>NW_017728910.1:3413936-3434952 GCF_001723895.1 Crocodylus porosus | reverse complement strand
GGGCTCGGGGGACAGATGGGGGATGGGGCCAGGCAGGGCAGCCATCGAGGGGTTGGGGAAGCAAGTGGGGATTCCCCCATGTACTCCCCCCTCCTCCAGCCCTCCCCACCCCCTGCTTACTGGCAGAAGCACAGGCCCAGCTCCCTGAAGCTGGCATGCTACCTGCCCTGCACAAGCAGGCAGTGTGCTTCAGCACTGGGGCGAGGGCCAACCATAGAGACCCTCTGCCTGGCTACCAGAGCATCTATGTGGAGGACCCAGAATCCAGTTGCCTCAGGGCATGGTCCAGGACCGTGCCCTGCCTGTTTTTTTCCTCTGTGGTTTTTTTTGCCCCATGCTGCAAATTTGCAGTGGAGGGAACATTTTTCTTTCCCACATGTGCCTCTTGCAGTGTCTCAAAGGGCTTTGAGACACTGCAAGAGGCATGTGTGTGCTAGTCTGGATGCGGCCAATCTGTTCCATCAAGCTTGCATTCACAGCTTTCCCTGGTTCTCCTGACTTTTGACCAGACTTTGGCTTTTCCTGACTCTAATCTCCCCTGAAACTTGGTGCTGGTTCTGCTCTCTCTGGCTTCCCTGGCATCCTGGCTCTGTTTGGCTTCCTTGAACCTGATCTCAGATTTTCCTGGGAACTTGGCACCAGTTCTTTGACCCCTGGCTCTTGACCTCAAGTTACATCTTTTCAATGTTTCTCTCCACTCCAATAACCTGTATCCCCAACTTGTTAACCTCTTAGTTGCTCCCCAGGACCTATCCACAGACTTAACCACTTACATCCTGGCCAAACCCTCACACAATCCAACTGCAGATGGGAGAGGTTTCATCTTCCATGAAGTTACTTAAAATGTAACATTGACTAATACCTTGACTTTCTTCCTTTTCAAATCTTGTATTCAACCAAAAAATCTTATTTATACACTGCCAAAGTTCAAAGCATCTCAAATTGAACATATCCTCATTTCAAGCTCAAACATAAAAAAAAAAAAGAGAAATCAAATAAGTATCCTCACCCATGCAATGTTGTAGTAACACTGTTTAAAATAGGGATATGCTAATTAACTGAAGGTTAAGGGGCAGAGCTGGCGAGCTCCCACAGATGCTGCCAGCATTGTCAGCAGAAGGGCAGAGCTGCTGAGCATCTGCAGATGCTGCCAGTGGCGGCGTGGATAGCCCTGACAGGTGGGGCACATCGAGCACCCGCAGACACAGCCTTCCCTACCAGTCACTTATATTTGTAGCAACAAAAACACTTCTACTTGGATCTGTAATACCTCTGACTAACGAGCTCTACAATCGTATCCATCATTTTAATATGCTAATTTTTTTTCTACTGTATTTTAAAATACAAATAGGATAGTATTTTTATTAATAATATGCATGCATGCAAGGAGATTTTATTTTAGTTTATTGTGCATAAAATATTCTAGATAGAGGCAAACCTAACAGTGACATATTACTAAATACATTCTTTTACAAGTTTTCCAGAATCTGTCAAAGGAAATAATTTTCTATTAAGTCCATCAAATTTACAAAGAAGAGTTTTCAATCAAGATAGTAAATAGTTTTGTGGTGTGACTAAATTACTCTGAAATACTGGTACTTGATTGGAAATCTGGACATCTTTATTCTAACAGTAGTATTTTGATATCTGTATGTTGTGTAATATTATATACCATAAAACTCCTCAGAAATTACATTATATCCTATTGCTGGCTTTCCCTATAGAGACATACACAATTGATGCTTTTCATCCTCAAGACAGATTCCTGTTCTTGCCCATTTACACCAGTATACAGAAATTATGCTTGATTTACATAAATGCAAGCAAGAGCTTTTGCTTTCATGAAGAAAGAAACAACTGCTAATGTCAGTTTGTGAATTTTCAGTTTTTGCATTACAGTATAAGAAAGTCTTTATTTCCCAACTGACCTTGTACTCAGAAAGTTAATTTCCTGAGGGGAAGCATGCATCATCTCTGACTTCCTTTGCAATAATGACATGCACTCAGTTGGGACTGTTATATTGGTGGGCTCAATTATTCAACACCATCTCATATCTTAATAGGATTCATACTTCTCATAATTCTCAAAATGGGACCTCTGACCATATTATAGCATTTGGGACACAGACAGAAAAATATTCAATAACTTGTCAGGTTTCCAGGATTATGCTATAGCAAGTGACATCCAAGCTCATATAAAACTGTATTAGAATATTTTTTTGGAAAGATGCCATAATTTTACTCCAAAGTTTTTATACAAGAAAGCCAGAAGTGTTATGTTGCTAAATTGGACCTCTGAATAACTAATTTTCATCTCCCAGTTACATGCAGAAGATTAGTTATGAACAGCTTTCTTTGGGCAGTGATATGCTTAAAATTAATAAGCACAATTCACTACAAAATTAATCAAAAGACTATTCAGTCTTTAAGTATTATGCATTTCTGTTTCATTTCAATTGAGCAAGACAAACTTGTGTGTTCTGAAAAAGGGTCTGCAAAATAGCTCTCCACTCACAAAGATTACAAATTTACATCTACTTGATTATTTTACAGCAGAAATTAAATATCTGTAAGAAGGAGTGTGGGGGGACAGGGACTGAGAAATGGTGTGGGAAGGATGAGATGAACAAAGGGCCTCTGGTTGTACGCTTCAGACCCAGAATACACTCGAATTAATTTACCAGTTAACAACAGAATACAATTTATCAACTAAAGAAAGTTCCAACTACTTTTCCATGATTAACGACAACTTTATTTAAGAAGAAATTTATTCCTGTTATAAGCTAACACTTTCACTAAATCCTCCCAAACATATTTACAGATCTAAAATCTTGGTAGGTTTACTCTAGCTTTACAAATCACAGATCATCAATATATTATGAATAATAGTATTTCATTACCAATAAACTCCACATGGGGACAGCTGGTTTTTGATTTTAAGAAGAAAGTTTCAAATAACTTTTCAGTTGTATACTCAATTTCCTGGAGTTTGTAAGCAATGAATTCCATAGCTCAGCTGCTTTGGGACGTAGAAGCCTAATTTAATGCTGTTTTCTAGTTTTTCTTATAGTGAACACACACAGAGACAGATACAATTGAAAAAACAAAACCAAAACTGTTAGGACTACTGTTTTTCCTTTGGAAGAAAGAATAGAAAATGCCATAGGAAAAAAAGAAAGCAATATGCAAAGGATCACACCTGTACTCCGTAAAAATAGATAATCACTGAACTGTTTCATACAATACTTAATTTATTTCATTTTTTAAAAATTCATTCGACCTGTGGTTTTGAACCAGCAGAGTAAAGAATTATAATTTTTATAGAAAAAGGGAATCAGAGCTGTGCTCTGGTTAGATTATTTGGGGATGTATTCAAGAGGTTTGAATTTTTAGAATGTAAAGATCCTGAATATTCTGAATACTTCGGGTATGTCTAGACTAGAGTAAAGGGTGTATTGAAAGAACTTATTAGCCAATGACTAAAAGATACACTCTATCTTAGTCTAGGAAAGCCATATAGGGTTGCAACAAACTGTAAATATGTTAAAACATCTACACAAGGTGTTAAAGTGATGATTTAAAATGATGTCAGGTTATTAAAACACCTTATCTCTAGTTTAAACAGCTTTGCTATGAGAAACTGAGAATGAAGGAAGCAGGGGTCCCATCTCTGCACACCCCTAGCTCATCATATGAGTCTTCCTGGCTCTGGCCCCAGGCAGGTGGTGGCTCTGGCTTTGGCACCAAAGCCAGGGATGCAGTCACTGCCTGCTCCAGCTGGTACTTGAATCCAAGATGAGGGGCTCTCCCCCTTCTCCCCCCATGTAGAATGCAGAAAGAAACCTGGTCTTGGATTCAAGTAAATACGGTATATACAAGACAACACAATGGAAATTTAACATGGAGAGCAAGGGAATAAATACAAATATTGTGAAGAGTTTAATCAAGAATATTTATTACTATATTCTGACTTGGTTTAGAGCTTTTCACCAATTCATAAGTAGAGCGTATAAAGACAACAAACTCAATCTATTTCTTTGTTCTATTTTGAAAATCAAGAATAACTGATGAATCTGCTATTACTCGAGGTTAGTAATATTTAAAGATAACTAGAGATGTCATTCTGAGAGCATTAGTATTTCAGCACAAAATTTGTTTCTTTATATTTATACAAAAGTATCTATTTGCTGTTTTAATTAAAACATTGTTTTTGGCGTCTGGAGAACAAACCCAGTTTTGCAAGCAGCTGTGAACAGGTAACATTCCACAGTATTATTTGACCTTTGGGTGATTTCCAATTTATGAAGTCCAGCTGCATTCCGTTGTCTAGATTATCTCAGGAGTTGACAAGCCATGCAGCCATTAAACAGACAGTATTTTAGTAATATCCTTAGGGGATTACACAAAGTGAGCTAAAAACATTAAATAGCCTTTTTAAAACACAGGTTTTCTTGCAGCTCTTGTGAAATCTTTTAACAATCTCAGCATTGCACCTGGTGGATTTTTTTTGAATGGGTGAATAAAGAATTTCTACTCCAACTATATTTAATCTTATCCAAAATGTCAAGAAGTGATATGCCACAAACACACCACTTCTGGAGTACAGAGTTAGAGACATAGCTCAAAGCAAGCCACACTATCTTAAAAGCCAGAATTTTTAATCAGATGTTTCTAGGTAGGTTCTCGATGAAGATATGTACTAGTCCTAGCAGTCTGCCCTTGTGGTGTAAGATATTAAGAGATATGGAGGATACTCCTGCAGTCGGCTTATTTTTTAATCTACTCTGCCAGGATGCAGAAATATGAGTTATAGAACAACTGCAAAAAGGCAACACATGAACTGCCATTTATCAATGCCTCTGGTTACCCTTAGAAAAAGATGCCTGTTTCTAATTTTTTGCTGGGTGAGGAGGTCGCTCTAGAAGTTCAACACAGAAGCAACATTTTTTTTATATCTAAAAGTTTTTCAGGCAAACTATTGTTACCAAGCAAAGACAATATGCATATTTGTATTGAGGTTTTTCCAGTTTAATTCTGCACTATCTACATGTGCCACACATGAAGTCCAATTTAGCTACACCTAACCTGCTTGACGTTCTTATACTGATAACAACCATACTCTGGACAATCTTATCTTTTATTTAAAAAAAGAATATTTCCATGGTTGTGAGGAAAACCTTCCAAACGTGACCAATGCAGTATTATCTTATGGGCTAGGGACAGAAATTACACATAAACTGGTATAAGTAACTGGGAACTTATTCAAATCTGTAACACAACAGAAGTTTGGTACGCATAAACTGCTTTCAAAGTGGCTGAAACCAAATTAAGATAAATCTGGATGGATGTAGTGTCAGACTTAATTGATTTTGGTTAAATCAATTTATTGAACTTCTGTCTCAGATCCTCTCCAGATTCAAGTTAATTCACAGTCCCCCAGCATCCCAGGATGCTTTGTACCTCCCCCACAATCTCTCCCTTGCAGGATGGGCAGGCTAGCCTTGGCCCAAGCTGTCTGCTCCAGCCGAGCAGGGAGGTGTACTTTGATGCCCCCCGGCTTCTGGCCGGGGCCACTGCAAGCATATGGTTGCATTTCCAAAATCAGAAGTGAATGTCTGTTCACTTGCTTATCAGTTCAATTTATGAAGTTTAGGCTAACCTGTGAAGATTGAATTGACTGAGCCTTGGGCTTTTTGACTGGACTTAGCCATGGCATCTACAGACTGTCAGAAGCAATGACTTAGAAGTGTGAACTTCTCTACCTTCTATTAAACATCTTAGATTGTTATCTTTAAGAGTGCAGACCTGCCATTTTGGTGTCCACCCAAACTATTTGATCACTGCCCACTTCAGTGGAAGAAATGTCCAAAAGGAAAGGAATTCAGAGTACTGTAGAAAAATCAACACATAGGGAAGAACTGAGGAAATATCAAAATTCAGGGGAGAAGGATAGGGCATTAAAAGTCATAGAATCAAAGAATCATAGAAATCAAGAGCTGGAAGGAACCTCAAAAGATCAAGTCCAACCCCCCTGCTCTGGGCAGGAATACTGCTGAGATCAAATGATCCTAGCAAGGTATCTGTTCAGTCTCCTCTTGAAGACTTCCAAGGCTGGGGACTGCACCACCTCCCTGGGAAGTCTGTTCCAGAGACTGGTCACCCTTACCATAAATAAGTTCTTCTTTACATCCAACTTGAAACCATCCTCTAACAGTTTATGGCCATTGCTCCTTGTCATCCCTTGGGGCACCCTAGTGAACAGTTTTTCTCTCCGCTTCATTTTTTGCCTGGTATAATGATGAATGAAACATTCTAGTACTGATTCTAGACAATCATCCTCTTTCCTGCCATGGCAGGGGGTCAGATTTGATGATCTTCTCAGGTCCCTTCTGACCCTACTAACTATGAAACTATGAATAAACAGCAACAATTATGAATCAGTCCTTACTGAAGGGTTGAAGTCCACACAAATCTTTTTTGCAAATCTGTAATGGACATCAATAGGAGATCACTGTGTACAGTGTCAATGACACTAAACCTATGTGTCAACTCAGCAAGAATTTTTCAGAGAGGAAGTTGGCCCTTTTATAGAAGAGCTGGACATCTCTTGATACAAACATGCTTTCAAAAAAAGCTGTAGAAAAAATTACATTTTTACATTTAAAATGCAGATATTACCAGTTTCTTGGAATGCTTCATAGAAATTAGAGAACTACCTGGATAAAAAAAAATAATGAAGCAGTAGAAACTGCCAATGAAGAATGGAAAAGGGAGGGGAGTTCTGTCACTGTTCAGAACTGTGACCCAGAAGAACAGGGGCTTGATCCTGGATATAATTTGCCAACTCTGAATTACGCTGGGAGAGCTGAGGTAAAGCCAGCAGTGATAAGGCGTCCACCTATTGTGGTTGATAAGGACAGTGAAGAGTGAAGCAGTGAACAGCTATTTGCCATATACTTCTGTTGATCTTGTGGATTTCACATTAAAATACACCAAAGCAGAAGGTCTGACATGTCACCCTCTAATCTGGTTGCTTCAGGGGCTAAAGTCTCTTTGAAGCAATTCTGAGTTTCTTGACCTTTTATATCATGAAGAGGACAGAATAAGTCCCTAGGTGATCCCCACAAGCATATTAAAATACTTATAAGTGCTTGAACTATACAGCAGCATGCTGCTAGAACATAAACCGCTAAAATCCTTTGACCCTAGCTGACTTCCTGCCCCTTGGGCAGAGGGCTGGACCCGATGATCTTATGAGGTCCCTTCCAGGCCTAATGTCTATGAAATCTATGAAAATATTTTGGAGCTGCATGGACATTACCATACGACATTTATTAAAAGTGAAGAGAGATGGATAGCTAAATCACATTCAAACTATTTGAAAAGGGGAAGATTGTTAAGCCTTACCATTTTAGACTCAGGATAAAAATCAAATCATAGGCTGTCAAGGAGTCTGACTACTAAAGTATGCTTAAAATGAAGGGATAAAAACTGTGGGGCATGCCTAAGCATACTGCATCATTAGATTTTTTGCCCTTTATCTTTTCATACTGAATAATTCTCATTGCACAAATGCTTTTGGAATGCTTGCAAACTTTAATATATAGGTACAGTCCTTTTAATGATGTTTCTGGTATGCAAAACATTCACAAATGCTTCTTGAAGCAATTATGTAAATACCAATGTACATACTTGAAGTTTGTTGGACCACCATCGCTTTTTAGTTACCCGTGGGACTACTTAGACATATACCATCAATCCTGGTCTTTATAGACTTAGTCACTCCTAACTGAGCTCAACAAATATGATTAACTGCTTTTGACACAAGGTAAGTAAAAGTCAGCTTCAGGATGAAGAGTGAAAACTTATTTTGCACAATTCTGGCAGGTCAATATGTAGGACCTAACACCCAACAATGTCCAATAATCTACTTCTGGGAACACGGAAAAGTCAATGGAAACCCAAATGTGCAAAAAAAAATTAACCATCTTATATTTGACCAATAACTGCAAGCCCATAACTTCTTAAAAGCTAAAGGAATTATAACTGTGAACTTTGTATAGCTATTGTATTGTTTAATGTACCAGCTATCCACAGAAGTCTGTTAACATATCTTTATGAAAAACTGTATGTAATGGTTATATTTCTGTCCACTGCTAAATGTTTATGGTGAAATTGTGTGCGAGACAACAGACTACAAAAAGAACATTATCAATAAGCTAGTCTGCTTTGTATAGCATATATTTTATGATCAAATATCCACGGAAGGAACAGAAAGAGCAACACTCTTCAATTTCATCTGCTTATTTAGAAAGGTTTTACTACAGTGAATATATACACATTCTGTCATTAAGATTAATTTTTATTTACTGTGGCTTATGGGCTAATTGGGATAGCAGAAATTCCAACAGCTGGAAAATGCTATAAATCAAAAGCATCAGAGTTTATGTAGTGTACATTATTCCAAAAATCTTTTTTCAAGCTGGGCAACCAACCTATAACGTAGGAAACAGATAAACAATGTAATAACACAGATAACAGATCTTTTCATTGTTTTCTGAACTCAAATGTTTAATTTGCTACCAGCACAATAAAATATTAACTTTAGTCCCATGAGAAAAGAAAGCAACAAGCTGTTTGAAGATGTGTGATAACTAATCTGTGATGTGCTGCCAATGTTTTAACAAGGGGCTCCCACAAAAAATGTTTTCCTGAGGCTTGTGATAAAACCATGCGTCTCAGGGATTGCACAAGGAGAAATCTATTCACTTGTCTTACTATTCAACTAACCATAGATGAAGATGGAGGCAGCAAACATATTATGCTGCACTTTGTTATAAGTGTTAATGTTAATTTTTTTGGAAAATATTGGGATTGGAAGCATTATAATACAGTGCTCAACTTGTGCTCCTGGAAATTTGAGCTCAAGATTTTGTAGTGTGGCTTGGGCATTTTTCTCCCTTGGGAACTCTCTTTCAAATGCCTGATATTTGGTAAAACTAGTCAATTGCAAATTAAAACATTTGCTCTTCGAAGTTATTTTCCTTAACCTCCAATATGTCATCTCTGTCAGCAATGGTGAGCAGCATCTGCAGAGGGGATAGGCTCAATCAGAAGCAGCAAATTCATCCTAAACTACCTTTCATTTTGGTGGTAGAGATTTAACTAGTAGGCTTTTTCTAAACATCACTGACATTTTACATAAAAGATCTGTCTGGGGAGGATCTCCCTTTTTATTTGTACAAACTTACATGTTTGCCGTGTTAGTAAAATTGGGACTTAATTTTTTATTTCTGCTTGACAACCACCCTTTTGTAATTCTGAGTACAGTTTGATGGAGAAATGGGAGAGACAAATAGCTCCAAAAGCAGTGCATTCCTTGTACAGGCATAGCATATTTAAATATGTAAATACATTCTGTATGCTTTGGCAAAACTTAAAGCACTTTAGTAAAGATTTCCACTTGCATCCAGTTCTGTTTTCATGTTCCTTGCATACTATGAACAAATGCGCCTTCCTAAATCTTTCTCATTCACTCACTCACACAAATATTTGTTAAAGGGAGATAATAAAAATACTTTGGAAGCAATTAATTATACTTGAGGTAAATACCAGAAAAAAAGTTAGCCTTTACAAAGTCAGGAAGTAGCTCATGGAACAAGACAATATTTAAAAGTAGCTTACATCTTTTAATTGTTCCTTATGTGTGACGCAAGGAATCAAACAAAAATGTACTGGCACTTTTAGATTCGTGAAGTGCTTACCTCTTCTTCTTTGTGATGATGAGGACATCATTAAAG
Source organism: Crocodylus porosus (assembly GCF_001723895.1). Classification (NCBI taxonomy): domain Eukaryota; kingdom Metazoa; phylum Chordata; order Crocodylia; family Crocodylidae; genus Crocodylus; species Crocodylus porosus. The sequence goes on along the minus strand of NW_017728910.1, from coordinate 3,425,152 downwards.
AGGAAGAAGTACAGCTGCTGCTTGGAGGTCCTTTTAGAAAAAAGTCCAGTGTCTTCTACATATGCTGTTAGCTCACCCCTTTTCACTAACCATCGGGAAGAGGAGACCAATGGAAATGGCTACAAAATAAGAGAACAACATTTTAAGCACTTCAAAGCTTATACAAATCTTGTGAGATAAAGAGAATAAAAACCATCTGGAAAGATAAAAAAAAAAACCTCTGAAATACACAGATAATAAGGGTTCAGCAGGGACTTCAAGCTTCAGAATCACAAATCATACAGGTAAGGTACATTTCATAGTTTCATAGATTTTAGGGTCAGAAAGGACCTATGAGATCTTCGAGTCTGACCCCCTGCCCTGGGCAGCAATGAGCGCTGGGGTCAGATGAACCCAGCCAGGTGTCTGTCAAATCTCCTTTTAAAACCTCCAAGGAAGGGGACAGCACCATCTCCCTTGGAAGCGTATTCCATATTTTGGCAACCCTCACCGTAAAGAATTTTTTCCTGATGTTTAATCTGAATTTGCTATCTTCCAGTTTGTGGCCATTATTTCTAGTTACTCCGACAGGCACCCTAGTAAACACTGTATCCCCTATTTGTTGCTGTCTTCCCCCCCACCCCCCGATGAGTATGTAGGCAGCCATGAGATCACCTCTCAGCCTGCTCTTGTGGAGGCTGAAAAGGTTCAGGTCTCCCAATTAGTCCACACAGGGTTTTTTCTGTAGGCCTTTAACTGGATGAGTTGCCCTCCTCTGAACCCTCTCCAGTCCATCCACATCCCTCCTGAAGTGCAGTGCCCAAAACTGGACGCAGTACTCCAGTTGTGGCCTGACCAATGTCACATAGAGGGGAAGTATCACCTCCCTGGACCTGTTTGTGATGCACCTACTTATGCAAGAAAGGGTGCAGTTAGCTTTACTTATTACCTCATCACACTGGTGACTCATGTTCATTTTGGAGTTGACTACAACTCCGAGATCCCTTTCCACAGTTGCGCTACTTAGAGTAGTACCTCCCAGGCTATAGGAGTGCTGATGATTCTTCCTCTTGAGGTGCAGCACATGGCACTTATCTTTGTTAAACTGCATCCTATTCTGTTCAGCCCATTTCCCCAGCCTGTCCAAATCAGCCTGGATTCACTCCCTGCCCTCTAGTTTGTTTACCTACCCCCATAATTTGGTGTCATCAGCAAACTTGGACAGGATGCTCTCTACTCCCTCATCCAAGTCACTAATGAAGATATTGAATAGTACTGGTCCCAGGACAGAGCCTGGGGGGACTCCGTTGCCCACACTTCTCCAGGTAGAAACCGACCCGTCCATCACCACTCTCTGGGTGCATCTCATAAGCCAATTTTCTACCCACCAGACTAAGTAATAATCTACATTGCAACTGTTTAGTTTATTTATAAGAATTGGGTGCGACACTCTGTCAAAGGCCTTTTTAAAATTTAAGTAAATAACATCTACCTGTATTCTTTCATCCAAGTATTTTGTGACCTGGTCATAAAATGAAACCAGGTTAGTATGAACCCATGCTGATTGTCCCTTAGCATTATTTTACCCGCTGTTCTCCCACAAATGTGATCCTTAACAATTTTGTCAAAAGTCTTGCCAAGGATAGAGGTGAAGCTAGCCAGCCTATAGTTACTTGGTTCCTCCTTCCTCCCCTTCTTCAAAATAAGGACCACATTGGCCCTTTTCCATGAGTGCTCAAACAGTTGTGCCAGTGGCTCCGCTATGACTCCAGCTAATTCCCTAAGTGTTCATCATTTGAGGACATGTTTTAAGCAATATTCATACCGTATCTGCTATTTCAACTGAATATTAAACAGACTATATACTGAAATACTATAGGACAGAGATGATGACATACATCCATCTAATGCAGAACTGAGTGAATTTCTTAAGGAGGAGATAGATAAAATGGCCATAAATATTTCCAGACCCCAATCTCTTGTAAGTCACAGTAGGATAAACAATTGTTCTTTCTGCTTGGAGTATGTGCCAGTATGGGTCCCACTGTATGTGGCAGTCAAGTAGCATCCTCTCTGAAGAGAAGTAATCAGGAGTTTCAGCTTAATTTGTCAAATAATGCTTGAGGAACTGTTTTCCTAAGTTTGATACTTGAGCTGGATACTACATCCAGAGCATAAGAAAAATAAGAAGGCTGGTCCATAAACCTGAGACTGACAGAGCAGCCTTCTGAGGCAGTTTGAAGATGTTGTCTATGCCACTGTAGTATGTCCTGACATTTAATGGAAGGTGGAAATACTGTGTACGATCCACTTAGAGATTTTCTGCAGCAGTGTGGTTTGTCATTTTATGAGCTAGAAATAGCCACTAAACGGGACACCTTAAGAGGCTTAGTCCCTATTAAAAGCAAGCCTCTGAGATGTCTCACATCTTTTCTCTTAGCATCATGCATTGTCCTGGGAAGATTATTCAGTTTTATTGATCAATTCTGATGAAATTTAGGAACCCTAAGGAAGAGCTTGTGAAAATGATCACAACACAACTCAGTGCCTGTAAAAGGATATGTAAGGAGGTCTAGGCTATTGGACTGAAGATCGTTAATGCTGGTTTATAACAATGAGAAATCTGCCTTGTTGATAGGGTAGTTGGCTAAGCAATCCAATGGTAGCCCAAAAGGAGGCTTACTGAGCTTTAGGATGACAATGCTGAAGCCCTAGGGAGAGCTGGGTATCTAACAGATGGAAGGTATGCAGAAGATCTTTGAGTAATCTGGGGAGCATCTGATGAGAAGCATAAAATATGTCCGTACTACAGAATATACAAGGATGACCTCAAGATATGCTGCATACTAGGCCAGTCTGTTAATCAAGGATCCTCAGTACTGTGACCTCTACTAGGTCTAGATCACACCAGAATTACTTTCTAGAGAATACCCTTGTCATTTCAAGTTGTCTATCTTACTAATGGATTGGTTTTTGTTTGGCATGAGACTTTCCTGACTCAGAGTATGAAAATAGGCAAGGTCCCAAAATCTGATTTTAAAGGGTTTTTGGCTTCAAAAGCATAGCACTTCTTAACATTCTTTTGCTCTTCTTGAAATTATTTCATTTCTTGATGTTTTCCCCCAAGGTATAGAAGTCCTTATAACTCTAATTTCACATGTATGTGCCAACTATCTGCTCCTAAACTAGACATAAAATAATTCACAAAAGGCTGAAAGACCCTTGTATAAACTAAGATGGCTATGTTAATACTGTCCACAGAAATATCAAAACGATCCACATGGTTGTTTCAGGACATCAAAACTCAAGCGGCTGAAACTGAGAAATTTCTTAAGGAACAAAAGATACATGGAAAGCTTTATTAGACATTTCAGTACTCTAAGTTTATAAACTCTACAAGGCAAAAGTTCTGAAATTCTGCTCCCATTACATTCAATAGCAACATACTTACTGATTTCATTAGTTCAGGACTTGATGATCTTCCGAGGTACCTTCCAGCCCTAATGTCCATGAAATCTATGACATCTATGAATCAGAACTGTCCAAATCAATTTGGAGAGATTTGGAAAGATTCGATGATTCAGACATGGATGCAGCTTTAAATGCTTTTTCTACATACCAGAAGGTACCAGGCAGCTTGTGAATGCTGAGATGATGGGGTGGATTGAGTGTCCCACAGGAGTGGGGGCAGGGTCCCCAGCGCGCTTGGCAGCAAACCCAGAAGTGGACCAGAAGCACTTCTGATCCACTTCTGGGTCACCCAGAGAGTGCACAGAGGGTCCCCCCAGACCCCCCCCTGGCTCGGAGACTGGGGCCTCCTGGGTCTGGGAGGGCACCCAGGGTCTCCTCATCGTTGATCTCTAAGCCAAGAGCGACTTCCAGTCCACTTGTGGGTTTGCTGCTGAACACATGCCACCCCTCCCCACCCGCCCCGTGCTCCTGGAGGATGCTCCATCTGCTCCACAATCACAGCATTCACAAACTGTGCCTGGTACCTCATGGTACGTACAAAAAACATTTAAAGCTGTGTCTATGGCCAAATTGCCGATTCTCTGAATCAGCATCAAATCTTCAGATTTGGATTGGGATGAATTGTATTGGGGACAGTGATCTGAATCAACGAACCGAATCACTGTCCCTGATTCGGGCCAAATCCGAATCGAACAGGGCCCATTTTGCACACCCCTAGAGTTTACCCCCAGATCTTCTGACACTTATAAACTCTGCAGGAATCCCAGCCCTGACTGCTTACTATGAGGGTACCTATACACATGTTCTGACATGTTGTAGTTAGAATGTGTTGGAGCAGACTTGATTTATCAGGGATCTGTGGGAACGTTTGTTCACCAGGCACCCCAAGGGATGACAAGGTCAAACGGTCATAAACTCCTCCAAGACCGTTTCAGGCTAGACATAAGGAAAAACTTCTTTTCTGTCTGAGCCCCCAAGGTTTGGAATAGACTACCACTGGTGGTGGTTCAAGCATCTACTTTGAACGTCTTCAAGTGAAATTTGGATGTTTATCTTGCTGGAATCCTATGATCCCTGCTGACTTCCTGCTCCTGGGGCAGGGGGCTGGACTCAATGATCCTCCAGGGTCCCTTCCACCTCTAGTGTCTATGAAATCTATGAAATCTATGATTAATTGGAGCAGACTTGATAAATATCAATATAAAATAAAGCAGACATTGGGATAGATTTTTAGTTCTTTTTCCCAGTTGCTTCTTATTAATTATTGTAAAGCAGCTCTAAAGAGGCAGCTGGAAAGAGCAGTCAATACCCTTGCCCAAAATGTATTGCTATTTTATACTGGATTCTTTACATTATATCCCAGGAAGACAGGAAGGGCATTCCATAAATAATTTTATTATTACACTGCCAGTGAAAAGGCAAACATAGTGAGAAGTTGCAGGGTGTATGAAGAAGAAAGCTACTGCTTGTAAAACTAGGGAGGCATTAATATACTGTGTAAAATTGAAGCAGGCCTAAAAGGCCAACTAGTTAATCAAAGTTAATTCGATTAAATCAGTCTGTTCTGCATTCTAAATGGAATGCTCTAGCATTGCCACAGTGTCACATGTATAAGCCCCTGCAGGTATAAAAATAGCCGTTGGGACACTTTAACTAAAGCTCACTGAATGAGCTTTAGTTTAAGTGTTCTGCAGCCATTTTTAAATGTGCAGGGGCTTAATATAGATGACACGGCAGCATTTTAATTAGAACAGCTCTCCAGGAACCATGTTAATTATCTCTTCCCCCTCACACACACACCTTTGAGCACATGTATAGGCACTCATCAATTCTAAAGTTTTAAAAAGAGATGCTTGGAAAAGAGGGAAACACACTAATGCTGAAGGGACCATTAAGCCTATATCCTGTCTTTTCCTGATGTCTCTCCCTAGTCCTGTACAATTTATAAACTCCATGATGTGGAGTACCCCTGTACAATCTAAATATTCTATGCATCACAGCAAATATTCATATAAATCACAGCAAGTGTCCTAGGTCTACCCAAAATCCTGGCAGACTGATTCAGTTTTTATAAAGAGAGAGATAAGATAGAATTCAAAATGGAAAGCCTATCAAAGTTTCACCTGGGGTGAACACTAACTGTCTTTACAGTTGATGGTGATATACACCGGGAATCAGCAGAGTACAAAATGACCTCAGATGCACTGTGGAGGAGTCCTAGTACTACTCACCATTACCAATAGTCTGTTACAAAGTTTTTTGTCTCCATCATTTTCCATTGCAAACATGTTTTATTAGTTCTGGTGACTGATTTTTGGGTTACCACATTTCTAAATACTCGTTGCGACTGCTGAAACACATTATCTATCTTGCCATGTTTGACTAATAAAGACAATTGCTTTTTTTCTCTCTAGAACATCCTTTTACATGCTCGTAATTTTTTCCCCCTCTAAGTTGTCAGCCCTCTGAATCATTCTTAATGAGTCTGATTTTTTAAGGCCTTAAATCATTTCACCCACCCTTTTGTGACTTGTCTTAAATTTATCAATACTTGTCAGCAGATATAATGTCCAAACTGAACAAAATACTTCAGCTGTCGAGCCACTGATGCATGGATTGAACACAGAATAAAAACCTCTTTAGTTTCATATGCAACGCTTTACTTCTGCTTACAATCTAAAGTATATTACTTTGATTATATTTAAGTCAAAGTAAGCGAATAACCAGGGATCCTGGTTTTTTCTCTGTTTAAAAATCACAAATTCCCTGATTTAAAAACCCCCAACTCCATATTTTTCCACGATTAAAATGAAACACCACCATATATATAAGTATCAGTTTAACATAATGTTTTATTGATATGTTTGCAATTTTAAACCAATTTGGAAGCCTACCAGCACCTCAATCACTATAATAAAATAAATTCTAAATATCTATAAATTTTAGTGTTTGAGTTTGGGTTTTTATCAGGGAAAATCAGGGGTCTCCCTGCCCCCTTTGTTCACCAGCAGCTGTCCCTCCTGCTGCTTTGTGTTGCTGAGCAGGCCTGATATGCCAGTGCCCAGCCCACGACATAGCTCCTCACTCCTGACCCCCAACCCTGCTTATTCCCACTTCCCACCCACAGGACCCCGGCCCTGTTGGTGCCCCTCACCCACAGAATGCACCCCTCCACCCCCCATGGAGCTCCTCACTCCCCACCCACAGCCCCCTGGCCCTCCTGGTGCCCCTGACTCCCCACCCACAGTGACCCTGGCCCTGCCAGTGCCTCTCACTCACCACCCACAGCTCCCTGGGACCTACTGGTTCCCCTCACTCCCAACCCATAGCCCTCCAGCCTTGTCAGTGCCCCTCACTCCCCACCCTTATCCCCCCAGCCCCCAGCCCTGCTGGAGGGTCCCCCAGCTGCCAGGGGTAGGGAGCCAGGGATTCAGGTCTACAGCCCCCTGACCCCCCCACCAGTGCCTGAGCTCTGACTACTGCCCACAGGAGACAGTGGCTGCTGCAGCAGAGTGGAGTGCAGAGCCCAGGTCCCTCTCTCCCATGGGTAGCACGGCTGGAGCAGAGGCCACGTTGGGCGGGGGGCAGACAGAGGTTGCCCACTGCAGGCTCAGGGCTCCCCACCCTGCTGCTCTTCCTCTGGAGCCTCTGTGGGCCAGCAGATGAGACCTGGCATAGCAGGACAGAGTGGGCCAAGGCAGGGAATCTTGGTGCCACTGCCAGGAGCCCCACACTGCTATGACAAGGTGCCCTCTTCCCACTCAGCAGCAGCAAGGGGTATAACTCCATGCTGGTACCCTTGCTGCTGCTGGGTGGGCAGAAAACACCTCATCAAGGCGGTGTGACAGTGGTAATGCATAGGGGGTGCATGGGGGTACATATGCATCACCTGAGCCAGTGCACGCTGCTTAAATGATGGGGGGGAGGAGCAGGAAGGAGCACCAGTGCCAGCTAGGGACTGGGGATGCCAGGAGAAGTGCCGCTGGCACTTCCAGGTGCCTTGCTCACACTTCCCAGTCAGCACAATCGGTTGTGGGAGACTCCCCCCACAGTTGGCGAGATCGGCTGTGGGGGGAAGCCCCCCAATTGCCATTGAGGGTGGGCACGTGCTCCCCCTGATTCAAGAGGCACCGGTCGCTGGTGCAGTGCGGTGCTTACAGTAGCAGCACTGAGCTTCCCCACCCTACTCTGCCCTACCATGCCAGGTCCTGCCTGCTGAGCTGCGAAGGCCCTAGGGAGAGGGCAGCAGGATAGGGAGTCTGAGCCCACAGTGGGCAGCCTGTCCCCATCTTGTGCTCAAATCTGGGGGGTTATGTGGCCCCCATCCCTCCCTGGGAGTCCCCACAGTTGCGTATTAATTATTATAAAGCAGCCCTGAAAAGGTAACTGGATAGAGAAGTCAATAGCCTGGCCCAAAATCTATTGCTATTTTATACTGGATTTTTTTAATATACTGTATGCCAGGGTAAAAGGACGGGCATTCCATAAATTATTTTATTAGTACACTGCCAATGAAAAGGCAAATGCAATAAGAAGTTTCAGGGTGTATGAGGAAGAAAGATATTGTCTGTAAAACTAGGGAGGGGTTAATACTCTGTGTAAAACTGAAGCAGCCCTAAAAGGCCAACTGGCACAAATTGTAGCAGCCTGAAAACTGTAATAACTAGGTATACTCAACTCCACCCAGAATAGGTGGGGAAGCAGTATGACAAAAAGGGAAAAGGTGATTTAGAGCCACTTGTCTCTCTTGCTGCCCAGTTGTATTAAGCGTAAAGACAAATGTGCATTTTAGCTGCTTTCAAAGAGGAGGAATGGCAGCCAGCAGGGATTGCACAGCAGCTGTCATAATCTGCATGATCTTGTAGTGATACAAGCAAGCTAAATCCCTTCAACTTCAACCCTGCATGAAGAAGGGTTATGGTTTTTGTGCACTTTTTACAGACATAAAAGTTACATAATAACAGCTTTATCTGCATCCTTTGATAGTGATACAATTGTTATGTCAGTCTATAACTTAAGTTATATTTTGGTACAAGTCAATAATTAGCCTCTTAAATTACAATGTACTCTGTTTAAGTGCATAGCCTTTGGACTGGAAGGCTAGGGATAAACTTTCAAAAAGCCCAAGCCTGAATTGATTCAATCTTTGCAGGTTAGTCTAACCCACAGAGATTGAACTGATTTTCAAGTGGACAGAAATCCACATTTCATTTCTGAAATACAGGCACATGGCTGCAGTGGCTCAGGCCAGATGCCCGAGGGTGCTAGAGCAGCCCTCCCTTCGATAGGGAAGCTGAGTTGGGGGGTTGTGGGGGACGGGGCATGGCCAAGGGGGCAAACCTGAGTATGACGGGGCATGGGGGACGGGGCAAGCCTGAGTATGACCAAGGAGGGGGTTAAATCCTCACCTTGGCCTGCAGTGTTTAGAGGGTGGGGTAAGAGGGAGCATGGCTAAACAGGGCGTAGCCCCCTGTTGATGGGGAAGAGGAGGAGGGAAAGACCCCTGCCCACTGCAGTAGTTCCTTGCCAGCCGGCTGCAATCTGGGCACACAGCTCTGCTGGTCAGCCTCTGAGGAGGACTCTTCCCTCTCCTCCTTCCCCACCTTCCCTCCCCTTGCCACCAAGGGGCAGGGCAGGGGCTCTGTGTAGTGCTGGAGGGCAACTCTTCCCCTCCTCCCTCACTGTCACCTTGGGACAGGTTTGCAGGGGGAGCTCTGTGTGGCCCTGCCTAGCGTGGCCCAGCCTGGGCATGGGGAGTAGCTGCCACTGAGCCACAGCTGCTGGAAAGAGCCTTGCCCCCAGAGCCTGGGGCAGCCCTGCTGAGTCCCAGCTGAGGCTGCTGCATGGTGGGGCCGACTGTGGCTGAGTGACAGGGAAGCTGAAACCTGTCAGTGAAAGTAGCCTGGCCATGGGTAGCAGCTGGCTGGACAGTGGGCTACCTGGGCCAACTCAGAGGTGCTGCAGGGGCTCATGTGTCTGTAGTGAGCAGGCAACTGCCAGAGTCTCCCTCCAGCACTGCAAACAGCTCCTTTCTCCACCCCATGGCAGTGGACTTTTTCCCAATTTTCTAAACATACACACTTGTGTTAAACTATAACTTTCCTTTTAAGTGCCCTCAAGTTTATTGAAATCCCCTAAAATATTTTTTCTGTTGTTTTCATCCAGGTCAGAAATCTGGCAAATATTTTTCAAAGCAGACAAAACAAATGGCTTCAGTGGACCAGAGCATGAAATCAAACTGATTATAATAATTTTATTCACTTTGATGGTGATACTTCTAATTTTCTCAAAAACCAAACCAAACCAAACAAACAAAAAGAACAACAGAATTAGGTCAGGCCTTTGGCTTTCTATCCAGATTTGTACCCAGATCACAGAAATTCTAACCAATTCAAATGCTTATTTTCCCCCATAAGAGTATTACAATGTTCTTTTATACTGTCATTCTATTCAGACTCGCATACACCCTCATAAGGAACTCCCCTATGCTGCAGAACTCTTGAATGTCATCAATATCATTATGAAATACATTATAAAACTAGCTTTCACAGTTTAATATCAATAGCTATCTTAACATTTTGGCTCAGTTTAAACCAGAAACTTAACCCACTTAATCAAAACTTAAGGTTCATGCAATCCTATGAAAACTGACATTGCTTAGAATATCTTTCCCCCCATATCTTCTCCAAATATGATGGCAGCCCCAAGCAATCAAATATCAGACTGATATGCCAATATCATGCTTTTGTGACTATACAAAATATTGAGAGAGCTAGGATTTGAAAGTGTCAGATAGCAGCAATCACAGAACACATAGCTCTGAATGATCAACATTTTTATTTCTATCTGAAAGAAAAACTGTTGTTTCTCTAAACCTATGGGTGGAAAAACCTGATACTGAAATCAATGAATAAATTTCCTTCAATCTCAATTAAAATTAACTTCTCAGGATTAGCATATAGGTAAGTATAGAAAAGGGGGGGAAAAACCCTGACAAAAGTTTCTGGAGTGGCTTCTCCTCTTCAGACTTTACAAACCACAAAATTAGATATAATTAAATACTGAAAAAAGAAATCTAAGACTGTTATCAGGGCAGAATAACATATATACACACAATAGAAATTAAGGATAAAGATCCATGATACTGATTTTGATTTTTTTATGCCCAAAAAGAGAGTTAAAAAGTTTCTTTCTATGCCAAATGAGTTCAGCACATTTTCCTGATTATTCCAGGGGTAATTTGCTTTGACTTTTGACATTAACTGTTTCTTACTGTCAAAAATATTGACCTTTAATTCAGAATGTCATCAACTTGAGAAGTTGGATACCTTCAAGTCAGCCGGCAGTGACAATCTACACCCCAGGGTATTCAAGGAGTTGGCGAGCATCATAGCCCAGCCTCTGGCACGGATCTTTGAAAACTCCTGGTGCTCTGGTGTAGTGCCTGAAGACTGAAAGAAGGCCAAAGTGGTCTTCAAGAAAGGAAGGAAAGTGGATATGGCTAACTATAGGCCCATCAGCCTGACTTCTATCCCAGGGAATATCTTAGAAAAGTTTATTATAGAGGCCATCGTTAATGGACTCGCCGATGCCAACAACCTAAGGGATAGCCAGCACGGGTTTGTTGCAGGTAGGTCTTGCTTCACCAATCTCATTTCCTTCTATGACCAGGTGACCTATCAACTGGACAAGGGAGAAGAGATTGATGTCATATATACTGACTTCAAAAAAGCCTTTGATCTGGTATCCCATGATCACCTCTTGGC
>NW_017728910.1:3395127-3413257 GCF_001723895.1 Crocodylus porosus | reverse complement strand
CTTATCTTGCTGGGATCCTATGACCCCAGCTGACTTCCTGCCCTTTGGGCAGGGGGCTGGACTCGATGATCTTCCGAGGTCCCTTCCAGCCCTAGTGTCTATGAAATCTATGAAATCTTTCCATAAAAAACCCTAAATATCTGAGTTAATAAAGTGTAATGGAAGTATGACAAAAACCAGGTTTTTACAAGCCAACTAGCAAACTCTCAAACCACATATAAATTCTAAACTACTAAATTATATGTATGATACGCAAACTGATACACCAGCAAAAAAAATACAGGGAAGTGAAAGAACCGAATTTGCTATTGTTGCCATGAAACTAGTGAGAGTATTTAGTTGGAATATTAATTCAAGAAGAGTCCACACTCTTAAGGGAGAGTTCTTTCTATCTAAATTGAGATCAACAGACCTTTAGTAGGACTTGAGGATAAAGGACAGTTTATTTAACCTTTGTAATTACAAGCAAATATGCATATCTCACTCCTTATTCTATTTTTATTTAAAAATATGTAAATAACTATTATTTGTATGTTTTGAAAAACCTCTCTTCTGAGGCAAACATTTTCTACAGGAGAGAGAGAGAAAGACTCACATTTACTTTTTTTAAAAAATGTAAAACGGTGTATCTTGCCATTGCATTAAGTAGGCTTCTTGGGAAAGAATGCTGACAATGCTAAAAATATGATGTTCCATTAACAAACAATTTTTCATAATCATTTTTAAAGTACAAAGAAAATTCTATTGTTGTCATTATGTGAATGTTTTCAAAATACTGGAAGCCAGATTAACAACATTTGACTAGTATTTTCTCACTATTTTCTGCTATTTACTTGCCAGACCAGTTACGAATTAGACCATAAAATAAGAATATTTTTCTTAAACTAAAAAAAGGAAATATTCAGAAGTTATAACTTCAGCTCTAACAAAAGCAATATATTTTCAAATATAATTATCTTAAGCTCTTTAAAATTAATTAGGGCTTACTACAACACATTGTGGGGGCTAAAGGAGAGTAAAGATCTGTAAACTCAGTACATAGAATCATATCATAGAATCACAGAAGGGACCTTGCAGATCTTCAAGTCCGACCCCCTGCCTGGGCGGGAGAAAAGACTGGACTCAAATGAGTCCAGCCAGGTAGTCACCAAGCCTCTTCTTAAAGATCCCCAAGGGAGGAGCCAGCACCACTTCCCTAGGTAGCTGGTTCCAGCTCCTAGCTGCCCTAACTGCGAAGTAGTTCTTGCGGATGTCTAATCTAAATCTAAACAGCAACGATTTAAGTAAAGATTTTATTGGTCAGAGCTAGCACAACAAAGTTACAGGGAAGTGTACAAGAAACTGCCTAGATGGTGTCTTGTGTTTACCTCTGGGGCTTATTTTAAACTATAGTATACCAGAATCAGCATAGATTCTTTTCATACTGCCTAATCCACATACATGCCAAAACAAGGCAGTATTCAGCATGCACCAGAACAGCAAATATATCAAAACCCTGATAAGGTCTGAAGAATTCAGATTTTTGTAGGCCTATAAAAATAAAGTCCTAGTCCTTATAGTCGCAAAGACAAATTAAAGAGTAAAGGGGATATTTTGTCTTAGTAAAGCCACATAAGCAATGCCTTACTGGTCTAGAAATGTCAGTGTACTAAGTTGGCAAAGTGCCCTCTGCTTTTTACCAGTAAATTCACCCCCAAGAGTGAACCAAATGAACAATGAAAGTGCAGATTTGCCTGTATAACTTGATCTATCCAAGGAATTTCTGAAGCACAGCTATGCCGGACAGTGATCACACCTAGTATAGCCATTCCTTGAGTTCCCCTTACTTGAGAGGTCATCAGTCATCTCAGTAGAACTACCAACCTCCTGTGCAACTAATTGGGGCCAGCTCTGAATTTAGTAGTGCACACAGTACTTCCGTAACATTACATCTTGATTTCAACAGTCTCCCACAGAAAAGGGATGATTCCATAATTAACACATACAGGATGATCCTTACAGAGTTTATCTGCTGCACTCATGCAAATACTACCCACATATTCTGGATTCAAAACAGCTTTTTGGAGCCCCTGAAGTCACTTGCATTCACTACACTGCTATGTGCAGCTTGGGAGAGACCAACCAATGCTCGTTTTGTCTGACCATTAAGAAAGTTGGGGGACAGAAGATGGCCAACAAGTTATCATTTGTATTTACAGCTGTGATATGGTAGAAAGGACAGGGTCTCTGAAACGTAGATGCAGGGTTGGCATTCTAAGTAACTGCAAGGAAATTGGAGTCCATACATCAGTCCTTTTTATTGTTTTATATTTAATATAAAATAAATAAAAGATGTCAATTCAAAAATAGTTTTAGTATAGACAAATGTTCAACTACTAATACAAAGAGACTTTCCATTCTATTTTTTCTATATGGTATTTATTTTTATTTAAATAGATTTTATTTGCCTCAGTAAAAAACTTCAGACTATTTCTATCATTAATATTACTGGGAATTGTTTCATTTAGACTGGTCGTGACTCTATTAAAACTTGAAAAAAGGCCAAAGCTCTGCATGTATTAAATGGATTCATGAATGGAAATATCATACCTTGATTTTAAATTCCAGCTGAGAGTTAATTGTGTACATCATTTCTGTCCTCTCCATTTTCCGAGCACCTTCATTACATAAACGGACCAACTCGAACAAAAATAAAGAAAAATAGTGTTACAATGCATATATATTCAGATGTTGTAATACTGGCATTTCCTTTACAGTATTTCTTCGAGGAAGCAAGAAATTCACAAAGAAGCTGGTATTTTTTGTGTCATGCTTTAAGCCATAGAATTAATTGGATAACACAATGTAGTACAGGTGGTACAAAGTCAGTGGCCTACATAATCTGTAGCTGGTCAGTCCAAGCAGGGGCTCCATGGGAGGGTGCCCCTCTTATTTTGACACACAAATGTGTTCTGTAGTTATGACTCTATTATATGTGCTGTAAGGCTGTGCAAAACACTATCGCTTCATTTCAATGTCTGTTTCGCCATTTCAAAGGAACAGTGTTTTGTTTTGTAGTTTTGTTTCATTCTGAAGCACTGTCCCATTTCATTTTGTTGAAACTGTTTCACTGTTTCGACTCGTTTCAACATTTTGCCCATAAGCTATAATGGGGAATCATGAAAATGCCTAAAATGTTGTCATTTGTTGCCTGATTCAGATGCAAATGGCAGCAATGGTAGCCTCTTTTGGGGGAATGAGGCCTGCCATGTTTCAAGGAGATAGTTGTAGAGGTTTCTCAGAAACTGCACCTCAAATCTTGAAAGCAAAATTTGCCAGCAGTGGCAGCCTCCTGTCATCCGACACACACATCCGGGGACTTGCACTCCTGGGAGGGCTGAGAGGCTGTGCTGGGCTCCTCCCAGGGGTGCAGGCCCCTGGATCTGTGCCAGATGACAGGAGGCTGCCACCTCCACCTGGGACTGGGGCTGGGCGCAGCCCGCACCCAGTGCCGGGGAAGAGAGATGCCACCGCTGGCCCCAGGCAGCAACAGCAGCCTCCTGTCATCTAGGCACAGATCTGGGAGGGCTGCAGAGCTGTGCTGGACTCCTTCCGGGGGTGCAGGCCCCTGGATCTGCACCAGATGACAGGAGAATGCCGATTGGAAAGCAGCGCCGCTCTGCCCACGTCCCCCCACCAGACTGCGCTCTGTGGGGCTGGCAGAGCCAATCGGAGGGCATCCTGGTGACAGGAGGCGGGCAGAGCTTGCACTACCCTCTGATCAGCTCCGCCAGCCCCATGGAGTGCAGTCTGGTGACGGGAGGCGGGGAGAGCCCGCCGAGCTGAGCTACATGGGGGCTGTGGAGCCTGGCTCTCCCCTGTTTCTCACCTCTGATCTGCTTTGAAACTTGAAATTTTTCAAAACTTTCAAAACATTTTGAGTGTCCCCATTTTGTTTTGAAGCTATTTTAATGCTTTTTGTTTCATTTAGATTTCACTATTTCAAGCTCAAAACATGTTGAAACAGCTGCAAAATGAAATACTTGGTGAAATTTTGCACAGGCCTAATATGCTTCCCTTACCATCACAGGCGTGCAGATTTTTTATGGAAGGAAGACACCAAGGTAAATGTTATGGTGCTCTTTTGGAAAGATAAGGAAGTCAGAAACCTTTTTACCCACTGTCAGTGTGCTCACTGTAAGTGAGACTTTAGTTACATTCCTTGGAGAAATTTAAAAGAGGGAAGAATTGAAATGGGAAAAAAAAAAACCACTGCTTAACTCTTTTCATGGAGTTTCCAAGACTCAATGAACACTTCCTTGTTGCTAAGACTTCCCTCTTAGAAGTTAGGAACAGTGTACTCCATTGATTCCCCAAGTTTCCCGGATCCTTCCAGTGATGCAGCAATTTAATGAAAAGCATACCTAATATACTGATAGCTAACAGTGCATATTGTGCTGGAGTTTATTGCTCCTCGGAGCTGAATTTAAACATGCACCCAGGACCACAGCATATTGAGCCAGGTTGGAGTAGTGCCAGGTGGCAGGGGGCCAAGGGGGTCAGCCTACCAGCCCATGGCTGCTCCAATCCAGCTCAATGTGCTGCAGAGGGGCTGGCTGGGGCATGAGAGTCCTCCAGCACAGGGCTAACTGGCAGGCGGCCCCGCACTGAAGCACCCTTGTGCCCCAGCCAGCCCCCTCAGTATCTACACGTGTGCTGCTGTGTGGTAAATAATGCTGTCGCAGGATAGTACTTGAATTTACAAGTACTGAGCTATGGCAGCGTTTATTAGTTTATTGCAACCTAAGGGCAGCATGTGTAGATGCAGGGTCTTTACTGTGGTGTTAGTTAGGCAGCTGCACAGTAAAGATCTTTTGTAGATGTGCCCACTATGACACTTTCTAATGCTTGTCATCAACTTAGTATTGGATAGCTCACTGAAAATCCCCCCACAAATCAATTGAGTCTGGAGAGCCTTCTCCAGAAGGCTAATATGTAGCATCAAAAGCCTAAAAAGGACAAAAGAACCTTCCTACTTCTCCACTAGGAAAATAAAATCATATTTACTTTGCTGTAATTACTGTTGAGGAAGGTTAGAAAGTCAGGCTGCTATATTTTTATCACATTGTATATAAGACAGAAGCCAAGCAGTTACTACCAGGCAATAAATTTATTACAACAGGTTAGTCATTTGGAAGAGCTGAGGGTATAGGGTTGGGGAAACAAAACTTGAAAATGTGTTCCACAGAAGGGTTTTTCAATGTATCAGAAATAAAATCATGCTTATTGAGGAGATTTCAGCAGTATCCAGACAGAAGAATATGAACTGTATCAATCAGGCAGATTCCCCTGCCTCGTGTCTTCCAGTTTGAATACAGTGTATGCCATATAACATTTCCACAGAAAAATACAACAGTGTCGGCAATAGCATTAGGTTAATGTCTGAATTCAGGATTTTTTCTTAAAAAATAGAGAAAACATGATTTAAATGTAAACCTAGCTCTGTCAGTAGTCACTGATAGATTTCCGCATTTGGAATTTTCATCTTTTATTACCCTTCATCTTTAACAGAAAAAAATAACATTTCCCATATGTAAATAATGTAAATAAGGTAAAGCAGACCAGAATCCACAGGGCTTAATGCAATTACTAGCCCTAACAGGTGAAGAACCTTATTTCTAATAGGAGTATGTGAATTCAACCAATGTAACTATCATTTATTGAAAGTTCAGTTTTCCAAATTCTGAGATACTAATCCCCATCATTTGTGTCTCAAAGTACCTTGCTTTTCCAATAGCTATATTTCTCCAGTAGCAATGGAGTTTTCATTTGGAATTTGGAAGCTGCTACCAAAATACGCTACTGAAATCTAGTCATACAGCGTTAACAGGAGCATACTGGAGGTTATCATAAGATCAACTGTGGTCAATATTTACAACCTACGCATGGAATTTCTTTTGTTTTCAGTACTCAATAAAGAAGTTCTTGCTCCAGAATGACAAGGGAATGTCGATGCATCTCTCTCAGACTGACAAACAGGAATTGTTTCATTTTATTTAAAAAAAACAATCCTTTAATTTTCTTGAAGATCCAGTTCATGGCGGTTTCCCTGATATAAGTATACTCTGTCATACCTTTTATCCCTTCTTTGGATAATGAACAATAAAAATGCACAACCAAAGCAAGTAATAAAGGGAAAACTACATAGATATCAAGTAAACCACTTATTGTTCAGAAAAAGAAAAGTGACTCCCTCTCATACTGGAATGATAAATTGACTACACAGCTGGGGAAAAGAAGAAGAAAACCAGATGTGGGTATGGAGCAGGATTGAGTTTTTAAAAACCTACCTTGCTTACTTCTTTCAAAGCTTGTTTGCAGTCCTCATATTTTGGTGAGTCTTTGGGGGTTTTCTGACAAATAGTCTGAAAGAAAGAATTAGACTTTTCAGGAATCTGAACACTTCAGACTGTTACATCTAAAATGCAATTACAGAATGAAGATGCACCTGTGAGATTAACCCTGAAGGTGCTCTGTCCTACACCTGAATGCACCTTCTCATTTACCAGACCTCATCTGTGTACTTAAGGGGACACCCACAGAGATGCCCTTCAGGGAGTGTAGCATATCTTTTCCCTTGCATGCCAGTCTCAATCTGTGGTCCCCTGCAAGGAAAGAGGCAAGCCATAGTCTCCTAAGCATTTTGGAATGCTACAGAACCTGCACTCCATTTTAATTGTGCCTGTGGCTTATGCAGACCATGCAAAAAGGGGGATAAAGGAGACTCCTTTTGCCCTTTACCCTTCCATGTAAAACCTGGCATAATCTGGTTCTTAATGTTTCAATTTATTGCTGAACATTTGCTGCAAGTTTTCTAATGGAAACCCAATGATTTTCAAACTGTGTTCTGAGGGATCCTGGGGTTCTAGATCATAAGAGGTTCCACAAAGAGAAGGGGTAATAGCAGAGTGGGCAAAGAAGAGATGAACCTCTTTTGCAAGATTGGGTTGCCCAGCTCCATGCCAGCTCTTTAAGATAGGGGAAGGGGTTCCACAGCAGAATAAGTAATATTAAAGGTGATGGCTAGACGATGATATTAGAAATTTGCTTTTAGAAACTGGCTTGCATTAGGATGATGGTCCAGAGGTAATGGCAAGGGTTAATTGGTTTCTAAAGTCTACAGTGAATATTCAGGTTCTCAGCATGTTAGAATCCAAGGGTCCAAAGCTAGCAGACAGACAGGCACATACATCCGGGGACACTGAGAACATGCATCAGTAAAACAAGCACTTTGCTCCCTTAGAGCCATAATAAGATAGGAACATGTACAATTTTCATCAGGTCCCAATGACCCACTGTAACTTGGTGAGATATCCTGACCAAATTAGGAGACCAGAAATTACCAAATTAAGGTACCAATAAATTATCAAATTCAGATATATGTATGTCATATGTTTAAAGAAACAAGGGGTAAGGCTGACAGGGCAAAACATGGACAGCATTATGGCCACAGGAAAACCAATCAATGGTACCCAGAAATGAAGAATCATCAGGAGAAAAAGAAACAAAAGGAGGAAACTTTGGGGCAATCATTTGGATGAGACATCCACTCCCCAACCTCCAAGGCTGCTGACATCATGATTCAAGCAAGAACCACGAGGTGGCATTCATGTCCCAGCCACACATACTATCTTGCGAAACCCTAGGGCTGGTAAATAAGTAGAATGTGCTCTTATTTTGCTTACTTTGCTTGCAGTAATCTTACTTGCTAACTGTGTATCAATAAAATTCACCTATTATCAAATGGAAGGGGTCGTGATTGGTTTCATTCAGAAAAGCTGTGCTCACCTGGAACAAAGTATCAGGTCCAGTGCGAACAAAAGGGTTCTGTGATGTTATGAAGTTTGAAAAGCACAGGTCTAACCGTATGAAGTTAGTGTTTGCAATGGGCTGCTATACCTTCTCCCTCTCTGGAAACTATCTACTGGGAACATACTACCAACTGCTCTCTGTGCTGTACTGTTACGAGCACTGACAGCAGTAAGAAAACACAGAAAATGTAGAAATGGTCTTAAAAAAAAAATCTGAAAGAGCATCAAGGGAACCATAGAATCGAACAATCCACAAAGTAACAAGAGATTAATTTGATCAATGTATTAAACATGACAGTTTCACATACTGGAAAAGTTTACTTTCACTAGTTGGAACAAACATCTGGCATTAAGTATTCCTAATGAAGAAGGGGCTAAATTATATTTTTTTTCTTGGAGTAATGCATATATTGCAATACCTGCAGTATGAACCCAGCAAAATTGTGTTTTTGGTCTGAATATAATAAGGGAATCATCTTTCCTGTATTACAGCTAGAGTGAAATGAAAAATTACTGTAAAGAAAAAAAATTAACATAAAGTGTAGAAATCCATCTCCCAAGGCATGGACAACAACTGTTATATTCTAATTGTTATGTATGGACAGGTTGGGTGCAATACAAATGTAGCAAAGGCCTCCATGTTTAACCCATTCTGAAATGGCTCCAAAACTGTGTTAATACGCCAGAAAAAAAGTCTTCACATTTTTCATATTATTTTTCTTAAATTATCTGAAACAACAAAAATGGAATATCTTAAGTTTAGAGAGAAAGGGAAAATACTGGGTGGGTGATGGATTCTTTTTTTTAAACACAGGGATTTATGGCACAATAGAGCATGATTAGAGACCTGAAATATATAAACTTTCTACTACTATCACCTGAAGGACCACTCCAAGCAGTCACTGTAAAATACGGAATATATGCTCCGGGTTATTACAGAATTCCTAACTGAAGATTAATCTTGTCTTTGTATGTTCTGATCTGGATCCTATTAAAGGTAGAATTCAAGTACTGACTTTAATTCACACCAATGGCAATGGTCCAGATCATAATTGACTTCTGGCATCCATACAGAAATGCTAAAAACCTCATGAGTACAGATGTTTTCCTCAAATTTCCATCTCTACTTCCTGACTCTTCCAATCAATATTACGACCTTCTGGGAGGTGGCATCCACAGGTTACTATATCGGTTTCTGGCTAAATATGCCGATGATATTACCCTGTAGCAGCTGCCTCACTGAGTGTACAGAACCTATTACTAGATGTCTTAGCTAAAAGTCAGATTGTGATCTTCCTGCCCCTTAATTAACAGGTTCACTGAGAACATTCCTGTGAGTAACAGCTTATCAGTGTAAGTGGATGGGGTTGAAGCCTAGAAATGAAACCGTCTCTGAACCCGCAAAGTAGCAAGTCTATGTTTTTTGAACTGAAGGACCATAGCTCTAGTTGTAGTTCCATATATGTGTTTTCTCTGGTACCTGCATCCAGATTTAACCACAATTTTATACCACAAATTTTACAATTGCTATTTTGTTGGTGACAGACCAGTTTATTCAGCTAGTGGCCCAGTCTAAATAAGCTACATTTAAGAGGTAGAAATGGTCCAGAACTGAAAAAGTAGAGATCGTTGACTTTCTAAGTATATAAAATATGAGAAGAAAGAGTAACTCTGTTCTCACATCCATCAGTAATGGAAGGCGTGTAACCCTCTGCATTGGGAGAATGAGGAAAGAGATCATCGGTAAATTCCTGCAGTCTTCATGGGATTCGATCCGTGACAGCACTTCTTTGAATGTTGGATTTGTAGCTCTGTAGAAAAAGAAGGGGTTTTTTTTGTTTCTTTTTTTCAAAGATGAGTATTTTAACAAAAATGTGTTTTCTTTTCTTTTCAAATAAACAGTGATGTCATTAATCTGAGGAATAGTGGCTTGTGAGGAATCATATTCTTTTAGTACTCAAAACAGTTTATTTAGGAATATGATATAGAACAGTTTAGTTAGAAACATGAATGCTATACATATAACGCAATGTATGACAAAAAAAAATTGGGAAAACTTATCAATGGGAACAGAATTCTACACATGATCACAAGAAGATTGTGCTATACAGCCAGACATATTTTTTACCCTTAATTTCTTCTGTGGAATTTGAACATGTGCTTTTAGATAAGCACATGCTTACATTCTTTGCTGCACTGGTTCCTATATGGGCTGTTGACTCCTACTATTAAGGGGATGATTTTACATCCTGACATTCAAAGCATAAATTTCTTACAATAGTTTCTGGAGTGTTCGCTGCTGATAGACCTCATTAGTGCAATATTTCACATATGGGTCAAAGGTTGATGTTGTATGCTTTTCAACTATGTCACTGATGTCATCTATGAAGATGTTGTTCTGATGCCTCATTTCAAGTTCTTTAAAGAACCTGAAAAAGAAAAATAAATGATTTGGCAAATGATAATTTTGGCAAACATATTCTCAAAGATGGGTGCAGTGGCAGAGTGGGTAAGGTGCATCTCTATGGCTTCTGACATGTGGGATCAAGTTCTCATCTGGACTTGTACCAAAGGTCCCCCTCAGTTGCCCCAGTGACAGATGGTATCTAGTTATTCAAAGACAGGAGTCAAAGGTGGTCAGATATGATGCTAACTACATCAGTCTCATGAATGTTACAGGTTCCAGAAACTGATGTGCCTCCAGCACACTAGCTCAGTAGGCCTCTAGGCTTAGGGTAACTTTTGACTAGACTTGGTTTCACAATGGCCATGCAAAAGTTTTGCTTGACATGACATGAGATCATTTAACAAAGTTATTCTCCAAAAAAATTCAAGAAACCAGGGACAAAGCTGAGAAGTTTGAGACTTCTGAGGTAGAAATGGGTTAATGGATATAAACCCATTATCCTTTTGATTTGATTACTTATGTACCTCTTGCACATTAAAGTGCAAAGAAATGGCAATGTAGCTGGACAGACTCTAAAAAAATTGATAATGGTCAAACTACCGTTTCACAAATTAACAACCATCTAGAACGAACAGGACTAAACACCAGTTGAAACTATAGTGTAGGCAAAGACACTACACTTAATGAACTTTAAGCATGCAGAAAACTTTCCAGCTCTAACAGAACAGACATTCGTGACACACAAAGCATTTTTAAAATGGCAGATCCCGCTCTAAGTTAAACCTGGGTGGATGTGTACTAACCTAAACACTTCCTGCTAGAATGCTTTATCGAACATCTGGCCAGACCCCGCCAAGAGCTAACTGAGAGTGCAATTGCTGCCATCCCAGGCAGTGACAGCCTCTGATCCCAGCCCTTCGAGCAGCCTGGCAGGGGGGTGGGGAAAGGGGAGTTTCTGCCCCTGCAGGTGCCCCAGTTGTGGGGGGTACTGTGTGGGAAGGGCTCCAGCGTCTCCCTCATCACAGCACCCTGGCCAGGGCTATTGTTGGGGAAGGGCTCTGGGTTCCCTCCACCGCAGCAGCTCTGGCTGGGCAGTGATACATTAGGACATAGACCCCAGAGCTCTTCCCTGCAGCAGCCCTGTCCAGGCCATGACACTCTGCAGCTGCTATCTGCAGCTGTCAAGAGGCTGGGTAGAGGGAAGGGAGCCCCTCCGTGCAGACTCAGTCAGCACTCTCCAGGCCCCAGCCAGTTGGGGCAGCCTTCATGATGGTGCCTGCTCCTTTTCTCCCCACCTTCCCCTCAGCCACTGCTGACAGTCACCAGCAGGAGGGGAGAGGGGGGCAGGGCTGGAGTGAGGGGCTGGTCTGGCAACCTCCTGGGAGGCATATGAGAGTGCCCCCAGCAGCCAGTGTGGCTAGGGTATGAGCCCCTCACCAAATAGCAAACGTCTCCTCAGCTGGCTCCTGCTCTGACTTACCATACTTTGAGTAAAATGTGGTAAGAGTGCTTCCACAGGGGCTTTTGGAACATCTGTATGTAGTCATATTTTCACTGACGTGGTTTAAAAACTAACTAAAACAACTTAAACATGACGAAAGAATCTTTTCCCCTTGTCATAGAGGAAGTCAAGTAGCATAGCTACAATGAAAATTGGAAAACCTCTCATAGGCTTGAAGATGAATTGCAAAATTCAGATTAAAATTAAAGTAAACTGTACACTGATATGCTGAGAGACTCAGAGAACAGGAGGCATTTTCACTGCCCCTAAACAGTCCACAGGTCATTTTACCATTAAATCAACATTATAAGCAAGACATTTAAGACAAGAAGAAAAAAGCAAGCCTGATCTTTCAGTAAAATTGTGTCTGGACATTTTATGTAATAGTTTGGGATATCCACAATTATCAAGGCATTATTTTTAAGCAATCCTAACACAAAAAAGTGAAATTGACATCAAAATGTTGATCAGATTTTATTAAAAGTTTCATTAGATGATCAATGATCTGGTCAAAACATATGAGGAAGTGGAAATGGGGCCAATCTTTAAAATGTATTACTCTAATCAATGGCAAAGCTTTTGAAGGATAATGTATTTGGCATTTTCTCTAATATAGTTAGTTCTTACCTGGTAGTAGAGCTACAATAACTACAGTGGTTACAGTGACACTTCTCCAGTTCTAAGAAGCATGACACCTCTGCAATTCCTCTAGTGTCACTCCTGCTTTGTTTGATGCATGAGATGCCACAGGCTGCCATTGATTTATTTACATTAAATACTGCTTAGATGATTTGGCAAAGTGTATCGACTGGAAAAGAACACCAAGCTGAAAACAAATGTCATACTTGATATATGTATTTTGCAGTTGTTGTTCTTTTCCAACACACACACACACACACTTTCACACTGAAGTATTAAAGCTGGTCTTAAAGTATTAAAGATGGTTGGTCTCAAATTTCTCTGGGGCTCTTCAGATTTATATTAACCAGATAGGGGAACAGCTTGCAAGCTATGTTGTCTATTAATATTTTTATGATGAATAATAACATTCAGGTTTAAAATACTGACCAGCACAACTTGCAGGCAATGACTGGAAACCATTTCTACTCTGCTCAGCTCAGGCAAGTTTCATAGCTCTAAGAAATTCTTAGCACTTAATGTTGGTTTGCTGAAAATGTATTTGACCATGTGGGCTAGAAAATCCACTTTTAAAATTTATCAGGTGATTTGTCAGGTGTTATGTTGGTCATCAAATAGTGTAGCTCCTTCAGGGAACGGTAAAAGATACAGGTTAGGAGTGTTTTATGAACAGAGAAAGAAATCATGCTGAAAGACTCCCTACCTTTAGGGCCAGTAGGTACTTTTACATCCAGCATTATGAATATCATAAATTGAGATCTGGACCAGGGGGGTTCTTATTGTGCATCCAGCTTACTTTTATTATAATGAAACCGGCGATGTCACTAAATCAGTTTACTACATTTTTTTTACAGGTGGTGCTACGTTTAAAGATTAGTTCTCATAAGTCAAAAGTGTTTATTCCCATAAACTAGACCCAAGCTGGATCTGGCCTTTTGTTCAATATCAGAAGGATTTATTAAAGTGTTTTTAATTTCTTTGTCTTTGACTTTTCTGACTAAACTTGGATCCCGATTAAAAGTTAAACAAGACCACAAGAGGGTTTGATTCTTTCCTCCTATCATTGCTTCTTAAAATAAATCACCAATTTGTTAATAGTCTAATGCAAGGCCAGACTGCTATTTTCCTGCAAGCCATACAAAACCGATTTAGAAAATGTAACTTTATTTTTTTTTCTTTTCTTTTCAATCCAGGGAAGACCAGATTAAGCTTCGATCAGTTATACCTCTCCATTGACAAAAACAGTCTCTCTCCATATGTTTGTGACTGTGGCTCTTGTTGAAGGCATTCAGTTGCTAAGGGCTTTCATCACTAACCTTCAGTTAAACATTAATCAAGAACAGTGTTTTGATATTTACTCTGCCAGTCTGCTAATCTGGACAGCTTTAACCACTGACTGTCCAAAATGCCTTAAGACATGTAAGTTAATTTATGTAATTTATATGAATGTCATAGTTTGTGGCTTAATTATGCTTCATGTACACAGGCAAAACATTCATTAACTTCAGCAGAAGTTTAGTATAAATTAAAAAGACTCAAGATAACAGCTACAAACCAACCCATTAAATCTAAGTGGACCATTCTTCTCAAATTCACTGCAAAAAGTTACTGAATAGGACTTAAGATATTGGACAAATGGACATGCATTTACATGCATACTTAGGCCTTCTAATGAAGATATTCTAGGCCTGGGCTTATGTCACACTGGAACATAATTCCCATTTCTCTGACAGTGATAAGATATACTTCTGTTTCTTCAGGTGCTTTGGATTATAGGGCTCTCTAGAGGTAGAACTGCTGTATTCAATACATGCTTGCTTTAGAGAAAGGACTTTTGCCCATCCCCACTCTTCAGTTTGACAGTAGCTGCCTACTCCCCCTGCCCTGGCTGGTGCCTGGCCATGCCCCCTCCACTCCACCAGGGAGGAGACAGCCTTGGAGGGTGTCTCTCTTCCCTCTCCTTTGGCAGTGGCTAGCGGGCATGCCCTAGTACCTCTGGCTTCCGACTTGAGCCACTGCAGGCATGTGGCTGTATTACCCGATTTAACAGAAAATGTCTGTCCAACTATTAATCAGTTTAAGCTGTGCAGCTTAGACTAACCTGCAAAGATTGATCAATTCAGGCTCAAGCTTTTTGAATGTCTGTCCCTAGCCCATATGACAGGACTGCTCAAAACCTTTCAATGATCTTTTCTGTTCTCATATCATTTTGTGTCCTCTAACTCTTCATTCCATGAGCTAGGAGAAACAGATTTACTTGCATGGAGAGACTTGGGAAACTTTTTAGTATCTCAACCTTTCTTTATCAGTTTTCCAGCAAATACAAATTATTCTTTGCTTCCAGCTCCCCCCTGCTATCAAAAAAAAATTCAAAACTTTTAATTAAAATGATTCCCTCTCCCCAATATTTCTACCTCAGGTTCTTAATGTTGGACTTCTATTGCTTCCCACCAGGGACATGGGTTGGAATCTTGTTTTAACATGCTAATTCCTTCCACATACAGTTTACGAATATGGCAGGGGGTGTTCCTTCCCCTTTTCCCACTTTTGTACAAATTTCTGGCAACATCTGATCCTAGACAGTGGAGCTATGCTGGTTTAGACTGACAGTTACGTACATGGTTCCAACCTCACATGTTAATTTTTATTAGGACAGAAGGGATATTGGAAATTTACTTTTTATTTATAGCACATAACCACAAGTGTCCCATAGTTCCTAGAGTTACTCCATATTTAAAACAGCATAAGGATCAAAATCTATCATCATGCCATGTAATGGAGCATTCAACATATTCAAATTTAACCATCTAAGAATTAAAGCATGCTGCAATGTTACAAAGATAGCTAATACTTTCTCTTTATTATCACTGTATGTCTTATGCAGCAAGGCATGCAAAGGACTTCAAAATAATTTAAATTTTAAATACCTGTGAAATACCTCAAGCAATCAGGACTCATAGTAGATATGATATCTTTCATTAGACCAACAAGATTTTTGCAAAACAAACAAACAAACCAAAAAATTAATTGCAAGTTTTTGGACACAAACACCCTTCATCAGGCATTGGAGAAAAGATTGTAAAAGTTCTCCTGGGTAAAAATGAAAGTTCATATTTGTGGCAGGACATGACCTAGGGGTGCCGTGAACTCCCCTAGTGCCCCCTTACCGTGCCAAATCAGTTTCAAATGCACCTTCATTATCTCGCCTGCCACATCTTTGATGGTAATATTGTTAAAGGGAGGCTGCCTTTTTACCCTTTGGCATGGTACCTTGAGATGTCCCAGTCCGTACCCTGCCTAGTTGCCCCGGTGCACTCCAGCCTCAGGGGCTATGCATAGGCCCTACAGTCACCCGGGCCCTCACGGGCTCTCTGCCTCGTCTCTGCTGCCTGTGCCCTCACAGACACTCCCTGGCCTGTCTCAACTGTCTGCCTGTGCCCTCATGGGCGCCCCCTAGCTTCCCTCACAGCTCTCGTCCGCACCGGGGCCTGTCTCCCGTGCTCTCCCCCGCACTGGGGCCTTGCCTCGCAATTCCTACAATCAAGGCTCAAGTGGCCGTAGCCGTGCCTGGCCCCCAGACCCCCTTCTCAGGTCTTGCGCCCCACTGGGGCTTCTTGCCTGCGCCTGCGCTGGGGCTTTTCACTCACAATACTGTCCACACTGTGGCCGGGGTCGATAGACCCCAAAACGCGGCACCCTCTCCGGCGCCAGGAACCCCCACGCTACTGGGGAGTTCCTATGAGGCCTCTTCCAACCCCTACAGCCTCACCCGGTCCTCTGGTCTTACACAACTACAAAACAGAAAACTCACACTCCTGTATTACAACATAAATTCCAAGCCATTCATATCCCTACCAGGGTTTCTTCCACCCAGTATCATCAAGCAGACACTGCTCAAGCCATCAGGCTTCTCTGCTCTGCCTACTCCCAGCAGAGCTTCCTCTTCCTCAGCTGCCAGAGAGGAACTGAACACCTGGTCTCAACCTGGCTTGTTTATATAGGCCAGGCCAGGCCCTGCCCCCTTCTGGTCAGCTGACCAAACTGGTTGTCTCGGCAACTCATACCTGTACTGCCCTGGTGACTGACAGTTCAGCCTCCCCCTTCTCACCACTAGGGGTTTCTCACAGGTTGCTGCCAATTTAGGCGCAGGGCGCTTAAGTGCCCTGTGACAATATTTCATAGGATTTCACAGAGGAGTCAATACATGGAAAACTCCTTTGGGCACTCAGTTCGTAGCTGGTCTGGAGTCTCTCACCTCTATGTGAGGTTCTGTGATGATGCAAATTACCTTGAAACAAAGGCAGGGGCAGTGTCTCAGGTTTCAGGTGGTCACAGTTGCTTCCTGCTTGAGAAAATATGAAGATTTCATTTAAAAAACCTGGATACCTGACAGATGGAAGATACTGAATTTTAACCAATTTTTTAAGTCCTGATTGTTATAAGTCCTGATTGCTTCTTCCTCTAGACCAATATGGCTACAACCTGGAAACCTGTGAAATACCTCAAAATACCTGTGAAGTATTATTCATACTTTACAGATCTGGAAAATGAAACAACAGGTTACTAAAGGAAAGAAAGGCTAGCAACAGAGGTTGTATTTATCCCTGGACAAATTGTGCCTGTGTTTATCCTAAAACAATAATATCCTAGGATTAATGTGCACATTCATCACTTTTATAATCAGGGTTTAATGAGTGGCTGAATGCACTGCTACTTTTAGGCCATTGATCCAGCAATGCAATTCCTGGATAATTGTACAGATGTATTTTACAATATTATGGGATAAACTGTTACTACCTTTTAAATGGGAAACTTTTTAGGATTTATCCCAGGACAATGGGCATGGACATCTGTATATTTGGTTTGTCCGGGAATAATAGAGAGAGAAAATGTGTCTCAAATTCACTTGCTCATTCTATCCCTTTCAGTTATAGCATTTACGCATTGCTCACAAAGTGTTAAATTAATAAATACTACACCAAAATGCTTTAGGGGAACCCTGTGGCCATCATGGGGATGTTAAGTTCTTTGTCTTCAGCCCAATGGCAATATAACAAAAAGGAATGCAATCAGAAACCCAACAGCAACACTAATTTGGCTTTTAACAAAGTGTGTAGGAGTCACGTTAACTATTGTAAAAGGCTTGCCAATGTGCAAGATTAAAAAACCCCAAGAAATATAAAGGAAGTAACTGCATTTCATTAGTTATTTAGCCAAAATATAAATACATTTAAAACATATTTTGCTTTCCTGATGTCAACATAGATAAAATAAGGGTCTCATTTTTATTCTATGTTTCTCACTGACCATTCTGGCAAATTAATAAACAGAATTTAAAATATATAACAAATAAACATACTTATAAAGAACACCACATTTGGGCAATGACCAGAAAAAATGCTGAATGTTAAAAATGGAAGCTTGTAAAATAAGAAATTGAGAGTAGCAAAGTATCTTGGGAGTCCAAGAAAAGTGGTTGCTCCTCAAGGGGGCGATCCTCAATGCACAAGCTAAGTCTATTCCATCTCGGAGGAAAGGCAGCAAGAGGGCACAACAGCCCCCTAGCTCTCCAGGGATCTAGCAGACCTCCTGAGGCTAAAAAGAAAGGCCTACAAAGGATGGAGGACGGGATTCATCTCCAAGGAGGATTATTCTGCACTGGTCCAGTCCTGCAGGGAGCAAACCAGGAAAGCCAAGGCTGCAACTGAACTCCAACTAGCTTCAAGCATCAAG
>NW_017728910.1:3388323-3395027 GCF_001723895.1 Crocodylus porosus | reverse complement strand
TAAATTGGATGCTTATCTTGCTGGGATCCTATGACCCCAGCTGACTTCCTGCCCTTTGGGCAGGGGGCTGGACTCAATGATCTTCTGAGGTCCCTTCCAGCCCTAATGTCTATGAAATCTATGAAATCTATCACATAGAACAGTTGACCTTGTGTATCTGTATTCTAAGATATATATTTACATTTATCTATGTATTTAGCTGTATCTAGGAGGCAAGAAAGGCTTACAAACTTGAAAGCTGAAAGACCCTGGTTTTCCAACATCCCTGTTCCTGTTTCCAGAGTGTCACTGTCTCCATAGCAACATATGGGCTGGCAAGCTAATGGCAACTAATGATTTGCACATCTGTGACTACTGCCCTACTATTGCCTGATTATTTTTATTATTTCCTCTTGAATAACTTCTTTTTGTGATTCAAAACCTGATGCTGCATGGTGCTGGATGGTCTCAACTTAGTATATTACCCAAGAAAATCAATGAGCATTTCATAGTGCTCAGCTTTTTGCATTATCGGAGTTCATACCACAAAACACTTAGTGTCCAAGGCCCACTCAATAGTGATAGTATGCAAAATACATAGCCCATTGAAGTCATCTAGTAGAATCTACTGTACCCACAACTGTAGAAGTCAGGAGCCTCAAAAATTCCTGAGGATTTTCTTTTGTAGTTGTGTTCAAGAACCTCGAGGAAGAAGCCCTCTAACTTTTGAGCTTTACTCTAAGTGCCCAAGATGAGATTCGGACTGAATAGAACAGATATTAGCCCTTTGGTGGTGTGGGCCTCAGAGCCTTTCTGCACAGATTGAGCCCAGCAGGAAGGGGAAGGCTCTCACATACCTTCTGGCATGTCCCACTGCTTCCCTGGGTTGCTGAAGACTCCCAGATAGAGCTGAATGGGGGTGCCAACCCTGATTAGGTGGGGGCATGGGCCACTATGCCCTCGTCCCGCTGCCACTAGGACTTGCATTAGCCTTTGTTTCCCAATTTGGAGACCCAGGCAAGGAGACCAAGGGGCTGCAGCAAGTCCTGCTGATCACCTTGTGGGAGTCTAGCTGGAATCTGCAGAATAACACAGCTGCCCACCTGAACCTGATCTGGCAGCATCTCATCACGGCATGTGCCCTTATGGCCATCAGCCACCAGCTGGCCATCCTGCACATGGCCAGCCAGTGAACCCTGTGCCCTCCAAGCGTGTGCAAGTCCTGAATGCCTGGGTTATGTGTGTGCATATGTGTGTGTATGTCCTAGATGACTGGGTTCTGTGTATGCATGCGTCTCAGATGCTTGGGTCCCATGTACATGTGTGAACATGTGCATATGACACCTGGGTTCTGTATGTATGTGTGCATGCATGCATGTGCACCCTGAATGACTGGGTTCTGCATGTCTAAATGTGGGTGTGCATGTGTTTCAGTTGGCCTGGGTTATGTGTGTTTGTGCATGTGCATCTTGCATGCCTGGATCCTCTGTGTGTGTGTGTGTGTGTGTGTGTGTGTGTATGCGCGTGCGCATCGTGCATGCACACATGTACCCCAGATACCTGGGTTCTCTGTGTGTGTGCACGTGTGTGTCTCCCAGATGCCTGGGTTGTGTATAGATACACAGACGTGCATGCACATACACACAGAACCCAGGTGTCTCAGGTGCACACACACATACACAGCCCAGGAGTCTGGAACTCCTGGGTTGCGCCCCTTCCCCACTCAGCCAGGAAGGGGCTCCTTGCCTGCATCAAGCCCTTTAAACATGACGCAGGCGGCAGGTGGGGGGTGAGTGGGGCACAGCCCCTTGGCTGCAGGGCCCCCTGTGGCTGCAGGTTCCACAGGATAAGATGGGCTGGCCCTGCACATGGCACAGGGATGGAGGAGAAGATGATCCCCACCACTAATGGTGTCTCTTCACCCATGTGTACTAGACGCCCTCCCTGGATGACTAAGACCAGGCCATGGGTCTTGCCCCAGGCTGCTCTGGCCCTGTGTCACAAGCAGCACTCCGCACAACCCAGGCTGCCCAGGAACCGCTCCCCTTCCCTTCTCCTTCCCCAACAGCCTTCAGGGGCGTACAACAGGATACGGGGGAATGCGGCTCAAGGAAGAAACATGCCTCAGTTAAAATGTTGCAGTTGCCAAACTTTTTCTGTATAGCAAAGAAACCCTGTTGAACATCGCCTGTGTCTCAGCTTGGTCCCTCCTCCCAATTAACATAAAACAGCACACTTTGGAAGGTTTTAAGAAAGGGGGGACATAACCTGAGGGTTTGGGGTCTGGGGGAATGCCCCTGACCCCAGAACTCAGCATACACAAAACCTGGCACCCTACTTTCATGGGTCTGGAATCAAGACCAGGCACTTCTCTGGGTAGGAGTTGGACAGGTACATGATCCCAGATCCAATGTCTGTCTGAGAGAGCTGTGGGCTGGAAGACGGCTGCTGAGCCAGGGATGAGGTGGGGAGATGCAGGTTGGGAGGCATGGCCGCAGCAGGC
Organism: Crocodylus porosus; assembly: GCF_001723895.1. Classification (NCBI taxonomy): domain Eukaryota; kingdom Metazoa; phylum Chordata; order Crocodylia; family Crocodylidae; genus Crocodylus; species Crocodylus porosus. The sequence goes on along the minus strand of NW_017728910.1, from coordinate 3,392,545 downwards.
ACTGAGGACTCCTGGTTGTTCCACATGGGATCCCTGGCTCAGGGGGTCAGGTCTTCCCTTTTGAGGACCACAGACCCACAGACCTCATCAGCATCTAGAGGTCATATCAGGCAGCCAACCTAAGCCAGGTGGCTACCTATTCTCAACCAGGCTATGCAACTCCCCTACAGCAGGACATGGGCCAGGAGTAGGGCCAGGAGCAGAATAGCTCCCCCACCGACCTCCCAGCTAGTGGACCATACTTTTTCTCCCATTCTGAGCACCCCTGTGGCCCTTCAGGACTGGCCTGGAACCGCTTGGGAGGTAGAGGGGCAGAGCATACAAGGTGTCTGCCAGGACTCAGGGGTAGTAAGTTGCGCCTGGAAGGGTGATAGTGACCCTGACAATCCCAAAATTGAGTCTTGGGCAGCTTGGAGTTGCTCCACCCACTACTGTTTCCCAGAGCAGGCCCTGCTGGGTGCCTTCCTGCCTCCTAGGACCAGGAGGCACTGGCTCCTATGTGCTGCATCTCCGGTCCCAGTGCCCCCTTGGCCTCCCAGCATCTCCAAGTCATGGCACAGTGGGAAGCATTCCCTCACAGCTGCCATCCTGGGGTTCCCCCTCAGGACTCCTACTCCTGTTTCCCCAGAAAGAGTCCCTGAACCAGGGCTCACCATGCCACGCAGGGCTAGGTGGCTGTCCCACTCTTGCACAGGAGAGCTATGTGGTTCACTGTAGGAGCCAGTGCTGGTGCCATTCAGGTATGCTGTAAGTGGACCAGTACTTTGTGCACTAATTTCCTATGCTGGTGCTGTGACTCTTAGCTAAGCTGCACCACAGGCTGTCTCCTCCAAACAGCAGGTGGCTATCAGGAGCCCTTGGTCATATGACTTGGCAGTCCAGGGGTCAGCACACCCCACCCTCTCCACTTTCCCTGTATATGTCCTGCTTTGTTCCTTATCCCCATTTTGTAGCCCCTGGCACCAGGAGTCAACAGTGCATAGCCTGAGATCAGTGTGTGTGACCAGAGCTTGTAACATCTCTTTTTTATTCACTGCCACCTCATACACACATCTTTTATGCACTGTGCAGGTGTTTTCCTGCCTGTCCTGGACCCATTATGCGAGCCGCTACAAGCTGGCCTTCTGTGCACAGATGTGGAGCCTGCAGATGAGGGGGAGGGGTTGTTTGGCTTGCAGGAGTTGGGGTTAGGGGGCAGGTGTGGGATGAGGATGAGGCCGCAATTGCAGGAGCGGGATTGGCTAGGGGTTGATATAGTGAGTGCCTGTGCTGTGAGAATCAGAATCAGCCAGCACCCATTGGATTGCACCCACAGATCAGATCAGATCAGAGGGGGAGGAGCAGCTACCTGTTCTGTTGGGACACTTGCCAGCCTGTACAGGTGTACAACCCAGGAGTCACCCTGGCACCAATAGCCAAGCAGCTGAGATAACAGGTGCCATGTGGGAATCATTCCATCACATGTCCCTTTTCTGGAGTGGGAGGCAGAGAGGAAGGAAGGGAAGTCTGGGGTGTTTTTTTCTTGTCTCTGCTGCACTGTGACTGCCGCTGCATGCTATCTCCTGTCCCTGACCTATTTCCTGTCCCTGACCTACCAAAACTGTTGTTTAGTATTTGCTTGCTGAGCTCAATAAACATTAATGATGCCTTTCTGTGAGTGCTTTGGGGAGAGGGGGAGCTGTTTACACACCAGTGCAACTCCATTTCCCATGGAGCACATAATGGCCCTAAAAGAAATGGCAAGGACATGTCAATTAGGCAGATTTATGATCCTACTGAATGCCAAATGCTCTCTTTAACACCCAAGAGCAGGGGGTGGATTGGTGGGGTGTAGGGAAAGAGGTGGGCTTCTGCTTTGGCTGGACTCTAGGCTTCAGTAGGGGAGGTAAGGGATGGGAGGAAAGCTGGCAACTCACCCTCCTCCTATGTCCCAGCATTCCCCACTCCATCCTGGCCCCCTTTTGTAGGCTTCTCAGCTGTAATGACCTAAGAGAAAGCTATGACCATACAGGCCTGTGGCAGCTTCAGCATTCCCACTGCCCCTTCATCTCCCTTCTTTCCCTCCTGAGGGCTCTGCTTTTCCCCATCATGGTCACTTGAAGCTGAGGCAAATCTTACCATCATGGGTTGCATAGTGTCCTCATGCAGGGCCTGAGTCACCAAGAGAAGGGAGGAAGGGCCATGGGTGCTGTGGGTCACACTAGCACAGCACCCACTGTGCTCTTACTGTGGCAAGTGGCGGGTACAGTGGACTGGTATGCGAAAGCACTTGCTCCAGAACAGCCTCAGCCCCCATGTGGGGACCAGTGTCTCAGGGCCTCCCCGAACTGCCTCATCGTCCTTCTCAGGCTGGGTCCCTGCAGACAACTCCTCTGGAACACCCTAGTCCCATGTGTATGGGGGTGTCAACTGCTCTGCTTTTGGCAAGAAAGCAGAGCAGGTCCTTGTAGAACAGCATCCTGTGCCTCCAGTCCACAGACCACTTTCTAGCATCAAACATGAAGTAATAATGTCTATTCATCAACCTGGTTCTGCCAAGACACTGCAACCAGTCTTTATTGTGCCTCCTCACATGCACCTGCTGGACGATGTGTTTGAAGACATCTGATTCAGTGGCATATCTGGAGCTGGTGCTGGATGTCCTTGCCCCAGATGGTGAACAGATTCTTTATTTCCCCAAACTGCCAGTTGCATGCCTGGGTTTGGCTGGTAGTGGCAGATGGTTTATCCATAGTCCCCAGCGGTGCCCTTGTTCTCAGTGCCTGTGAGTGCACAAGGGTCTGGCTGCAAGGAGGTGGGTGGAAGGCTGGAAGGGTAAATGGATAGATGGATGGAAGCAGTGGTGGATATGCAGAGCTGCAGTTCTTGGTACATGGTTCTCACTCTTACTTCAGAGGCCTGTGGCCCCTGCTTGGGTGTCACCTTCACAATCTCAAGATGTCCAGGGGCTTTCAGCAGACACCGTATGATTCTGGCAATGCCACAAGCCCCAGTAAAATTCGAGGGCCCTCAATCCCCAGTCAAGAAGGTGGCTGGCCATAACCCTGGTACCTCCAGGACCACATAGGGCATCTGTCTGCTCACCAGAGCTTTGCGGTTCAGTACCCCGCCAGCCACAGCACCCCATATGCTTAACTAGCTAGTTGATCATCTACTAAGTAGTTAATGATCACCAAAGAAGAAAAAGGGGAGTCAATCTGAACTGAATGACAATGCAGAACATGACAAGAGCCTTCCCTCCAAATGAAAAATGATGGCAAATATTTAGGGCCCAGCTCAGCCACCCTTACTTTACGCCCTTACACAATGGAGGACATTAGTGCAGTGAATTCTATTACTAGCATCTTATGAATTTCAACCCCAAATACTACTTGCCAAATTTTATTAAATTGCATTTTTTCACTTTCACTTTCTTTATCATTTATTGGCACTGTACAAAATCCCTGTTTTGTGGAAATTTCAATATAAATATAGATGTCACAAGTGAGAAGGCACATGGCAACATACTATCAGCTTGTTGTTTTGCATTGCTACGAATTCATTTCAATATTTTAAAAAAAATTTAGGTATGTAGTTTGTAAACCTGAGACAGGTAGAAAATTAGAATGAATAAAGGTGGCATGTGGTATGGAAAGGCATGAAATTTTAAAAGGAAGGAGATTATGAAGGAGGTATGATACAGAGATAAGAAGAGATCACATAAGCAGAATGATTCTAGTGCTGGAACCAAAACCATGTGTCAAGTTCAGATGCAAGACTTTAATGAAAAGTCCCCCTTCTCAACTAAACTGGAGTTTCATATTTATGACTTTATCCATTCTCTAGGTGAAAGTGATTTTTGAATGCACTAGGCAAAACCAGAGAAATTTTGGTTCAACGCTCAGATCTAAACAAAATCTTAAGCAAACACAAACTTGGTTTAAACAAGACACTGTTTGCATCAGGACATTACAAAATTATTCTGAGAGGTATTTGGTCACGTGTCTGAAGACAGGCAGAAGGCAGCATAGATTCATAAATGTTAGGGTCGGAAGAGACCTCAGTAGGTCATCGAGTCTGACCCCCTGCCCTGGGCAGGAAAGAGCACCGAGGTCAGATGACCACAGCTAGGTGCTTGTCCAGTCTCCTCTTAAAGCCATGGGACTCTTTAGCCTGGAAAAGCGTAGGCTCAGGGGTGATCTGATGGCCACCTATAAGTTTATCAGGGGTGACCACCAGGATC
>NW_017728910.1:3362457-3370468 GCF_001723895.1 Crocodylus porosus | reverse complement strand
GGGGTTGGTCCCCCACACAAGGGCTATGGCCCCCCCAACAGGGGCTTCAGCCCCTACATAAGGGGTTTATCCCCCTACACAAGGGGCTCAGCTTCAGTTCAGCCCCCACACAAGGGCTCAACAGGGGGTTCAGCCCCACAAAAGGAGATTCAGCACTCTCACAAGGGGTATGGCTCCCCAACAGGGGGTTCAACCTCCACACAAGGGGTATGGCCCCCTCTACGCAAGGTGTACAGGCCCCCACAGGGGCTACCACCCCCTCTGCAAGACCCACATGCTCCACCCCAGCTGCAAAACCTTAACTGTCCGTGCCAAGTTCTTGGGCAAGTATAACCAACACACTGAAAAAAAATTCTGGTTTATCAAGTGGAAAAAGTTGTGTTCTTTTTTGAATAAAAGTGACACATAACTTCTCATTAATGGAGATGTGATGTACTGAGAATTTATAAAGCACTCTGCCAAAAAAAAAAAAGTTGTGTGTATGGCATTTTAGTTCTAAATGTATTTCTTCATTCTAGTAGAGCTGCAGAGTGATAGTTCTGTTCAACATGACAGAAATATTTGAGAACAGCTACCTAAAACAGCAGGCTTGAAGAACATGTAAGGTTAAGCATTTCCACCCAGTACTGATGTAGGCATTTGCTACATAACTCTTTTAAGAAACTTCTGTTTCATAAAATCATAGAAGTAAGGTCGGAAGGGACCTTGTAGATCTTCAAGTCCGACCCCCTGCCTGGGCGGGAGAGAAGACTGGACTCAAATGAGTCCAGCCAGGTAGTCATCAAGCCTCTTCTTAAAGATCCCCAGGGTAGGAGCCAGCACCACTTCCCTAGGAAGTTGGTTCCAGCTCCTAGCCGCCCTGACTGGGAAGTAGTTCTTGCAGATGTCTAATCAAAATCTATTCTCTAATAATTTGTGTCCATTGTACCTCATCATGCCAGGTTAAATGACCTATCACAATGTACACTGCACTACGACATTGTTTCAATGAAATTCCAAATGTGAAGTGTCTATAATAACATTCAAAACACTATGGTACGGACAAATACCGGTTCTAACCCTGGATGAAGATGTGTTGAAGTTGGAGCAGTTTTGCTATACTTCTATCATGTCTGGCTTGTCCATACATAATGACACGTGGAATGAAACAGCTGCAGTCCTTTTCAAATGGCTCAAAATGTATGTGTGCTCATACAGTACATTTTAAACTAGAGAAGATCCGCAACTTAGTATTAATACTAGCTTAAACCCACAAAACATTTGTGATTAACTTTTTATTGCAAAAGTATTTCTTTAAATACAGGATTTTTAGTAATCTTTTGATTTAATACTTCAAGAGAATCAAAACTTCTCACCCTTGAAAAGTCTACATAAAGCTGTCCATATGTAAAGACAGGCTTAGGAATATAAATACGTATTTTGTCAAAATTCTGACCTTGTGACCTTGTGACTTGTTTATAATCATAGAATAAGAGGCCCATGTACACATGACAAAGAGCCCTTGTACACATGAGGAAATTACCCCTTCTAGTGGTTTAATACCCCTTTTTCATGATTTAATTGCATAACTGTATACAAGTTCGGTAGCATGTTACAATTATATTTCATAACAGTGTACTTGTTTCGTGGTGTATTTAATTTTAAATGACTTTTTTATGTAGCAAAATAAAACACATCTCATGTATTTTAGTTTTCTGCATAACAAATTACAGCAATATTCCTCGCTTGCACAAGGGCCCTATCTGGAGAAGGCAGCGGAGACAGTGTACAGTCAAATAAGTAAGTTACAACCAGCAAAAATGTGTCAACTGTCAGCAGCTGTGCACATGGGTAACTAAATAAATAGCTAAGCTTTGGGGTCTTCTTTATAGTGTACTGGCAGAAATCCAAAACAGTTCAATGAGTACATGGTAATCACTCTAATATATATAGGTATAGTGACATTCCTGAGCTAGTGATTAGGTGTTTATAGTCTCTAGCTCAATGCAGTTCATTCTAGAGGTACAAACCATGATTCAATCAATTCGTACCCATTGACAAACTGACCCATGTAGGCCACTTTGTGCCACTGGAAATGTAAATCATTGTGGTAAGTTGTGAAGACATCACACCAGGACTCTTCATGTCCAAAGCCTTTCCCATGCTCAACAATTAACTTTGTTTTTCTTGTAGAATAATTGTGTATTTCTACCTCCTTGAGTTTGAAGTTATAAACATATCAATTTACAATAGAAAATGATAGAAGTATTGATACAACAAACTGAAAGTTTTGTTGCATTCCCTAAAACAATTTAACAATAGGCAGACAAACCAAGGCTGTATTCAAATTATACACATGCAAAGAGTTAAAGGAATATATAAAGAGAGAGAGAGAGCAAGCGAGAGAGAGAACACATGCGCAAGTGAGTGAGCTCATGTACGATCATGAGCACAAGGAATAAGCTTAGAGGAAAGAAAAGAAAATCACAGAATGCAAAAATATGATAGCTCTTATCTGAAAAGCCCGAGGTTCTAATAACGCATCAAGAGATATCGGTGAGTTTTACAGTAAACCTAGTGATGAGAAATCCTTACTCCCTTGTCAAGTGCAGGAGAACTAAATCAAACATGTTATTAAGGAACTGGATTTTGACAGCTCAAAAACATAATCCACATACAAGCATAAATTAAACATCTGCCTAGTCCTTGGGGGAGAAAGTCTTCTATCCATAGCGTTCTTTACAACAACCTACTAGTTATGATGAGACGCAAAGGGCCCAGGGAAGCTGGCCAGAGAAAAGTCTGGAATTTGTCATTTATATCTTTCCCTGACATCCACTTGCAGACACAATACAGAATGTATAACTATATTTGTGTTTCACCACAGTTCAGAGCATTAGGGGTGAATACAACAGTTTAAATTTTCTCTTTTCTCCCAGAAGTACTGTATGCACTAAGATAGCAATAACTACACTGTCCCTGAGTCAGAGATGGCAGGATCAAAGTGCAAAAACTACGTAGTTATGTAGTTTTAGCTTTTTGATAGTCCCAATGTAGGTTGCTCTGAAGGCAGAGCAGGAACTTTAGAACAGCAACTGAAAGAAAAGCCAAGGAAACAAAGGACAATGAGCCAGAGCCCAGGGAGCTCTGAACAAATTAAATACTGAGGCATTAATAGGCATCACACTTATCCTTATGTCCACTAATATACTTAGTTGCTTTCTTACATGGTTTCCCAGGTCTGAATGCAATAATACTTCCATAATGGCAAGCAGTCACAGTTTTAATCTGTAGACAATTGTGCACTCCCTCCAAATTTGAAGAATAAACTATATTTGTATAAATGACTTCTGCATTGATATGATAAGTGTCCACACTAGAAGTAAAATATTGCACTTCATAAGTGTATTAAGTTATATTGGTTCAAAACCCCTAAGGAGGCCAAGCTGAGAAACCCTATCCAGCCCAGAATATATCAGAAATATGCAACACACCCTATTCACTTGGATTTGAACATGTATCACTATGAACTTGCATACCAGTAGCGGAAGCAAAGTCTTGTAAATTACATGTGAACGGGAAAATTCACAGAACTCTGAGTAATCTGAGTAAAGGGTATATAATCCCACAATTCTTAAGCATTCATTGAATGAATCTATATGCCAAAAAGGACACTGGTACTTTTTTAGAAATCAGACTATGATCTCTCATCAAATTGAGACCACCTGTTCTATCAGTTCTCCTGTTTTATTAAAATTGAGAAATGCTGCCTCCTCATTCTTGTACCAGGGTGAAAGATTCAGTTAAAATAATCAGCCTATGTCTTCCTCTAATTATTAACAAATATACAGAGATAAAGAGATTCCTTTCTTCATACTGGCCACAACCAGTTAGCAATTTATGAATCTGTTGCAGGTTTTCAATCAGAATGAAGGGTACAAGACCCAGCATCAAAGCATTACTAGCTGAGACTATATAAGTAATGTTTCAGAGGAGCTTAAATGAACTCATCAATATGAACACCTTTGGGAAATGCTGCAGAATTTCAGAGTGGATAAAACTTTCCAACTAGAAGTATAACAAAACTCACAACTTCAAATACCTTGGTGTCCTATTCACTTCCCTTCACCTCCTAAAATATATATTCTTTAGAAGTAGAGCTTTTGCAGAAGTGTCAAAAAACCCTCTTGGCTGAGCAGGGAAGTTGCAGCCCTCCTACAGAAAAAGAAAGAGGCATACAAACAATGGAAGCTTGGGACAGCCTCTAAGGAAGACTGCTTGACAATGGCCTGCACTTGTAGAAAACAGATTAGGCAAGCTAAAGCAGAAACCGAACTAAAACTAGCTAAAAGAATCAAGGACAACAAAAGCCCTTATTTAGCTACATAGGGAGTAAAAGGAAAACAAATGGGAGTGTGGGGCCACTGCTCAATGCCTGAGGATACCTGGTCACTAATGCTCAGGAAAAAACAGAACTCTTAAATGACTACTTTGCCTCAGTCTTTCACAAGACCAAGGGACACATGACAGATAGGGCACAGAACAAGCAGGGCGGGATTGACACTGTTCCCACCATTGCCATGGAACTGGTGTATGATCAATTAAAGATGTATATAAAATCAGCAGGACTGGATGAACTCCACCCAAGAGTGCTGCATGATTTGGCCGAAGTAATCATAAAGCTCCAGGCAAAGGTCTTTCAAAAATTAGGCGCCTCTGAGAAATCCCAGAGGACTGGAAGAGGGCCAATGTTGTGCCCATCTTCAACAAGGGGAAGTGTAAAGAACCAGGACATTACAGGCCAATTAGCTTAACTTCTATTCCAGGGAAAATCCTAGAAACATTCATCAAAGAGGCTGTATGTGACAAACTTGCAGAAGGCATGATACTGAATGACAGCCAGCATGGCTTCATCACAGGCAGGTCTTGTCTGACCAACATTTCTTTTTATGATCAGGTGACTCGTCACTTGGATGAGAGGAAAGCAGTTGACATCATATACCTCAACTTCCAGAAAGCGTTTGACCTGGTATCCCACAAGGTACTGATCAGAAAACTGGAAGATATCAGTTCCTCAACTGCGGAACCATCAAATGGGTGCAAAACTGGTTGTGGGGTAGGACACAGAGAGACCAAAAGAATGGATTGGTGTCAGCCTGGTGAGATGTGGGCAGTGGCGTACCCCAAGGGTCAGCACTTGGCCCAGTGCTGTTCAATATGTTCATCAACAACCTGGATGAGGGGGAGAAAAGCCCATTGGCCAAGTTCGCAGATGACACCAAGATATGGGGTTGAGTGGACACACCCACAGATAGGCTGCAGATACAAGGAGTCCTAGACAGGCTGGCATTGTGGGCGGAATGGAACCAGATGTGGTTCAACGTAGAGAAATGCAAAGTGCTGCATCAGGGAAGGAAGAACCCCCAGCACACCTACAGGCTGGGCATCACTAACCTGACCAGCACTACAAATAAAAGGGATCTGGGGGTAATAATAGACCCCAGCATGGATATGAGCTGGCAATGAGACGCAGTAGCCACTAGGGCCAATAAAACTCTAGCACGCATCAAACGATGCATCTCCAGTAAATCCAAAGAAGTGATTCTCCCATTTTACTCCAGTTGGCCGCACCAATGGAGCATTGCGTCCAGTTCTGGGCACCACACTTCAACAAGGATGTGCTAAAGCTCGAGAGGGTCCAGAGGAGGACCACCCACATGATCAGGGACTTTCATGGCAAGCCATATGAGGAGAGGCTGAGGGATCCTGGACTCTTCAGCCTAAAAAAAAGAAGGCTGAGGGGGGGCCTGATTGCAGTTTACCGCTGTATCAGAGGTGTACATCAGGGACTCAGTGAACAGCTGTTCACCACGGCACCCTAGGGGAAAACAAGAAACAACAGCCACAAACTCCTGAAAGATAGTTTCAGGCTGAACATTAGGAAAAACTTCTTTACAGCTAGGGTGTCCAGACTATAGAACAAGCTTCCCCCAGAGGTGGTGCAATCATCTACCCTAGAGGTCTTCAAGAGAAGACTGGACAGTCACCTGGCTGGGATCGTCCGACCCCAGATGTCTTTCCTGTTCATGCAGGGGGCTGGACCTTATGATCCTTCCATAGGGGTTCCTTCCAGCCCAGTGATTCTATGATTCTTTCTACAGAACACTAAAAGAGCAGAATCAGAGGCTCTATGAAGCCTACTAATACCCTTCCAACTGCCTATCTTTTTTAGGCAGGTGCTTAAATATCATGATGATGGGAAGTGCTATGATATGTAGAAATCTCATCAGCTTAAACAAAATAAAGACTATATATACTAAAATCTACCACTCAGTTCCTAAAATATTAAGTATACATGAAGAATAGTGCAGTTAGAGAGGGACATTATGCCTCACTCACAGGATACAAAAAAAGCACCCTCTTCAATGAAACGGAAATGAAGTTAGCAGCCACTACCTTTAATCTATATTATTAGTTTATCTCAAACAAAAATGGATTAGAATAGGTCACTGAATAATCATTCAGGATTGGAGGAATACTATACTACCACTTTTTTTCTGCTTTAGATAAGTAATCTGTACATATAGTAGTACATGCTACAATACTTGTAACAATAATACTTCCTTCCTTTTTATTAAATCCATTATGCATCTATTGGTTTCTTATATTACTATGTTAGAAACAAGAGAGAATGCCTAATTTCATCGTGAAACTCAAGGAATAATATTTATAAAATCAGCACTTTTTTGTTTGTTCAGCACTTGTCTCATCACTAATGAATTTGAGATGGAATAAAAAAACAGGTGAAAATTACTATTTTAAATAGAGGAAAGTGCAGTAAAATTACTGTTAAGTTCACATGAAAACTTCATTTGTAACAAAAATTCTATTTCCTCAAATCATACTGAACCTTGGAATCTAGCTTCCATATAATCTGTTACCACTATACACCTCAATTTACATTATACAATTGGTTATAAAGTTTTCAAGCTGAAGCAGACCTGAGCAAGTAAAATCTGAATTAGAAGTGTCCCAAATCCAGCAACATTCTTGGCTACTATATGGCAAGGCTTTTATTCCTTTTGTTAAGACCATAATACTGGAAGCCACTGAGTCCAGTCCTTGGCATTTGTACGCACTATTTAGCCAAAGAAATCACCTACTCAAGCCCCTTATGTCCATGCACTCTCCTTCACAATGCTGAAACCTCACCTGTCTAGAAATTGGCAGGCCTGAACCACTATTATTATTTTTTAGAAGAACTGCGGTTCAATCCACTCAGATGGAGTGATCTTGCCTGCCGCGTCTTGATGTCATCACCAGAAATCTGGGTTTTCTGTTTCCCACAGAAAAATGGAGTAAAACAGATTTTCACCCTTACTAGAGTAAAACATGGATTCTTCATATTAGCAGAGAAACCTGCAGATTTTGCAGCTTTGCAATAAGCCCCCTGCAGGTTGGCAGGGTTTCAGCCTGCAAGGGGCTGGGAGGGAGCAGGAGGAGCTGGGAGGGGTCAAGCAAGGGACGCCATGTGCATTTATTTGTCCCCAAGTACTGTGGAGAGCATCTCCTGCACATAAGTGTTGGAGGGGATTGAGCCCCCCATAGGGAGGCTGGGAAGGGGAGGAGTTGGGCAGAGCTGAGGTGCTGCCCAGCCAGGTGGTGCATGGGACTTGGGGCCCAGGGCTGCCATGAGTGGCTGCAGGGCCCCAGCAAGGAGCAGGATGGGGCTGCAGATGTCTTGTTGGGTGGGGTGGGTCCCCCCAACTCCTGGGTGTGTACACTGAGGTGGTGAGCCACCCCCCTACACCCAAGCCTGCAGCAGGCAGGCAGCAAGCAGTGGGGGGTGGACAGGAGGGAGCCGGGCTTCGTGCTCTGCTCTGCTGCAGCAGCAGTGGCCCAGGAGCCTTGGCAGCTGGGGGCCCCTTTTGGCAGAGCTGGGGGGGGCAGGAGGCTGTGGGTAGGGGGCAAGGTCACCAGCAGGGCCAGGGAGAATGAAATGGAGGGAAATGAAAGGCACCAGCAGGGCTGG
>NW_017728910.1:3353867-3362357 GCF_001723895.1 Crocodylus porosus | reverse complement strand
ACCAGCAGGGCTGTGGAGGCTGTGGGAGGCCTTTTATTTTAAATCACAGATTTTGGGGGGGCAGGGGGGGTTCAGAGAATTTGTGATTTTTTATCAGGGAAAATCAGGATCCCTGGTCAACTAACAAATTCTTGGGACCTGGAAGAAGAATACCAACACCTCAGTCACTTTAGGCCCATCTTCTTATGGGGCTCCAACCTCCCATTTACTCCACCCTAACCACATCAGATGAACAGAGGAATGTTTGGCATTGAAGTCTCTCTCCAATTTCTGAGAGACACCAGCCAGCTCTATATCAGATCCAGTAATTTTACAATCTCTTAAAAAGGTTAGAGCTGAATGGGAAATAAGCCCCCTGCTCTACTAAGGTTTGCAATTTCAAAACTCTTTCTATTCAGAGCTAGAATGAACCTGACTTCATTAGAAGATTTTTTTATCAGCTGAGGTGAGAGCACACACACCAGCCTGTCTTCCACCCCATGCTCTCAGAATAGTCAACTGCCCAGTAGTAAGGGAACACCCACAATGTGCAGTAAACCCAGTTTCAAGTTTTTGCTGCAGTAAATATTTTGGTTTTTGTAACAAGCAGAACAGCTCAAAAAGAGAGAATGAGATCTCAGGACAGCAAATAGCCTGGTAGATACAGAACTAGATATATGTAGGATGGAGGCGTAACTAGCAATTTTTGGTGCCCTGGCCAGAGATGTTGTCAAGTGCCAGAGAGTGGGGGTGCACAAGCTAAAACAGTGCTTGAGGTTGATACCCAACTTCTCCATCCTATACTACTGATGCCAGATTAAAGTTAAAGACCCTGACCTAAGGCACTGGCTAACCTGCAATAGATATACTTTCACTCATACCCACTCTCCCTTTTTGACAAGAATTTCCATCTTAGACTTAAGAAACCACTCCCATCAAAATATGTAGACATTTCTCTAAAAAAAGTTACTTTCAACAAATCAGCTTTTGCTGATGAAATGCTAAAATGCTGTTACTCCTAAGATTTTCAAGGATGTAAAATGCAATTTGTACCTACTTCCTACTGAATTTCAATGAAAATTAAGTACTTAAACCAAATTCAGTGATTTTAAAATTATTCCCTGAGTCCATCAGAACACAGGCAATCATATTCTATTTTCCCATCCATCTTTATCAATGCACATTCCAATCTATTTCCAACTTTATCTTATGGGTAAGAGACTGACTAAACATCAAGGTCTACAAGGACTACTAATTCACTTGGAAAAAGCAGAAAAAAACATGAATTGAGTCACCAAATGTACTTCCTACTAGTAGGAAAATAAAAATGGGATATCTGAAGTCCTAAACAAGAGACTGGCAGAAAAGTCATAGAAAAAGCCTAATTATGAAAGGAAATGTTCCAGAAGGATCTTGTATAGTGAACTTCTTCTCATAAATATCTGGGCAATGAATTGCACACCATCTGTGTTGTATTTCTATAGGGATGACAAACTGACAGAACAGAATTCTCCAAAGTCATAAATCTTTCAGAGTGGGGGTCAAATAGAATGAATTCATTTGTTAGAGTAGTTTTGGTAGCAGAATAAGAATACTGACGAAGATGTCTTTAGTAAATACATAACTAGATATCAGATGTAACTAGATTACTAAGACTCCATTTAGATTCATCATACAAGTAAGGCCAACTTATCTAAATAATAAGAGAGCTGAAGTAAAACACACAAAGATTTCCACAGTGACTAGCTAAGAAGATTGGTTTTGTGATTCAAAAAGGAACTGAACCATCATTCAGACTCCTAAAACTATCAGAGTCCAAAGATCACATAATGAAAAAAACAAATCTTAATATTATACATTTAAGACAGCATGTGTAATCAGGATTTTGACATTTCTTGGTTTGTAGTATTTAAGGGCGCTTGTCCACGTAAATCGGCATTTACCTGCTAAAAACATTCCTGGCTTAATTTTCCTTTCTTAGTTTATGACAACTAATTCAGTAACGTGGACGCGATTTACCATGTAATGGCTAATTATGTTACAACTAGTAAAATATGTTAAAGGCTGCTCTCATCAGTCTGTGCCTTGAGGCAGACCTCTGAACCCGGCTTTCCAGGAGTCTAAACAGACACCAGCCCAGTTCAATAAACCATTTTGTGATGTGACTGTTCTGAGGCAGCAATATTATTGTTTTCTTGTCACTTACCCCATTAGGAATAGAGGAAGCCATGCCTTAGCAAGCAGCCCACAGAGGCAATTCCTCATTCCTGCATTACCTTCCGGTATGCCAAAGGCCTATTCCATGATTAATTACACAGAGCTGCCCAACTCATACCACATAAACCCAATGCTATATGGTAGGGTTCTCTCCCAGAATTAGCAAAAGCCTGCTTAGCTGTGACTTGCACTTGGCAAGCCATGCACTTTATTTTCTCTGTTCCTCAGTCAGCCACCCACCACATTTCTGAGGTCCCAGGAACATTTCACTTGCAAAATTCCCTGCCAGTCCCCCCTCTGCACAGGCATGGGGCTGTGGAGGACCCCCTGCTCACAGTAAGTGGCCTGCTCTCACCATCCAATGTTTTGGGATGCCCTAGGCCACATGCTAGGGTTTGCTTCCCAAATTTCAAACTACCTGCTGCTACTGAAGGTCAAGGAACATCTGCACCACATAGTTCCCTCCCCACCACCACTGGTGGTATGGGGCTGGGACCCCTGGCTGGCAGTGACTCGCCTTTGCACTATCCACTGTTTTGGGGCGGCCAACACCAAGGCTACCTGCTATGGTTCATGCAGCTGCAGCTTGTTCCTTTAATTCCCAGGTCCTTATTCCTGGTTTTTCAAAGCTAACCTATACCCAATAAACACCTCTTATTAATGAATTATATTGCCTCTAAAGAGAGGCAATTTCATTAGCAATTCATATTTACCAAATAATATGTAAATTAATATCCTGCATCTTGCATGCACCCCCTATGCACCACCAATGTCTTGACAAGATGTTAAAGATATCCTTTAAAAAACTGTGTTTCTGTGTCTTCTTTGCTGAAGAAAAGTGCTGACTGACTTCCCATCCCTGTGCTATGGGCAAAACGTTTCAACTAGCCTCGGTTTGTTTTGAGGCTTTTTCAATGCCCTTTGTTTCATTTCAGTTTTGCTGTTTCAACCTTGAAATGAGCTGATACAGTGTCAAAAAGAAACAGCCGTCGGAATTTCACACAGCCCTACTGCTTATCCCATGATACTTTGAAAATTTGTTGCGAGACAAAGGACACGGATATCCGAATGACTGTGCTTTGTCTCTGGATAAAATGGCTTACCCTTGGAAAAAATGCAATGGCTGTTTGGCTATATGGCTGTCCCTTACCTTTCTAAATTTCTCTAAGCCTCCTTCTATATCTATTCATTCAGTCCTACCACTGAGAAAGCAGATTTCCTCCTTGGGCTAGGGACAGACATTACAATAAACCGGTTTAAGTGATCAGAGACTTGTTTAAATTTGTAACAGAACAGATATTCAGTGCATATAAACCAGTTTGAAAATAGCTGGAACTGGTTTGAGACAAATCTGGTTAAATGTAGTATCAGACTTAATTGATTTGGTTCAAACCAGTTTATGCAATATCTGTCCCAGAGCCCTTGCTGGTTCAAGTTAAATCAGAGTCCCCCAGCAACCCGGCATGTTCTCTGGGGTGGGTGGAGCTCTCTGCTCTATAGCAGGGCTGGCCCCTCCCCTCCGTTCCCTGGCTGGAGCTCAGCACAGACTTGCAGGCACAGCAGGATCTGCGGGCTTCCCTATGCCACCCCTCCCCCCACCTCACCACTCACTGCTTAAGCACAGATCCCTTCCTCCTCTCTGCCACAGCAGGGACTGTAGCCAGCATGTGGTATGCTAGCTAATGCCGAGAGGTGTCGGTGTGTGTGTGTCTCTCTCTGCAATTTCACGGGAGCAGGCTGACAGAACAGTGACTCCTTAGGGCTTCTGGAGCTCATCAACAGATCAGCCTGTAAACTGCTTAAGAAGTTGGAAGTAATGTGGAGAGAGGCTATTATTTTGCTAATCAGGGGATAAAGACTGTTATCAGCCACACGGCTGGCTTGCTCACCTGTCAGTTTGCTGCAGACAGTATGATGAAGCAGGGAGGGAAATTGGAAAGCTCCATATCATCAAACAGATGCATGCACTGCACACACATCCTTGTCTCAGAGTGCTAGCAGGGGGCTGAGGGCTGGCAACATTCCCACCCCTTGAGCAGCCAGCAGGGAAAAGCCTGGGACCGTGCAGGCAGACCTAATAAGAGAGTCCTACCAGGGCCTGGCCACACCCCTTCAGCTCAGCTACCTGCAGAGGGGAGGGGAGGACTTCTCTAGCGCCCCCCCCACCAGCTTGTAGACTGAGCCACTGCAGGCATGTGCCTGAATTTCCTCAGTCCAGAGAGAATGTCTGTCCGGTTTCAAATCAGTTCAGCCTAGCCAGGTTAGACTAACTTGCAAAGACGGAAACAATTCAGGCTCAGGCTTTTTTAATGTCTGTCCCTACCCCTACAGATTAATTCAAAGGTTCCTAACTTTAAGCTTAAATGTTAGTGAACTCAAGTTTACCCACTTAGTGCAACACCAACCTAATTTAAGAGCAACAGCTTAAGAAGTTAAAAGGACTGCTTGTTTTCCATGTACATTTACTTCAGGGCTCAGCTTCTGCTTAAACTGCTAACAAAGATAACACCTGTAACACAAATGGTTGTCAAGCATAAAGCAGGCCTGGCCTATCAATTCACTTACCCCACCAGAGTGTCAGCAGGTACTAATAACTGTCAGTTATTCTCATCTGGGACTAGACTCAAATGGCAACTTCACAATTGTAAAAAAAGAAATGCTCTTTATTTGCTTGGGTACCAATGGAATAGAGTGATTTTTTAAAATTAATTATCATTTATATTATACATTAACACATTATTTTCAACCATCCAAAGAAAACAGAACACATAACAAAGGAAAGCATCAAAATAAAGTACCACCTCTAGATATTATGATAGGTTTAGGCCATGGCTGGGCAAAATAGTGCATCTGGCCATCAGCTGGAGTCCATTTCCCAGCAGCCCCTACCCGCATTGGTGTGGCCAGTTTCCATGGAAACCCCAGAAATGTGGGCAGTATATTGTGGCTCTGGCCCAGTTCTGGACCATGATGTCACCCCCACAAAATCCCAGACCCAGCCCTGGAACAGCTCCCTGCTGATTCAATCTTTGCAGGTTAGTCTACCTGGCTAGGCCGAATCAGTTTGTAACCACACATACATCCCAGACATACAGGCATATGCCTGTAGTGGCTCAGGCTAGAAGCTGAGGGGTGTTAGAGCAGCCTTCCGTTGCCTTCCACAGGGCTGAGCTGAGGGGGGCATAACCAGGACCTGGCAGGATTAGGGAGGGGTTTCCCCTGCTTTTATCAGCTCTGTTATCAGCATTTATCACCCCATCAGAATACAAACAGCCTCTCTCCTTAGTTCAGAATCTTCTTAAGAAAACAAGGAATGGAGGGATAGTACCAGCTGAGCTGTTGATTAGCTCCAAAAAGCCCTAAACCAACACTGCTGTCTGCCACAGCAGGGACCATAGCTGGCATGCAGTCAGCTAGCTAATGCTGATGTGTCTGTGTAAGGCAGAGGAGACAGGGGATCCCTGCTTAGCAGGGAGAGGTGAGGGGAGGAGAATCAGGCAGGAAGTAGAGGGGTGGGGCCAGCCCTGCTGTGGAGCAGAGCCCTGCCCAGCCCAGAGAGCATGCTGGGATGCTGGGGGAGTCTGATTTAACTTAAATCAGCAAGGTCATCTTGGACAGTCATTGCATAAACCAGTTTGATCCAAGTCAGTGAAGTCTGATACTACATTCAGCCAGGCTTATCTCAAACCATTTTCACCCATTTTCAAACTGGTTTATGGGTACTGAACATCTGTTCTGCTACAAGTTTAAACCAGTTTCTGATCACTTCAGCTGGTTTATGTGTAATCTCTGCACCTAGCCACAGAGGCTTGTCCGAGGCCAAGTGGAGGGAGAGATGTCCTGCTCATGGGACAGAGTCAGAAGGTCAGAACAGATGGAGGCCACCCCATGATGAGCAGGGTTTCAGGGTCTCATCTAGACTGCATCCAGGTCTCTGAGGGCAGCCTTCCTAACATATATGAATAGTTCAACAAAGTATGACAGGCAGGATCAGGAGTGTGTTCCGAAATCAGGTGAACCAGTCTGGTTTAGCTACCAGGGGGTGCCATGGCAGTGCTCTGAGGCAAGTCCTATTAAATGCAACCCTCAATTAATTTTACTGCATATGATTTTATGCATCCAACATCCTTTTACATATTATACATACAGATAAATATTCATTATATCTAGCTTTCTGAGGCAAGTTATACAAGATAACTTCAGAGATAAACATGGCCATGCATATTGTACCCTGTGCAAATTATTCAAATTGTCTCTCCTCTTTGTTAGAGGAGAGAAATTCCAATGAGCTGCTGAAAGCAGAGACAGACCCTAATGTCTGTATTATACCCATAACAAAGAGAGCTTTGTTCAATCAGGAATGACCCTGTCATTTACTAGAAGGCATCTTGATATTACTGGAGTGATGTTCCACAGAATCTCTTTAAATTCAAGTCACACAGATAAAAGCTCTATATGACTATCATTAAAGATATAATTTTGTCAGTATTCGTCTTACTTACTGACCTTTTTATCCAAACAACCCTAAAAATGCAAATACATTCCTTACATGCAATCTGCCTGCATCTCTTAAAAGGAAAGAATAGCTGGGTTAGGCTACATCATCTAAACTAGGACAGCTGCCTAGATTCATTAGCACTGAAAACTCCCCACCCCATGCACCCCAAGCTTCTGAAAATGAAACCAGGCAGTTTTAATATACTGAAAAAAAATAGTTTTAAAATCCTTTTTCATGGGCTTACTTGCACAGATGAAGCTATGGAAAACCAATACTTCAAATTTTGTTTTACTGTAATTCAAGAAATTTAAATAATCTTTCATTTAAATATAAGAAAGGAGTTATCTCTTATACTAGCCTACAAAACCCCCCACCAGTTTTAAGTAATTTTTTTCCAGATAAGAAATAATAAAATTATAATGGTTTAGATATTTTCCAGTGTATTTTTCCCTCTCATTCCCAATTACTCAAGGTTTCTCAACCTTTTTAGACTTAAGGCACCCTTCACAAATGCAAACTCTTAGCTTTTATTTAGATTATTGAAAAATAATAGAGCAATTCTTCTGTGACCAGGAACTTAAAGCCCACAATAGATTAGAAATGTTTCTGACCCTATGGATTCCTATTTGAAATTGCTGGATTTATCTTGTGACTCACATGTAGCAACATCTATGTTTTAATTCAGACCAAACCTTAAGTCATTGTGGCTGATTCTGATGCATTTAGGATGAGTAGAACTTTACCGTTGGGACTGTCTGAAATAAAGATATCACAGTGTATCTTACATGACTTCAGGCATGAAACTTAAATGAATCATAACACTTCCCGGACATCTGCTGGGAAGAGCAGTCAGCCAGGTCTGACTGCTCACGTAGGTTCTTAGACAGAGTGCAGGACCTCCATCTAACCCAGGAGGTGCACAGCCCCACCAGGGGGGACACCTTGTTGGACCTAGTGCTGGCCATGGGTGATGACCTGGTGAGAGGGCTGCAGGTGCTCGACCACCTGGGCGACAGCGATCATCGCCTGCTGGAATTCGCCATCCAGCGCAAGGTGGCAAAGGCATGCAGTAAGGCAGTGGCCCTAGATTTTAAGAGGGCAAACTTCAACGAGCTAAGGAAGATAGTTGGAGAAGCACTGAGATCCCAGAAGGGAGGGGAGCCAGGTGTCCAAGGTGAGTGCTCGCTCCTTAAGGAGACGATCCTCCAAGCCCAAAGGAAGGTAATCCCAACGAGGATCAAAGGGAGCAGGAGAGCACACAAGCCTCCGTGGCTCACCAAAAGCTTCCGGGAATGTCTCCTTGCTAAAAAGGAGTCTTACACCCAATGGAAAGAAGGGGTCATCTCCAGGGAGGACTATTCTGCAGTTGCTCAGGGATGTAGGGGGGTAGTTAGGAAGGCCAAGTCGGAGCTGGAACTGAGGATAGCTTCCCAGATTAAGGACAATAAGAAGTCCTTCTTTAAATACATAGGAGGTAAAAAAAGGTCCCGGGTAATGTGGGGCCCCTGCAGGACACGTTGGGAAATTTGGTCATCACACCAGATGACAAAGCTAACATGTTTAACAATTTATTCGCCTCCGTCTTCCTAAGTAGGGACCAGGACAGCCACCTCCCTGCTGGGCCCCCCTCAGGCCCCAGGGGAGACACACCTAGGCCAAGGGTTAGCGAGGATTTAGTTAGGGAGCTTCTCGAGGGGCTGGACGTTTTCAAGTCAGCTGGTTCGGATGATCTCCACCCTAGAGTTCTAAAGGAACTGGCCGAGGTCATTGCAAGTCCCCTGGCACGGCTTTATGAG
>NW_017728910.1:3323797-3353856 GCF_001723895.1 Crocodylus porosus | reverse complement strand
ACCCTAGAAACTATGAAAGAAATCTGTCTTGATTCCCTGGAGTGATACCTCAGACTTGGACTTTGTTCCCAAGCCTTGATTTTTGTGCCTTCCTCCCCCAACTGGTCATACCCATGGAAGTGGGGAAGAATATCTCCCATATAAAGTCTACAACTTCTGCAAAGTAAAGAACTTCCTGCTATTACAATTTCCACACAGAGCAGATACAAAACCTCAAAAACCTGAGAAGAGATTAGTGCAAGTAAAAGAGGATGGTACCAAATTAGAACTTCAAAGACCTTCTTGGTGTGTCATAGACTTATGCTTTGACTAAGGCACAGTCTCTTAACTGAGACTCTTCTGTTTTACAGAAAATAATGTGTTTAAGGTTGCTGAAGTGAGGGCACCATCAGGGCTTTAAATGAATAGCATGTATCATTCCTTCAGTGTGCTCATTTTCAAATAAAATTAGGGAAAGGAGCAATAAAACTTTGCATTACACAGAGCAACACAGACCTGTGTCCACACGTATGTTCAGTAACCAGGTTGTGGGCAATGCATGAACTACAGTGATGCAATACCATTAATATAGTCTAAGAATATAACATTTGTCTTTGTCCGTATACATGCATATTCCTTATATGAATTACAGCCTGGTGTTTTAAAGTACAAGAAACTCCGTGGCGAAACCCCCCTAGAATTATAATACAAATGCAGTTCGACTATTCGGGCAGTAATATCAAATAGACTTCGCAATATGTATACCCATTTTAAACTCAGCAATCACTCCCCACTCCCCCCACTTTTTTTTTAATTTGAACTTTGTCTGCATAGCACCGGTTTCTTTCATGAGAGTCAAAAATGTTTTTTTCACAGGTCTCCTAATTACTTCCTTTCAAACACAATTTAAGTTTCTGTAGTCAGGTGTCAGCACATATGGGAACATACAGTAACATGACTGTGCTGTTGACCTAAAAGATACTGTAACAAAATGGAATGCTACACAATGAGTATCCAGGAGAAAATAAACAGTGATTCAACCGACTAAAGAAAACATTGACAAGAGTCAGTTTTCAAAAGGCAATATGAAACTGTTGCTCAATCAGGGCCAGTTTAACATACTCTTCAGTTTAATTTAAAAATCTGTACAGATAAATTATGATTATTGTATTTATTGCATTTTTTGGCTTAAACTGTTTAATGAAAACAAATAACATTGGATTAAAAACTTTTTGAAAATGTTAATCCACACTTTCAAACCAAACATGCAGGTGATGCTAATTGCCCAGAAATACTTATTACTATGCTGAAACTTTTTTTTTCAAGTTCTTCTGAACTTCAAGGCTAAGTAGTCATTCAAAAAGCCCAAGCCTAAATTGAGTCAGTCTTTGCAGGTAGTCTAACCTGCATTGACTGAACCAGCAAGCAAATGAATAGACATTAACTTTTGATTCTGGAAATGCAGGCACATGCCTTTAGTGGCGCAGGTGATCCTACTGCACTTTCCCAGCCACTGGGGCTGGGGTGTTGCTTGAGGCAGCCCAGGAGCAATAGCCAGATTGGAGAGAGGGAGGGAAGAATAATGGCCTGAACCCAGGTGGGAACATGCACAGAGGGAGCACAACAGTGGCAGCTCCATCCTGGATGTGAGCCCCGCTGAGCAGAGTGACCCAGGCTGTGGGGGAGGGGAGAAGGGGGAGGGGCTCAAGTGTGTTGGTGCTAGCCCAGGGCAGAGCCAAGCTGAGTATGCAGCTCGGGGAGCAGCTCCTTCCTGGCGGCCCCTTCCATCTGCTGGAGAGTGGCACCCAGGCTGGCCCTGATCCTTGCAGCAGTACACATGGTGCAGGCTTGCTCCCTCAGCCCCAAGTGCTGTTATCTGTGTTCCCTGAGCCACCAGGTGTTGAGCTGAGTGCATATTGCTGACTCTTCCCCTACCCACGACTGCCAGTGGTGGTGCAGCACAGCCCTGTATACCAGCTGCCAGGCACAGGGTTCTCCCCCTAGGGTTTCCCCACTGCCGACACCGTCAGGGAGACCTGACTTGGCTGTACTGGTAGGCACTGCCTGTGCAGCCAAACTGTGGTTAGCTGCCAGGCAGGCAGATGGCAGCGGCGGTAGCAGGGAAGCCATAGGGGTAGCGCCCCACGTTTAGTACACAGGGCTGTGCTGCATCTATGGCTTCCCTGCCACTGCCATCTGCCTGCCTGGTGGCCTGTTGCAGTTTGGCGGTGAAAGCAGTGCCTACCAATATGGCCAGGGTGCGGCCCCCCGACAGCAGCAGTGGTGGGGAAGCCATAGTGATAGAACTCTGGACCTGGTGCCTGGTACAGGGGGCCATGCTGCACCGCTGCCTTTGGGTAGGGAAAGAATCAGCAGTATGGGCCCAGCTTGGCACCCTGTGGCCCATGGGGCTGAGGGGTGAGCCTGTGCCACGTGTGCTGCTGTGGGGGCTGAAGCTAGCTGGGGCACTGCTCTCCAGTGGGTAGAAAGGGCCGCCGGGCAGAAGCTGCTCCCCCAGCTGCATACTCAGCTTGGCTCTGCCCCAGGATAGCACCAACATACTCAAGCCTCTTCCCTGCCCCCCTTCCTCCAACTTGGGTTCCTCTGCTTGATGGGGCTCACATCCAGGATGTAGTCATTGCCACCACAATCCCTCTGTGCATGTCCCTGCCTGGGCTTGGGGCCATTTCATTCTCCTCTCTGTCCCTTGTCTGGCCTTTGATCCTGAGCTGCCCCATGTGAAACCCCAGCCCCGGCAGCTGGGAAGGCACAGTGGGATCACCCCCTGGCTGGGAGGGAGGCTCTGGGGGTCCCAGCCTGTGCTGGGACACGAGCAGGGGAGAGAAGCCAGGCAGACCTTGGCTCGGGTCCATGCCAGTAGGACAGGAGAGACAGTGGGGAATTAAACCCCACTCTGTCACCCATTAGCTTGCAACTGCTGTAGCGGTTGTCCATGCCCCCCCACCGCAAGAGTGGCAGGGGGGTCAAATGCCTGACAGCAGCCGCTCTGCCCCAGCCAAGTAAACCCCAGCTCAGGACCCCTGAGGAAGAGGGGAGGGAGGGAGAAATAAACCCCCTCCCTGCCCCCTTTGCTTCAGGGGGCCATGCCAAGTGGGTGTCTGGCCATGCCCCCACCCCTCCTCTGGCAAGAAAGCAGAAGGGCAAGGCCAGCCCTGCTCTTTGGAGCAGACAGCACACCCCAGCCAAGGGCTAAAAAGCATGCTGGGATGCTAGGGGACTGTGATTTAACTTGAACCAGGAAGGGGCCTGGAGCATAAGTTCCATAAACCAGTCTGACCTAAAATCAGTTAAGTATGATATTAGGTTCAGCCACATTTATCTTTAACCCATTTCAGCCATTTGGAAACTGGTTTATGTGTACTGAGCTTCTGTTCTGTTACAGATGTAAACCAGTTTCTGATCACTTAAATCAGTTTGTGTGTAATTTCTGACTCTAGCTCAACTGAACAGTTAGAGAGCATATTTTAGTATACCTCTGAAAACAGTTGGTAAACCTTCAGCTTCACAGATCTGCTAAGTCATACCTAATAGGGTAGTCAAACCAAACCTCAGATAAGTGTACCTTAGGAAAGTATTATATTAACATATTTGCAAAACCTAGCATGTTTACAATCCTGGTGAATTTGCTAAATTTATAGATACCCATCCCTTTCTGTTCTCCATGCCCAACCTCCTTTATAGACAAAAAATGGTCAAAATGCTTAATTAACTGATGCTTAATTCATTATGAAGGCTGGTTATGAAGGCTTGAAGTCCAAACAATTATCAGGACATAATGAGACCAGCTCTTTATCATGTCTCTTCCCTTTTTACCCACTAACTCCAGATCACAAAAGAAAATAATTCTTCTACAGTCTGTTTTGGAGGTATGATGGCAAGAAAATCTTTGGGAAATCTAACAAGCATAACGATCTCTCTCAGAAAAAGACCTGTTTAAGCCACACTCTTGACGCCTGGAAAATTTTGATAGGACTGTGATGATTCAAACTCAGGCTTTCCAAGTATTTACAGAAATATGAACCAGATCATGGGGCTCCTTTCATCAAGGGATAGGGATCCCTATTTAATAGGGATTAAAAGAAGAAAATTTGTGACTGGTAAATTCAGTTATAAAAGGTAGAGTGACAAATAAGAGACAATTATTTAGAGGTTGAAAGCAGTAGGCTCAATCTGTGGGTGTGCAAAAGCTGACTAACTTGATTTCCTCTCATGAGATGACAAGCTGAGTTGATGAGGGGAGAACAGGGTATTGTGTCCAGTTTGGGTACTGCACTTCAAGAAAGATATGGAAAAGTCAGAAAGAATCTAGCAGAAAGCAATAAAAATGAGGCCTGGGAAAACATAATTCATGAAGAAAAGCTAAACAAGGATTATTTAGTTTGGGGAGAGAACTGAGGGGAGATTTGATAACAAATATCAAATATCTGAAGGATGGTTATATGGAGAATTAAGATATCCTGTCCTCTGCAGCCAGAGAACAGGCTAAGGAGTAATGGTTTCACACTGCAGCAAGAGAGCTTTAGGCTGTACATTAGAACTTTCTCACTATAGAGCCCACCTACACATGCAGGTATAGGTGCAATCAAATCCGATGCATCACCCACACAATCATGCCTCCTGCCATGCTATACATGCCTTATTGCTGGTGCAAAGGGAGTCCAGGGAGGCTATGAATATCCATTCTTGAATATTTTTAAAAGCAGGTTAGACAGAAACATGATTAGGATGGTCAAGGATGATTCTGCCTTCAGCCGGGGAGTTGGACTAGATGGCTTCCTGAGTCCCTTCCAACTGTATTTTTTTGTTTGAATTCCCTCCCATACCTCCATTATTTACTCACTTCCAACTGTAAACTCCATGATGCTTTAAGTTTTTTAGTTGTCTAAAATTCAAAATGTATGGCATTGTATACAACAGCCCTCTTTTTAAAAACAATGGAAAGAGAAACCTGTTTATATTATTTCTGAAAGAAGTTACCCTGGCAGGAAAAATGCAAACACTTGTGATCTCATTTGAAATGCCATATGTGAGAGATCTAAGGCTCTCATCCTGCAGACTGACACAAGTTTATGCACTGCAAATAGTTTAACTGAAGTCACTGAAAAGCCAGATGAAACAAAAGATTTGAAGAACATTTGGTGAGATCATTTTTTTACTTCACTGTGACCTTTCAGAGCTAGAAAGAAGCCATTTCCCTTTTCTTACCACTGTATCTTAATATATATATTATCAAAATATGTTTACCTGTGAAGAAACACTACAGTCCAAATTTTAAGTCTGAGCTAGTCTGAGTGACTGAATGTCATAAATTCTGAAAGATACCAAATAACCTCCACTCACACTGAACTTAATGAGGTTAGAGGAACTTCATATTTCTTAAATCTAGGCCTCAAATAGGATTAACATTACTTAGAAGAATGCCTTTCATTATTTCTTTTTAACTTTCTTATACTACTCACTTCATTACTATGTTCTTCACTGCTGTATTAAATTTAAGTAGATTTAAAAAGTTTTAAAACTTTATTTCTAGTATTTGCAATTACCATAAGATTCTTAAAAGTTGTAGTTTGATATAAAGAGATTCATCGTACAGTTGGACTTTGGTAAGCAGAATTGAGAATCAAATTCTAAAACTGATCTGGATAAAACCAGGGTTTAAGGATATGGTGCTGAGAAAGGAAAAGAAAGTGAAGAGACAGTGATTGAATTTCCAAACATCATTCAGAAGAGTACATTCAGCAAATTTTTGAGCTAGGTACAAAGAAAATGGGTAATTAGCTCCAATTTCAAGTTGCACAATGAAGCTAATACCTTCTGCGTATGAGGGTGTCTCTACATGTGCTTCAATACATTCTAACTGGAATGCGTCTGAGCAGACTCTGCTCCATGTTCTAATTAGAATGCTCTAGTATCACCTTAGTGTCACATGATAAGCCCCCTTGGGTTTAAAAATGGCTGCTGGGGTACTTTAACTAAAGCTTGTCAAATGAGCTTTAGTTAGTGGCTGGTGGCCATTTATAAATGTGGGGGGGCTTAATACACATGAAGCTGCTGCATTATCATTAGACTGGCTCTCTAAGAACCGCCCTAATTAAAATGCCGCCCCCTCAAGCACGTGTAGAGGCACCTTAAGTATTCAAATTCACATTGTAAATACACATAAAGCCTCCCTCTAAACTATGTAAGTAGTGAAGAAGAAAGAAAGTTATTGTTTAAATGCAAAAACAAGATAGCAATTTCTACATTTCCAAGTCCATAGTAAATACATTAATCATCTTTCCTGTTGGTGGTCTCAGAATACAAAAGGACAAATCTTCTGCTGATTTAATTATACTCTAAGAAGTACTGAGATTGAATAGATATTAACAAGCACAGAATTTGACCCAACAACTGAAGAATTAACAGACAATTTTATACACAAGTACATTTGTATGCACGCTATACAAAAGGATATCTTTGCTTAGGTACCCATTAGTTCCAGGACAAGCAGTTTGCTGAAAATGCACAGTATTCTCTGGTTCTGGTTTCCTTAAACGGGCTATTTTGCATAACATATTTCTAAGTATATGAAGTTTTTCTTCCATAAAAAATCATTTTAATACCTTAATGTAAAGATTAATCTGTATTTTACCATGTACAAAAATTATTTCTTTTAAGTTAAAATTTTATATTTATTTAGCAGCACACTTTGTCCCACACAAAGCTATATTTAAAACCTAAACTGTTACAAATGAGGGAACAATAAATCCTGCTAATATACCAAAACACTACATTATCTATTATAAAAGGCATCATCTCACCTTCTGTTTCTAATCAACAAAAAAAAATAGTGTTATTGTTAATTATTTAATAAGTCACTGAATTAAAATGAAAGACAGTAAAGTATAATTTGATATGTTCTTCTCCTAACACACAAACACAAAAAGTTTCATGCTTGTATCTGGAAGCTATTTGATTCTGCAAATGGCTAGTTCTTGTCCCAAAACCAAATAAAGATGCTTCCTGCTAAAGGCCATTTCTACAGGAGAATCCCCACTCTCCTGTTAGAAACTAGGTGTGCATATGTGTTCATTCAATTTCTCATGACAGAAATGTGCCTCCACATGTAAGAAACTCCTCTACGAGAATGAACACCTTATGCTGTTAGACTCCTCCAGGAGTAGAGGATCATGGAGACTGGGGGGGGAGAGCAGATGGGCAATGCTCCCTGTGCTTCCCCAGACCAGGGTAAGCCAGGTCTGAGAAGGGTGCAGGGAGTTTTCCCCTACTTCTGCATTTGCCCTTAGGGATGGGAGGAATGGAGCAGCTGCTGCTCCTCACCATGTCTTCCCTAAGCCGTGATCACCCCAGTCCAGGGAAGGCACAATGAGCATGGGAAAGAGGGGTGGAGGGGCTGCAGGCTGAATGCCTGTACTGTTCTTTTTCCTTAAAAGATTTCTAGTGGTGGAAACTTCTAAAAAATGTCCATCTCTAGGAGTGAACACCTGTTCATACCCAGTCATGGAATGCAATGCACAAAGCACTAAGTTTTTCCTACTTGAGATAATCCTTCCTAGGCATAATTTAATGCTAATTTATATTTATATATAACTTTTTGAGAAGTTTCCACCACTAGAAATCTTTAACTATATATATGTGTGTGTGTGTGTGTGTATATATATAGTTATTTACAATACACTTACTTTTTGCTTGCTTCACAGACATCAGAAATATTGGAGAAAAGATGATGGCTTTCTGTTTTAGTCATTGTGAAACTCAGTTCTTTGGAATTTTTAAACATCCGGATCAGAATCTCCAAACTCAGCAAGTATGAATGTTCAGAAGATATTACTTCAAATATAGCCTGCATAGTAGGAAAAAAAAAATGCTCACTGTCACCAAGTTTTTCAGGGAAGGTTTGCCTTGTAGATATGGAAGGAGGAGCAACAGGTGCTACCCAGCCGGGGCAGAATGGGGCACGAGATGGAGCTGTGAGTGGCTCATACAGGGGGCCCAGGGAAGGGGGGGGGGCCCACCACCGTGTGCCACACTGTGTCCCACCACAGCTGTCACACCTGCCCCCCTGGATTTGCCCATGGGGCAAGGGCAGGCTGGGGTTAGAGGTGGTACCAGGCTCTTCCTGGTGGGGGCTATGGGTCAGGGCTGCACTCAGGGCAGGCAGCAGCAGTGCTGGGAAAGGGGGATTCATTGCAGCCCCCTGCTCCCAGCACCGCTGCTGCTGTCCACCCCAAGCACAGCCCTAGCCCAATCCCCCCTCATCAGAAAGAACCTGGCACCACCCCCTCCCACAGGTCCCCCTTACCCTGTGTGCAGATCAGGTGGCCACGTGCCCCCCATACCTCCTGCCGCAGCAGCAGGAACCCCGCCCCCCCAGGCCCCCTGGATAAGCCACTTGTCTGGCTGGGCAATGCCTGCCCCTGCTACTGCCCCAGCCCCACTCCCTCCCTCACTGGGGATCTTGATCTGCCCCCCCGCCCCATCCTTTCCCTCCCCCTGGCTCTTCCTTCCAGCAGACTTAGCAGTCCAACACTGCACTCCTAGCCCTGTGCATGCTGCAGATGTACCCATGCACGGGGCATTTATCAGTGACATTATCAGCCAAATCACTTAAGAAAATCCAATTGCCAATAATGTCAATTTTCCTTTTATTGGCACCGATATGGACTGATGTGTCAGTGCACCTCTATTCTAAGCATCTGTAAACAGGAAGAAAATATTTCAGAAATTGATGTGTACTGAAGGTTCTACAAATGAATGGTTACACTTGCTAACTTATTAAATCAAATTGTGTTGCCATATATGCTGTGTATATGTTTTTATTTAACTCTTGCAGCTTTGAAAGGGTTTCCACTTTCCAACTCAAGTCTACTGGACTCTACTGCAGATAATCCTTCAAAGCTTTTGAGGGCTCAAGCTTATTTCCTTCAGATCATCTGATTCTCAGAGATTCCAGCTTTTGTCTTAAGACTTGTTCTTGCTCCTTCTAAAAATATCTGTGGCCTTTACAATACAGAGATGCTGCCAATGTACCAAAAGACTAGAGAAGGTTTGTTCTCTTCTCCAAACAGCCACCTTGGGATTTATCTATAGAGCTAACAGGCAAAAAAGAGGGATGTGACCAGGAGCCACATAAGAACTCCATTATACAACATATTACTTGAAAAAGTGCACACTTTAAAGCAAGGAGACATACAAAGATAATGAATGATATGCTAAATCCCTGCCTGCTTTAACACTTAGCCCTGAAAATCTATGGAACATGGCCAAATCTTAGTTCTAGCCTCAGTAACGCAGCACAGTTACCTGCTCATGAAGCTAATGTAAGGGCAGCAGTTTTACTAGTTTTCCAGCTTCACGCCAGGTACGCTGCATTTCCCCCAGGTCCACCCACAAAGAAAGGATTTGCTGAAAAATAACTGTGGTGGTCCATGAGTAATTTGTTCCATAATTGCATTTTTGTACTGAAAGGAAACATAAATATGAGCCCTTGTTTTTACTACATTATTTGGAAGGTTCTTTGTTTCCAATTTTAATGAGTACCCTCATGGGCTTCTTTCAGTTTGAGAACAGCAAGGTCATGCTGATGTATTTCAGGGGGTGGGGAGGAAATCAATCATTTTGCTTTTAGTTGCTTGTGTGATAAATATGAACTACAAATTGGATTACGAATGAGTTAGAGTATTATTCCTCCTGCTATATCCTCAAAACACTTCATAAGACTAAAACAACTCAAGAAAATCTTGGATTCAGTAGACAGCAGTAACATGAAAACAGAGAAGGACTGTTTCTATTTACCAGTACTACTGTATATGCAAGTTAGAAGACTGTTTAACTGAATGACAGTCTGAAATGTAGTTATATATATTGCTTTGTATCAACACGAAGAGATGCATGAAGCTTGATCACTGATGAATGCTTCAACGAAAACTTAAGAAACCAGATATATTCTGCAGTTGTGCGCATGGTGTTGCTGAAGTACATACATTCAAGGTTAGAATCTGATGGCAATTCGAAAGAAAAGGATGAATTAATTCCTTCTTAGATCAGCCTATTTATAGAACTATTTTCTTTGGACAAAACATTCACAAAGGTTTAGCATAGTAACTTGAGTTGCAGTAAGCAGTGCTCGTGAATATTTGTTATTTTATTCTTTTAAGCCTCACCTAAAAAAGTGGAAAATGAATTTTCCCTAAGTTTTCATATGGTGATGAGTTAGTTTGTTACCTGAATTTCTATCCTGTTTAAGATAAACAACACACATGGAGAACATCATACCAACGCCACATACCAGCATCACTTCTTCCTACGATTTATTCTTTTTCTATTACTAGAAGCTACCTTCAGTTGGATAATAGCATTGGCCAATGTAAGGTTTTAAACTTGAAAGACACCTCAAGGACTTGCTCTCTCTAAGGAAGTGCAAGTTGATGGGACTTCAGGGGGCCATGGATATGACTCCCAAGGGACTGAAGTAGAATAAAAGAAGGCTCAGCTTCTCTTCCCCCTACTTTGCCAAAAGTGAAAACAGACAAGAGGTAGAGTGCAAGCGGCCATGAAAATGAAAACCAGTAGATGGATCAGTAGATGGATGGAGCTTTTTTTTTTTGGACAATTACATGTCTGTAGAAATGCTTGTTATTCATCAAGAAAACATTGATATCCTCCAGAGAGCAAATAAGAAACCCACAGTGATGGGTGAGTCAAAGGAGAAAATGGGCTTTATACTAATTTCCTATGTTGACATTACAGAAAAATGACCCACATTCTCAACTAAAAGTGGGGAAGGAGTATCGTATAAATAAACTAGTTACAGCTAATTCTAGGCCTGCCATAGTAGAGAGAAGAGGAGCTTTTGGGCTGACTGATGATGACCACTAAATGGCCACCCACCACTGAGAATTCACTGGAGCACAGCATACCCCAACCAGCCAGAGCAGGCAGAGGGTCACGCAGGTTGCATATGCAGGATATCCAGAATGGTTTTGCAGCCCCTTGCTAAGGGAGAAAATTCAACCTAGTCTATTGGGCAGCAGATAATAGAACTAGAATGCAATGAATGGCACAAGCAGGAAATAAACAAAATATCAAATTAAGCATACTGTATAATACTAAATAAGCAAGAATGAAGAATTCTTTAATGAGTACCTCTTGTCTCTTCCTTTCTTCCTGGCTGATTGTTTGAGACAATCCATTTCTTTTAACCTGAAAGACAAATTTTATTTTTTTTAATATTTGCTTGTAAAGAACAATTTTTCTTTTAAAATTATACAGAATGATATCCAGAACAATTCTAACAAACAATGATTCAAGTTTTGGGCTAGACATTTAGTGGCCTCACTTTCATTCTAGTTGTTAGAAAATCTTGGCCACTTCCAAAACTCAGCATTTGATTAAAAAATTAACAAAACAAAAATGAAGC
The DNA here is from genome assembly GCF_001723895.1 of Crocodylus porosus. Lineage (NCBI taxonomy): Eukaryota > Metazoa > Chordata > Crocodylia > Crocodylidae > Crocodylus > Crocodylus porosus. Next base: position 3,342,437 of record NW_017728910.1, on the reverse strand, counting down.
ATACCATCCCATACTACCACCACCAAAACAGTACATATACATATGCTAATTTCCCCTTCTCCACCCCCACTGCTGCGCCCACCCCGCCCCAACAAGGTCATAGAACCCATGACATCAAATATGACTTATTGATAGACCCAAATATTTTTTAAGTTAAAATTTCACCCCACTACATGCACAAAGACTACTACAGCTAAGCCATATGGGCTAAGTACAGACATTCAAAAAGCCGAAGCCTGAATTGATTCAATCTTTGCAGGTCAGTCTAATCTGTGTAGACTAAACTAGCAAGAAAGTGATCAGACATTCACTTTTGATTCCAGAAATGCAGCCGCATGTCTGCAGTGGCCCAGGCTAGAAGCCAGGAGGGTGCTACAGCGAGTCCTCCCTTCCCTTCCGCAGCAGTCAGAAGGCTAGAGGGAAGCTGAGCTGAGGGGAGAGGTGGGGGTGAGGTGGGGGAACATGGCCACGTCCCAGCAGGCCTAAGTATGATTGGGGAGGGTTTTAAACCCCCACCTTGTCTGCAGGGACTCCAGCAGGGGTGTGCCTGGAGAGAGAGGGGGGAAGAAGACCTTGCCAGGCTTTGGTGGAGGGGAGGGGAGGAGGAAGAAGCATAGCCAGAACCTGGCCCCTGGCCAGACGCCAGCCCAGCATGGCCCCATAAGGCAAAGTGAGCAGGGAGTGGGTTTATTCCTCCCCTCTCCCCCAAGGGACCCCATTCACTGTCTGCATGGCTAGAACAGAGCAGCCCCTGTCAGGTTCCCCCCGCCTCACCACTCCAGCAGCAGAGACATAGCCAGACACTGGCTGGCATGGCCCCCTGATGCAAAGGGGGCAGGGAGGGGGTTTATTCTTCCCCCGCTCCCCTCTCCATCAACCAGTTTGACCTCAGTTCAACCAGGTTCGTCTTAAACCAGTTTAAGCCATTTTGAAACTAGTATATGTGCACTGAACTTCTGTTATGTTACAGGTTTAAACTAGTTTCTGATCACTTAAACCAGTTTGTGTATAACTTCTGTCCCTAGCCCTAGAATCAGGATACTGTCACCTTGAAAGAGACATTACATGACACCCACAGGTTTGTGCAAACAAATATTTGTTGTGCAAATCTTTTTTTATTATTATTAAAGTACTCATTTTGAACATGCAGTTTACTTGAGTTCAATTTTTGAGGCCTGCCTGAAAATTTGAACTAAAACGTTTTGAAATGTGAAATATATTAAACCAATACCATCTTTCAGTGAGATTGTACATTAATTAAAAACTAATACTGGATGAACCCTGTATGTATTTATGGTAAGTACAATGCCATTAAATCACCCAAGACCAATGCTAGCTTTATGATTTCATCACCAGAAATCTAACCTCTCGCCCACTGAAACCCTGAACCCACATTGTTCTGTCTTCATCCTAGACAAATCACAATCCTGACTCTTAGTCTATCCCACTCCATTCTACCTCTCTAAGTCCTACCCCTGAATGTTTGACACTATTCACTCCATCCACTCTTCTAAGTCTTCTTGATACCTCAAGGGTCTAGGGTTAATCACCATGAGAAGCAATTTCTTTCTGCCCTTCACCTACCCAGCAGAATTAAAAAGATTTAGAGGTGAAATGACTTACAAACTACTGCTTGCCTGGTTTAGAGGAGAAATATTAATACAAATAATATCAAAAACAGCACCATGGTTTTATGCTGCATATAAGTAATTAAGTACTGTGTATTCAAATGAATAAAATTTCAAATATGCAGATTGCAAGCATGTCATTATTTGCATGCAAGCTGCAGATTGCCAAGCCTTAACAGGTAGAGACCTCTCAAAATCAAAACGCTTTAAAATTTTTTTCTAGATACAGATTATGAAGACTTATTTTAGTCAATAAAAAGTTTTAAAATGTGAATTTGTCTAAATATTACAAGCAAAAAGTTTGTGTCACTTAAAAAAAAAAAACAACCCACCAAAAAAACCCAGTCTTACAGAACAGAGACAAATCTCCAAAACTAGAATGATCAAAACCTGAAAATGCAGAACATCTGAGAGAGATGAAGAAGATACAGAATGTTAATGTTGATTATCTAATATAAAAATCACATAAGCAACAACTTCTTATTAGAAACCTATTTTCTATTTGGATTAATTGAGATAATAAATTAAAATAATTGACCTGTTATTTTTACAAACAAGAAATTATCTGAACCAAGAAAGAAATTAACCATCTTATATTCCTTCCCTGCTAGGACCCTGTGTAAATAGTATGCAAGTAACTCTTTTTCATTCTTCTGTTACTTCCTGTGATAATGGATCATGTTATTTACTTCACCAGAGGCAGTCTACTGAATTTCATAAACATTCCAGACTCACTGCCAGTAGGTGCATGAAGCTCAGCTTCTTTTCTAATGTAAGAAGACTGAATGTAAAGCTTGGAAAGTTGAAATGCACAAGCTTGGTCTTAACCTCTGTCAAGGATTTCTCGTCTAAAAGTTAAGACTATACAACCATTTCAAACATGAATTTTCGATCTACTAAAGACAGTAACTCAAAATGCTATTCTTTTCAACTTTAGAAAAAAACATGAAAATTTAACATTCAAAGCAGGAAAAAAACCCCAAACAAATCTGTGAAGGAGTCTCAGGGAGATCTAACAAGGACCCTTGGTTTATGGAATTCATTTTAACTCTGTGCAGTATAGGCATAATGATATGTTTCCCTCCAGAGGTGTATACAAGATTAATCAATACAGAGCTAAAAAGGTTTTTTCCCCTCGGCAAAGATGAATAACCTCTTGCAAGAAAGAAGGGAACTTTTTTGTGGACACCTCTCTCAGAGAGTGGAAGAGACATGCAAAGTATCTTGAAGGCAGACAGACAGAGAGTAGGAGACTGGAATATGGAAGAGATGAAAACTGCCATGGTGTATTACATGGCAGGATGTATAGTTTTTAGCTACAAATGAAAGGTAGTTCTGAAGCAGGTCGGTCATGACTGACAAACCTCACCTCCTTCTACGACCAGGTTACTTACACCTGAATAAGGGAGATGAGGTCAACATAATTTACTTGGACTTAAGAAGGCTTTTGACTTGGTGTCTCATGAGGCTTTCAAGGTAAAACTACAAGACTATGGGCTCAACAATTCAATTGTCAGATGGGAGGAAAACTGGCTGTGAGGTCAGACACAGAGAGGACTAATTGAAGGATCTGCGTCGACCTGGCGGAAGGTAGCCAGTGGGGTCCCCTAGGGTTCAGTGCTTTTCAACATCTTTACCAACGATCTGGATGTGTGGGTGAAAAGCATTCCAGCAAAGCTTGCCAATGACACTAAGCTGTCGAGGAGTGTGGCCATGCATCAGGGTAGGCTGACAATCCAGGCAGATCTAGATAGATCAGTTAGATGGGCAAACCAGAACCAGGTGTTGTTCAACACTGAGAAGTGTAAAGTGCTTCATCTGGGGAGGAAAAATCCTTAACCAACACAGGCTTGGTAGTGCAACACTAGCTAGCACCATGTCAAAAGGGACCTGGGAGTCATAATTTGCCATAAAATGCATATAAACTGCCAGTGTGATGCCACAGTTAGCAGAGCAAAAATTATGCTGGCATGCATCAGCTGATGTATCTCCAGCAAAACTAAGGAGTTTCTACTCAGCATTGGTGAGGCCGCAGCTGGAGTACTGCATCCATTTCTGGGCACTGCACTTCAAGAAAGACGTGGAGAAGCTCAAGAGAATCCAGAGAAGAGCCACTAGTATGATTAGAAGCCTGAAGAGCAAGCCATACAAGGAAAGGCTAACAGATATGGGACTGTTCAGGATACAAAAGAGAAGACTTTGGGGTGATTTGGTGGCAGTTTACAAATACATCAGGGTGAACATCAGAGGCTAGGTGAACAACTATTCAACAAAGTGCCCCAAGGGAAAACCGGGAGCAACGGTCATAAACTTCTATAAGGTTTCAGACTAGATACAAGGAAAAACTTCTTTACGGTTTGTATGACCAGACTCTGGAATAGACTCCCAATAGGGGCGGTCTTCAAAAGGAGACTGAATGCACACCTTGCTGGGGTTATTTGACCCCAGCAGTCTTTCCTGCCCAGAGCAGGGGGGCTGGACTCGATGATCTCATGAGGTCCTTTTCAGCCCTAAACTTCTGTGAATCTGTGCTCATGTGTCTCAGTTGTGTAGGGATCATAGAGACAGCCTTTAGGGAGAAAAAGTCCAGATATGTGAGGACAGCATCACTGTGAGTAGGTCAATACTACGTATAAAGACAATGGGCATGTCTACATGAGCAGTTAAGATGCATGAATTAACTTTGGGGCTTATTGCTTCACGGTTTATTGCTCTCAGGCATGCTATTTGAATATGCACCAGGTTTATTCATATGCAGCATGTTGAACTGGGACAGAGCAGCCCTGACTGGCAGGGGGCCCAGTGAAGCCAGCCTGGAGCTGTTCCCCCCCAGCTCAACGTGCTGCAGAGGGGCTGACTGGGGTACAAGGATGTTTCACTGTGGGGCTAATTGGCAGGCAGCCCCACGCCTGCGCTGAAGCCCCAGTCAGCCAGGGCAGCATCTACACATCCACCGCTACAAAAGTTTTTACTCTGCAGCAGGATAGTACTTGTATTTACACTGCATTAAAGGACAGTGCTTTAAGTATTTACAAGTACTATCCTGCTAGGGAGTAAATTAGTATACTCCAGCCTAACAGTGGCACATGTGTAGATGTGTGATGCTTACTGCCCAACCAATTAGTTAACAGTGTGGTAAGCGCCTCAGGTAGATGTACCCAGTGACTGTATATTTGAAGAAATGAAAGGAGTGCTCCAGCATCTGAAGTGTAAACCGTGTCAGCCACAGGACCTGAATTCTTGGATTTCTTCCATGGGTTGTTGGCATCCGCACGGAAGTAGTGTGTAGATTTTGTTGGGACTTCCTATTTTCCTGACATCTGCTTGGGGATTAACAGGTGGGTCCTGGAATCAGGAAGGAAGGTCAGCTTATAAAATGTACTCAAACACTAAACACAATTTTATACACCCCCCAAGACGCATTTTAATTTTAATTTTCAAAAACCATCTCTTTAAAGATGGAAGTCCTAAGTGTTTGTTTTTGCTGTAAAGGACCAAGCTGAATCTCTATATAAACAGGAAGCTGGGGTTGATCTATGACCAACAGCAAAATGGAGTATGCGCCCCTTTTCTGAATTAACACTTTAAGGCTAATAAAGTACTAGGAAATGTGATGGTGCTTTTATTTTGGATGCTGTTGAAGGTTTCTAAAAATATTCAGACACAGGAAATACCTATGAATGCATCCAAGAGAGCTCAATGCTTCCTGTTAATACAAGTGACTGTAAGTTTCCAGTGAAGTTGTTACAATAATCACGGTATTAATTTTCCAAAAACTGCAGTTGTCAGTCATGATCATTTTTTTTGTGCTAATTATGGGTAAGTGATTATTCCTGGTGAATGGCCCAATCCAATAGCATAAAAATGAGTGGACAAGAGGGCATAAGCCCCAGGCACAGCCTAAGTGTGTGTGTGAGGTGTAGGGCAGGTGCCTAACCTCTCTTCCTCCAACCCTGCATCCTGCTGTGGATACTCTATCAGTGAGGAGGGCAGAGCAGCAGCAGTGACATGTGCCCTGGGCAGGAATGTCACAGTGCAGTAGAAGTGGTCAGAGGTTCACTGCTTTGGAGGAAAATGTCACCTCCTTTTATTGCCATTGATATTAGGTGCTTAAAAGGTTGCTCAACATATGCCACCATCTTTTTCGATGTTGACATCTCCCCCTCCAGAAGCCAACTTGGCCATTACTCTAGTACCATCACTGTCCAGGGTATAGAACTAGCCAGTTACACCTCTAGCCTGGTCTTGTACTCACTGGGCGCATCCATATATGCAGGCACATGTGCTTGCAGCAGCTCAAATAGCAGTGGCACAAATGTATGCCAGAGATTTGTGGCTTAACAGATGTGGCTGAATGTGCTCTTTGGTGTGGGGCAGGTTGTGCCACTTGGAGCCCTGCCCAGCTCCTCCTAGATCTGTAGCTAATATAAAAAGCTGCCCTGGTGAGCAGCTCAGAGCTACTTGCTCTCAGGAGCTTCTGAGGCCCACCCACTTGACACATGGGGACACTAGCCCCCTGTGCCGGCTGGACTGCTGCAGCATCCCTGACCTAGAGTGGCCTCAGCAGCCCGTACTCACTTCAGCAGTCTGGCAGTGAGGGTTCCTGCCTGGCTGTGACTTGCCGCCACCTGCGACAGCATCTGCCCCCTTGGATCTGCAGCCCCATGTCTGCATACCTGTCAGACTTGGATAGGGACTGCATGGCCTCCTAGACTGTGGCATGGGCACTGCAGCAGAGTGGGTGGGGGTGGGTATAGGGGGCATGTAGGGTGTGTGGGTGGGGAAGATGTGGGGGATGTGGGGTGTGTTGGTGGGTGTGGAAGGGAGGTGGACAGTGTGGGGGGTTGTCCTTTAGTGCACAGCCCCCAGCACCGGCAGGAGCAGCCAGCCGGGCCCTTGGGGCCATGGCTTGCTGCAGGTACAGCCTCACAGTGGTGCAGTGCAACCTAACCCACAGTCTCTACATGGCAAGTGGATCCATCCTAGCCCAGCCCAGCCTGCCCCACTAGCCTGCGGCTTTGAACACCACCAGGATGGCTCCTACTACCACCCATGGCTCCTGTCCACCCATCGGGCTAGGCCAGGTCCTGCTTCCAAGTGCCTTGTGCACTGTTGGGCTGGGCCAGCTCCATGGAGGCAGGACTTGACCCAGCCCAATGCACAGACCCTGGGTGTGGTGCTGGGAGCCAACGTGACAGCAAGAGCAGCCCGGTTCTGCCCAAAGGCACATGACACTGGGCCAGGCCAGGCCAGGCCAGGCCCACACCATGTGGCACAGGTGACATTGGGTCTAAGGCAGCCAGGGGCCGTGCTGCACTGTGGAGGGGTGGGGCTCTGCCAGCAGTGGGCCCTGAGCACTCCACAGCCACTGCTGCAGGAGGGCTGTGCACCATGTGGGGGGAGGTGGGAGACCCACCCCTCCCAGCAGTCCCTTCCCCATGCAGTTCCCCCCACACAAGCACAGCCCCACCACCTGCGCACTGTTCCTCACACCTGACACCCACAGTCCCCCCACACACAATCCCCCTCATGCCCACCCCCATGTCCCTATTTACTGGGGACAGTGCCTGGGTCCAGATCACTGCTGCAGCCTTACCCCAATCATATTTGTCCCAGGATGCTGAGGCAGCATACTGGGGTAGTAGGGGAAGGGGGTAGGCATACGGATGCTCTGACCAGGTGCCAGAGTATCTCTCTGGAGGATCCAGCCTCTGGTTACTTCAGGGCATGCTCTAGGAGGGTACCCTGAACCACTTTTTTTCACCATTTTTTTTTTTTGATACCGGGATTTCCCTATCAAATTTAGAGTCCACTGGGAACTAAAAAAACATGTTTTGTTCCCAGTGTGCCTCTCACAGTGTCTCAGACTGCTTTGAGATGCCACAAGAGGCACGTGTGCGCTCATCTGGATGCGCCCACCAATATCAATGGCAAAACTTCAACTCATTTCAGTTTGAATTAGGACTGGGCCCAAGAGAGTACAGAACTATTCTCAGTAAATGAGCTGAAGAATTCAGTTTTCACTTGTAGTGAGGCAAGAATATTTTTGCTCCAGTAGTCCAGAAATGATGAGTCATTTTACTTGTTAGGGTCTCAGTCACACATTTTGGCAGATCAAATTTATAGCTTCACCATCAACGTTGAGGACAATCGGATGCTTCACTGAAAGTATTCTAGGCTGCCTATTATGGAAGTACTTATTTTTTTACAGAAAGGAGGAGCTATCCAGGGCAACTTTCACTCTTTCCCTGTAGAAAACCCAGTTTGGAATATAGAAATGGCTGTATTGTATCAGACATGAGACCCTGTCTCTGACAGTAGTCAACATAAGATGCCCCCTATATTAACTCTCTTCCTGATCTCTAATAGTTGAAGGTTAACTTAAACCCTGATGCAAAAAGCTTATAATTACAGGTAATTTTGGCAGGTACATGTATCATACGTATTATAATAGTACCTAAGAGCACCAGTCATGGACCAGAGTGCTACACAAACACAGAACAAAGCACAATTCCTACTATGACAAGTTTACCTTACATCTACGTTAGACAATCTAAACATATAACAACAAAAAATGGATGCATGCAGATTGACCAGGACAAGGAAATAACGAGGCAATATTGGTTAGCATGTATGATTTGTCATCTGGGAGACAGGATAAAGGAGCACCAGTCCAGCTCAAATAAATGCTTAATTATTTATACAAATTGAACAACATGAACAAGAGATTGAGAGCTTCTCAACCCATAATAACCCACAGCTGGGCAGTTCTGAAATATGTAAATTCAAATTCCCCAAGCAATTCTGGTTAACTTAACACTGGTCTCCCACATCCTGAGAGTTTGCCCTAAACATTGTGCTGTGGGATGAAACAAGAATAATGATGTACTTGGCATACAGTTTTATGAATCTAGTACAGCACATATTTTTTTTCAGCAGAAACCATTTGGTAAATTCTGGTGAAACTGGAAAAGGAGGCAACAGGGGAGTACTTATGAGAGTAGAAGATTAAGAAGTCTGTTTTGCTTTTGATCTCAAGCAAAACAGCCATGAAAGTTGTGGACTAAAATTTTAGCTGGGACAGGAGGAGGCAAGTCAGGAGAAGAAGGTCTTCAAGCTGCTTGCATAGAAATGATAATTCAAATGGAATTTGTCTGGAGAGTAGACTGGAAATAAGCACACAGAAAGCTAGAAAAGGATGAGGAGGATCTTCTGAAGGACAAAGTGCAGAAGCAATTAACGAGGTAGAAACAGCAGGAGGTAAGTGTCATGGAACCCAAGGAGGAAAAAAAAAGTTTTAAAAAAAGTACATGGTCAAGTTTGTCCAAGGAAGCTGATTCAAGAGGGTGAAGAGGCCCAATTCTGAAATCTCATTAAAAAAATGTTGTTAGATACTTTGGTACAAATGGTTTTAGTGAAGGGTGACTGGTAGGAGTCGAATTGGAGAGGAGGTTCTAGACAAAGACGTTAATCTATGCGTTCAATAAGGTCAGAGGTGAAATGAAAAACACAATGGATAGTTAGATAAGCCAGTAGAATCAAAAGTGGAATGTTTAAGATTGGAAGACACGAGGAAGCATGAGGTAAATGAAGGGATTGCAAGGCAGATAGAAAAATGGCTAGATCTTTGGACTCAAAGGGAATCAATGGCTTAATTTCTAGTTGAATGTCAGTATCAAGCGGAGTGGCCCAGTGGTCAGTCCTGGGGCCAGTTTTGTTCAATATCTTCATCAACAACCTGGAAAATGGCCTAGAGTGCACCTGCAGCAAATTTGCAGATGAAACCAAGCTGGGGAGAGTAGTAGATACATTGGAGGGTAAGACTAGGATTCAGAGTGGCCAAGATGTATTAGAGAACTGGACGAAAAGAAACCTTGAGGGGTTCAATAATGACAGGTGCAAAGACAAGAATAATCCCATGCACCAGTACAGGTTGGGGGCTGACTGGCTAAGTAGCAGCTCTGTAGAAAAGGACCTGGGGGTTATAGTGAACAATAAGCTGAATATAAGCCAACAGTCTGCCCTTGCTGCAAAGAAGGCTAACAGCATTCTGGGCTGCAATATTAGGAACACTGCCAGCAGATCAAGGGAAGTGATTCTTCCCCTCTATTTGGCACTAGTGAACCCACATCTGCAGTACTGTGTCCAGTTTTGCACCCCCACTCCTGCCCACCTACAAAAGGATGTAGACAAATTGGAGGAGTCCAGCAGAAGAGAAAAAAATCTTTAGAGGGCTCGGACAATCACTTCTAAGAAAAGGCTGAGGGAACTGGGCTTATTTAAGCTGGAGAAGAGACTGAAAGGGGATTTAATAGCAGCCTTCAACTACCTGAAGTGTGGTTCCATAAAAGGTGGAGCTAGATTGTTCCCACTTGTGGCAGACAACAGAACAAGGAGCAATGGTTTCAAGTTGTAGTAATTGAAGTTTAAGTCAGATATTAGGAAAAACTCTTACTAGGAGGGTAGTAAAGCACTAGAATAGGCTACCCAGAGAAGTGGTGGAATCTCCATCCTTGGACATTTTTAAGACAAATTATGGTATTGTTGGGGATGGTCTTGCTTTAAGCAGGGAATTGGATTAGATGACCTCCTGAGGTCCCTTTCAATCCTAATTTTCTAAGATTCTATGGTTTCAGAGGAAAAGTCAGTGTTTCTTTCATATAAATTAGTGCTTTTACATTATCCAAGAAAACCCTGGTTTATGGATAATGAACTCAGTACTTACATTTTAATCCTTTCTGTAATGAAAAGGCTGACCATGGTTCTAGTCTATACAGTTTAAGTATTCCTTTTAAAGAATATTAGGCTCATAGTCCCCTTATTTCCTTATACAGTCATAGCACAAATAGTCTATCACATTAATGGCGTTCTCCTCCCCTAGTTACATACTGCAAAGTTTGCAAGTCTATCATGTCCTACTTGATTTACTGAGACACCCAAGTCAAGTACTTAACATATTACTACATCTGGGTTTGTCAGAGAAGCATACGTTAATTTGGACAGATTCTATTCAATCTACCGGGTGTCTAAATGAACCCAGGCCTGTAACTGAGACTCTATTCCTTGACGATACACTAATGCATCTACTATTCAAATCCAAGACTACCTATTAATGTATCTACTTTTGTAACATGCCACCATCTTACCCTGAAGACTGAGTCAGGAAAAAGTGGCGGGAAGGAACCGTTACCTTTTGCATTAACTGTTTTTCAGGGACTGAAACAAGGTGGAATAGAATTGCACTTCGGTGATGTAAGGTGACTTTACAAAACTACAAACATGGTGTTTCAACACTGTATTTAAATAAAGCCACTTATGTGCTGAATAGCTGTAAAAGTATCAGGCTCAGGTGACTCATTGTGTTTCAAAACTCTCCTCCCCACTGCTTTTCCTTGTTTAGGAAATCTCATAAGAAAACATCATTATGAATCATGGTACAAAATTTGCTGTGCTGGAAACACAGGAATGAAACGTATTATGTAAGGTGACTGTAGAAAACTACAAATGTGGAATTTCAAAGCTGCATTTAAACAATTTTTTATGGGCTTTGGGAAACCCTCTGCTGTATGAAATCACCAGTAACATTCAAGAACCTATTATTTTATACTTAATAACTGGTATTAAATCATGAAAATAAGAGAATGTCAAAAAGCCTAGCTTACTTAGAACAAAACAGAAAAAGAACAGTATTTCTTGGTTATCATACTCTCTCAATTAACGTCATACAGAAATAGAAAAATTCCTCTCCATCCTTCTAGCAGCCTTCTTGTTACATACACAGATCATAAAATCCTAAACCTATAGTCATTTGTTGTGAGAGATACTAAACTACCCAATTGCTTTATATATAAGTACTTAATTTACTAAAGAAAAACATGTAGCAGACATGGACAGATCAATTCAATTTTTATTGCATTGATTATATTTTAAATTGCTCAGTACAGAAAGGTTTCTATAGGTGTTCATATAACAATGTGTTAAGCCAGTCATAGACTTCTAAATGCTTTACTGCACTGTACTTACAATAATAAATACAGCTGTCCATAGTACAAGGAAGAGGACCTCAACCCATTTTAACTAATGCACCCAGAAGAACTACTCTTATTTCAATTCTTAAGCTGTAAAAAGTCAAATCTCTGATAAAATTTACATCTTAACTGGCTCTGAGAATTTTAATGAATCTTGAAATTATTTCATCAGATCAGATTTAAACAGCCAGGAGACCAAACTATTGTTCACAAAAAACTGAATGCTCATGAAGACTCTTTTAAATATAAGCTATTTCTTCTTATCCTGCTTTGAGAGGACATTCAGATAGACCTTAAGGATGCAACGGATCCAAACTTTCCCACTCCACATTCATCATCCAAAACCCACAATAAGTAGCTTTCAGAGAATAAACTAGGTATAAAATCTAGAAAGTCCACATTTTTATTTTCATTAGCCAAATCAGTTAAAAAATAGTTCAGAGTTACCAAATAGCATTATTCATTACTTTGTTCCTGCACCTCTGCATGGAGGGTGCTAACAGGGCTGTGCGAAATGTCATTGGCTGTGTCGTTTTGATGCTGTTTTGACTCGTTTTGAGCTCCAAACAGCAAACCGAAATGAAACAGAGGGCTTTGAAACAGCCTTGAAATGAAACGAGGCCAGTTGAAACATTTTGAAAGTTTCAAAATGTTTCAAGTTTCGCAACAGCAGCCCATCCAGGTGGTGGGAGGCAGGGGAGAACCAGGGCTCCGCGCCCATCGGCTCTGCACAACCCCATGTGGCTCACCCGGGAGTGCAGCCCTGGTTCTCCCCACCTTCCACTACTGCGTTGCACTCCCTGGGCCTGGCGGAGCAGATCAGAACACAGCAGTGGCTCTGCCAACCTCTCAATGCCAGGTTGCACTCTGATCGGCTCCACCAGCTCCGTGGAGCTCAGTTCAGTGGTGGGAGGCAGGCAGAGCCCGGACTGCGCTCCACCTGCTGACACCGGGCTAAGTTCTATGGGGTTGCAAGTCGCAGGGAACAGAGCCCAGTGGAGGTGGGCACAGCACAGTCCCTGGGCTGTACCCCACCCATCTGCCCCGGCTGGGTTCCCAGCCACTTGAAGCCCACTGCAGCTGCTTGAAGCCCAATTGCTTTAAGTCCCCAGCCGCTTCAAACCTGATCTCAATGCTGGGGAGATAACCTCAACCGGGCTGAGTTCCCCTTTCCCAGCCCAATCGAAACAGCATCGAAACAGTGAAACCGTTTCCATGTAACGGAACAGAACATTGTTTTCAAAGAGAAACAAAATTCAGAATGAAACACTGTTCTGTCAAAATGTTGAAACAGATGTCGAAGAGGAACGCTGCTGTTTTGCACAGCCCTGGCTGCTAGCTGTACTAGGGTCCTGATTAGAACATCAAGATTTTAATTATTTTTATGTTTCTATTGAAGAAAAAAACCTAACACTGCTCATGCAGAATAAAAAGCTATAATAAGGACAGTGGACACCTATGCCTCATCTACACACAAAACTGATTTAGCTAAAATCATTTTTAAATTACACTATTGAACCAAATGCAAAAACGGACACACTATACCATATTTGCCCAAATCTAAAATAACTTCAAATTTAAGACAACCCCCACAAAAATAAGATTCTACATGTGGAAAACTTTATAAATTTGTTATAATGTTCTACATAGAAAATCTAACTATTGAATGGTCATCTTAAATTCATCCCCACCACTACTGCAGCGATGCAAGAAGTAGCAGGGGGGCAGGTGGTAGGGGTGCATGGGAATCAAGTGGCCTGACCCCTGCCCCTTTCCATCTGTCACCCTACCACATGCCCCTCCCCGCACTGGGCACCACCTGGACTTTGGCCCCTAACAACTGCCTCCTGCTACTTGCCCCCACTCCTGCCTGATCCCCCATGCCTGCATTATCTGTCCCCCTTGCCTGCACCCCTGAACAACTGCTCCCCCACCACTTGTCTTTCTTTTTGCCTGTCCCCTCTCTGTGTCGCCTGTTTCCCCCCACCCTCCACTCCACAACTCTGCAGCTCCATGACTCCCCCCAGCTCACACTCTGCCCCAGTCTGGACCAGGTCATAGAGCATATGGTCACTCTGGGCCCTGCCTGGCCACACAGCAGTGGCAATGGTGGTGGTAGTTCTGGTGACAGTTTTGGTACCCACCAAGGGCAAAGCTGCCACTATCACAACCACTGCTGCTGAGCTGGAGCCAGAGTCAGAGCTATACTCTGCTGCCACTCCCCACCACATCCTTCCCAGTCCTCTGGCTTATACTCAAATCCAAGATGAGGGTCTGTTTTCCCCTATGTTAACCATGTTCAACTATAGTTGAATTTGTTATCATCAGGGCTTTATTGACTTTAAAATCTCCACATGGTCCTTTGCATTGGTTTAACTGATATTAAACCATACCTTTAGTGATACAACTTTGAAAGAAATTAACCTGCCAGCAATACCCAGAAATTAACTGTGTTTGAGTGGGAAGGAGTATAAAGACTGTCCCTTTTGCTCATGCATTTTGGAGTTACTCTTAGGAAACGATGGAAGGAAAAGGAAATAATCCACCTACTATTCAAAATGAAAGGAAGTCCTCACATTGACTCATCAGCTAATGAATCTGATTTAGAGTGGATAATGTAAACAAATAACTGATCACTCAAAGGCCAGCAGCTTCTAAATAATTTTTTCTGAATAAACAAGTCAGGTTTTCTACCATGAATACACCATATTTCTATAAACAGGTTGTAGGGGAGGGGGTTCCTCCACCAGCATTCCAATCCTTCTTTGGCAATATTAGAAAATGCTAAAAATATGTTCTTATTGCTTTGACAGATACCGTATGTAGATGGCACAGTAATCTCAACCTAATTTTGACATTATCCTAAGAAAGAAAATAGTGCTCCTCTTTAGAGGTATTTTTTTAATTCTACAAAAGCATATTGAAAACTGCCAGAAAAAGCATGAAAAGGTACTTAGATTTCAAATACTGCAGAGACAATCTTTTTATTTTGTTGAAAGAATCCCTAGTACAATGGAGTCCTGACCCCAGGTACTACTGCAATGCAAACAAAAAAATCAGTAAAGTTTTGCTGTTTTCCATGCCTCTAAAATCAGAGACAAGTACTATTTAATATGTGTTGCTGGCTATTTCCAAAACTAGTAGAAGAGCTATACAAAAGAGGTGCAAAAACTATACAGTCTTTATTCAGTGCATGAGAGAGAACTTGTTACTACTAGCCTGACAACCTCAGATTCATTATCTCATGTTGTATCCCCCTCTGGCTGCTTGGTAGAATTCACAGGTTCAGAAGTTATCTTCTCTGTTTATTCCTTTTACATTTCATTATTAGTCATGAACTCTTTGGCCTTTGATTTTAATGTACCACACACAAACAAAGCAGCACAGAAAGGCGACAAAATAGATAACGCCTTTTAGAAAAAGGGATCCCAACATCCATTACAGGCAGTCCTTGCACTTACAGAGGGTTACGTTCCTGGAAAAGGAGCTGTAAGTTGAAACGATGCAAGTCAAATCTGATATTCCCATAGGAACAATGTTATAATAAGGGGTCACATTCCTGACCAAGGGCCTGATGCCCAACTTTTTATAGAAATGACCATAAATACCATATTTAAATCACCTATTTAATTTTGTTTAATCAACTATTCAATTTTACTACAGACGATGTTGATTCTGACTGTATAAATAATTACTCACACTGGGATGAAAGGCCAAAAGACAGCAACTGCCAGAGCCCCCCATAACCCTGTGTTGACAGGAGTGGTGAGCAAGCAGAGGAGAGCAAGCTAGGGCAGGATGTCAGTGGGGATGAAACCAGTGTAGGAACCAGCCTGGCCCCAGCATAATGAAGGCGTAGCAGGGCAGCTGGGGCCAGGGCAGTGCACGGAGCAGTGCTGGCTGGAGCACCCTGCTGCCAGCTGCAGCTACAGCTATTTCTGGGCCCCTCCCTGCACGAGACACTTGCCACTCAACTTACACTGCTGAGCAGAAGGGAGGAAGCCTTTCTCTGTAGAGCTCAGAGCTCTGCCTGGCAGCCCTGCACGCTAGTTTGCTAGAAGACAGAGAACTTCCCTCAACATTGCAAAGTCATTACAGCCATTGAATACAATGGGCAGCTTGGGTTCTTTAATTTGGAAGTAGAAGAAACTTACACATCAGGACACCAGAGCACTGACTGAATGACATACAGTGCTGGATCCTTGCACTTACAGCATGCCATAAGTGCAAGGATCAGCGCTGTAAGCAATAATATAGGTGAAAATGCGGAGCACTGCAAGTGTGGATTGCTGCAAGTCAAGCCACCTCAAGTTGAGGACTGCCCATACATAACAGATTGAAACCCCTGGGTTTGAACAGTCACTGGGTATGCAGGGTCAGGCCAGTGTGTGGCAGCATCTTGTCAGTTAGGGATGGGCCAGTGGACTAACCCCATGTGGGATCCAGCCCATGGACTGATCTCATGCCACTCATATATCCCTTAGGGCTGGAAAGCTGAGCACCACAGATCTATTCTAAAGGTTTGTATTGGTCTGTCTACACAATGGAGGATCCCATATATATAAGGTATAAGAACTGTGCATGGTCCCCTATGGAAACTGTTTGCAAAAATCAAGCCCTAAAGCTGGAATATGAGCTAAAATTGATATGGATAACTGTGGGCTTTAAGCAAAGGCTTGAATTTACAAATCTGTTGAGTTTGTAAGACAGTTTTATGTACATAAAGCTGAACTATAACTCACAATCCTTTGCTTAATACCTTACCCTTTCTTATTCTACTTATTTTTATTTGCAAGATGTACCAAAAAAGTATCTATTAATCTGGAGCATTATTTCTAGTTCTACTCTATGAAACTATGAATATTCTCACACAGATACAGGATAGGATTTCTGGTCAAGTGGAAAAAATAATTTCTTATGCATGCCCATTTTTTCATGTTATCCATTTTCTTTAATGAAGGAAAAAGCCTTATACTGCTAATCTTATTTAGATAATTACCTGGCTTTTAACTTTTCCAGTGGACCTAAGATGGTCTGAAGCTGACGGACATTTGTTTGTGTAGAATTTATGTAAAGCTGAGTTAATACCTCAGAGTTTGGCCTCCTGTTAATGATACTTTGTCAATTCAACTCAGCGGATTAACATAAAAATCTGCAACCACTTTATGTTTGGGAAACAACATAAGGATCATAAATGTCAAACTGAAAACTGCGCTTGCTTCCATCCATTCTTGCACACTGTATTTGTTTTCTAATTGACTATGTAACAAATAAACACTCACCACAGACAGCTGACTCCATGTTGATCTCAGAGGTTTATACTGAACAACAATCTTTTCATCTGTTTTCTGTTCTTTAGGCTCAGAATCTTCATCTGAATCTATATCCAAAGCTTTTTCTTTGTAGTTCTGATATAGTACAGCATTTTCTAGGAAAAAAAAGAATCCTTAATTACCAGAAAGTTTTACCATTTGTTTTCAACGGAGTTACAAAGTAACATTCAAACAATAGAATAAAGCAAATAATACACGTTGCTCACACATTATGTGAGCAAAGACAAAGATAGCATCTCATTTAGGGTGGACAATGGCACAGTACAGTTACAATGGATTACTGTGCCACTATTAAAAAGATGCCTGCTGACTGAATTAAAAAACAGATGCATCCTTTGTTCAGGAAAACCAGAAAACAATTTTATTTCCTCTCTAATTTGCTGTATAACATTTCATAACTAGCTCAATTTTTTTAAAAAAAGGTATCAGTAAAGTAAGCATTTAATCCAGAAGTCCAATTATTTCATGATTAAATTCAGCAAAATAGGGGGTTACAAACCTACAATGCACTGCAATTCACACGAAGATTATCTTTACAGTTCATTGAGAGCGGGGGAAGAAAATAAGTCCAAATTTTAATTTCACAACTTTAAATTAGGCCTGGCCAAAAACAGAACTTGTGGGACATACCTCAGTACCTGCCCCTTAGCTTTGGTAAGTATAAGCCCTCCACGCCTGTAAGCTATTCAGTCTTTTTCTACATACTTTAATTCAAGGATGCCCAGCCCACAAAATCATCCATCCAAACCTCTGAGCTATCAGTGGGCCAGGGAATTTAGAAGCATGGCTAGTGATTGGCATGGCCTGCTACAGATCCTAGGGGCCTTGGGCCCCAGTGGACATGGCCATCAGCAGCAGGCCCTCAATTGATCTGCAGCCTCTTGGCCCACTACTACTTACCCTACTGTTTCTGCACTGGCTGTGGCCACCACTAGGGGACAGATTCAGTCTACTGGGAGATCCATGGTCTGGATCTCGCCTAGGGCACAAGGCAAGTTTGAAACCCCTGCCTTACTGCTACTAAGATTAATGCAACAGTACCAAATGGGAAAGAAGCATAAAATTTAAAACTAATCCCCTCCCACTCAAATACCTGTCCCCCATACTTTGTGCAATTACATGGAATAACAAAGAGAAGTCAAAGGCAGGATGTAATCTGGCAGGAGAAGAAATACTTGGGTGTCTACACATGTGCTCGGACACATTCTAATTAGAACGCAGCGGAGCAGACTTGATTAATCTGTGTTCTAGTTAAAATGCTCTAATATTGCCACAATATCATGTATATAAGCCCACAAAGGTTTAAAATGGCCTCTGGGGCACTTCAACTGAAGCTCATAGACCGAGCTTTAATTAAAGAGTCTTGTAGCCATTTTTAAACAGGCTAGGGCTTAATGCAGTGATGCTGAAGCATTTTAACTAAAGCAGTTCTCCAGAAACCTCTCTAATTAAAACACCTCTCTCCCCACTTACTGCTAAGCATGTACACAAGAAAACATCCCACAACTAGGCAGTTAGTATTAGGGGCTATAAGTTTTACAGGCGGGATAGAGAAGGAAAGAAAGGTGGGGGTGTGGCACTATGTCATAGTTTCATAGTAGCTAGAGTCGGAAGGGACCTAGGTAGATCATCTAGTCCGACCCCCTGCCTT
>NW_017728910.1:3317950-3323697 GCF_001723895.1 Crocodylus porosus | reverse complement strand
CGATCATCACTTGCTGGAATTCACCATCCAGCGCAGGGTGTCAAGGGCTGCAGCAAGGCAGTAGCCCTAGACTTCAAGAGGGCCAACTTTAATGAGTTGAGATTAGTGGGAGAGGCACTGCGGTTCTCAAGGGAAAGGGAACTCAATGCCCAAGATGAGTAGTCATTCCTTAAGGAGACGATACTCAGGGCCCAAGGGGTGACCATCCCAACAAGAAGCAGGGGAGGCAAGAGTGCCCATAAGCCCCCCTGGCTCACCAAGGGCGTCTGGGAATGCATGATTTCCAAAAAGGCGGCGTACACCTGGTAGAAAGGGGATGCTATCACCAAAGAGGAGTATATCTCCTCTGCTAGGGCCTGTAGGGGGGTTGTCAGGAAAGGTAAGGCAGACATAGAGCTAGGACTTGCGTCCAAAATCACAGATAATAAAAAGTCCTTTTTCAAATATATAGGGAGGATGAAGAAAGCACCCGGAAATGTGGGGCCCCTGCAAGATCCTCTGGGCAATCTGGTGGTTGCGCCAGAGGAGAAAGCAGACCTCTCTAACCAATTCTTCACCTCCATTTTCTTGTGCAGGGACCGGGACTTCCCCACCGTGATGCCGGAGGGACTTGAGGGGAACGCTTCCAGACCACAGGTTGGGGAGGACCGGGTTAGAGAGCTTCTGGAGGGGCTGGACGTGTTCATATCAGCGGGTCCAGATGCTCTCCACCCCAGGGTGTTGAGGGAGCTAGCAGGAGTTACTGCAGGGCCCTTGGAACAGCTTTACAAGTGCTCGTGGTGCCAGACGTGGCCTCATCGGTACTGAATAGAGGGGAAGAATCACTACACTTGACTTACTAGCAACACACCTACCAGTGCAGCCCAATATGCTGTTAGCCTTCTTGGCAACAATGGCACACTGCTGGCTCATATTCAGCTTATTGTCTACTATAAACCCCAGGTCCTGTTCTGCAGAGTTGCTGTCCAGCCAGTCAACCCCTAGCATGAACCAGTGCATGGAATTGTTCTGCCCAGTACAGAACTTGGCACTTCTCCTTGTTGAACCTCATGAGATTTCTTTTGGCCCAATCCTTCAATTTGTTTAGGTCACTCTGAATCCTAGCCCTACCCTCCAGTGTACCTACTACTCCCCGCAGCTTAGTGTCATTTGCTGAGGGTGCACTCTGTGCTATCTTCCAGGTCATTGATTAAGATATTGAACAAAAATGGCCCCAGGACCGACTGCTGGGACACTCCAATTAATACTGGCTGCCAACTAGATCTCGTGCCATTGATTATTACTATCTGAGCCTGATAAAATTCCACCTCAGTCTTCTGTTCTCCAAACTAAATAACCCTAGCTCTTTCAGCCATTTTAAAAGGTGTTGCTTCCCAAGCCCCTTATTTTTGTTGCTCTTCACTGGATTCTTTCTAATCTGTCCACATCCTTCTTGAAGTGTGTGTGTTGGGGGAAGGAGGGCAGGGGGGGAGAGAAACTGGACACAGTGCTCCAGATGAGGCCTCACTAGTGCTGAATAGAGCAAAATAATTACTTCTCTTGGTTTGCAAGTGACACTTCTGGTGATACAACCCAGTATGCTGTGGCTTTCTTTTGCAACAAGAGAACACTATTGGCTACTATACAGCTTACAGTAACCAAAAGGTCCTTCTCTGCAGGGCTGCACCTTAGCCAATCATTCTCCAGTCTGTATTTGTGTGTGCATTTATTCCATCCCAAGTGCAGGACTTTGCATTTGTCCTTGTTGAATTTCACCTGGTTGACTGCAGACCACTTTTCCAGTCTACCCAGGGAATTCTGGATCTGAGGCATCCCCTCCAGAGTGTCTGCAACTCTACCTAACTTGGGGTCATCTGCAAATTTGTTAAGTGTGCAATCAATCCCATTATCCAAATGTGTAATGAAAATGTTATATGAACACTTTTTCATATAACATATATATCATCATGATAATTGGAACTAGTATGCTTCAAAGAGTAAATGTAGTTTTGATAAGCTTCCTAAGGAATGAAACTGATTAGCATTATGGAGAGAGTAATGTATGCGACACTGTCAAAGGAGAGTAAGAGAATGGTCAAAAGTGGAACTAGAACAAAAAAAATCACTTCAGAGCATAGGAAAAGGTGAAGGTAAAAAAAGTGATGCTGGAAGAGATGAAGGCAAGACATCATTGTGGAGTGCTCCAAAACTGGAAGAACAGTGTTGGAGCTGAACATTGTTGGAGCTGTTACAGAATGGGGAAGACGCAAATGGAAAACACTGACAAAGTAATAAAGAAAGAATTAGGACAACTGGATTTTGAATGGAGGGGAGATGAAAAGAAGGACAAGCCAAAGAGAGCATGGTCATACCAAAATTATCCCAGAGCCCTAAGATTTTGTAGACAGGAAGAGAAAAAAAAAATGAAGATACAGGGAAAATAACAAACTTGTCAAGAGTCAGGATAAGAGGTGAGAGACAGAGCATGGAAGAGCAGAGACTAAGATAATACCTAGCCTGCAAACTTAAGTGTCAAAAAGCTACAACAGAAGAAAGGATTAAAACCTGGACAGCAAAGACAACTCTCCTAAGCACTGGTAAAGGTCAGGGAGCAGAGGATAGCAGTGGTTAACACCCCTACCAGAGTATGACAACTTAGCCCCCAGCCTGCAAGCTGAATCCAGAACTTAATTCTTGCATCCACACAGGTGCAAGATGGCTATGCTTCTAGAGCAGAGGTTCACCGCTGCTCCATGAGCTCCATTCAGGTGGTCCACACAAAGGTTGCAGAACAATTGAGAATATCTGCACTTGTAAGGTAAGACTACTGCTATCACAATATGAGTTATGTGCTTTGATTTGTAGAACAAAAAAAAGTTTAAGTGGTCTGCCAAGACCCTCAGAAATTTAAGTCGTCGTGAAAAAAAAAAGTTTGAGAACCACTGTTCTAGAGGCCTGGAACTGGCTTATGGGAATGGACCTTTTTTATGCAAATTCCACAGTGCTTTATACCAGCAGAGGTTTAAACAACATACAGTCCAGTTTCTTTTCATATTCAAGTTTAAGGTATTTCCTTACCTGCCTTTCTATAATGGTTAAAGAATTCCATAAGCAGCACTGTCAGTCAGACAAAATATTAGAGAAAGGAATTTTCAACTGATTGGTAACCTAAACTTTGACTTTCCCAAGATGCTTATTCTTGGACAAAGCACTGAAGAATTCTATGAAATCATCTTCTTAAAGTTAGTTTCTTTTAGGATTTATTCTGTCTATTGAAAGCATGTTTTCTTAGTATTCATTAAAATAGTAAAAAACAACCTCTACAAAAGGCCAGTGCTTACCTTCCCCATCAAAGGTCCCTTGTCCTTTCAGCATTTTCTTCTAATTTTCAATAGAAAAAAGGAAACAGCATGTGAAGATAAGGATACCAAGTTGCTGACAGCATACAAGTACTATAGTACTTTATTTGATATTTAGGCACTGAGTCATTTATTCCTAATGTATAAACTTAGGAAGTCTCTCATACAACAGTTGTTTCACTTGTAAATTGTTTCACTTTACAAGTTCCTCTGGGTATTTTTCTGTCTTTATCGTTTATTTAGATTTGTCCTACATGTGGTATTTTTCCTATAAACTGAATAAAGCTTTAATGGCTTTACAAGAGTGTAATGACCTTCTAACTTATTTCATTCCCTCTTAGCTTCCTAGAAATCTCATGTTTGAGTGACTAGCTTCTTTCTGTTCACCCTACAATAAAACTCTCATCAAATATTCAGCAAGTTAGTTTCTGAGACCACAACAAACCCCCAAAATAGACTTTATTTGAGCATTACATTTCAGACATTTATGTGGTTCAAATAGCATTAGTTCAGTTGATCAAAGAGAGAGATTTTGCTAGCAGAAAAAAAAAAAAGCGACACAGAGGGCAATATCACATCATCAGAATTTAAGCAGAACCATCACAACTCTCATCACAAAAAACTGATGGCATGATATGGCCCACACCTTGACCTCCTGCTTCTTTATTTCATTTCTCTGAAAGCTCCCAACCCTCATGTTAAATTATCATGTAGATGATAATTACAATATTCCAGTAGTTACAGCTGGTAAGCCTTTCCTGGAGTACTTTACCACACAGTTCCAAGTCACCCTGCAGAGATTTGTAATATACCAATTTATTAAAACAATCAATGCTTGAAGCATAAAATGCAAATGAAACACAAGAAAAAGTTAGCGTGACACATTCAAGCAAAAAAAGATTAATGAATGTTTCCAATTTGTTAGCAAGTCCTTGTGGCATCATTTAGTATGTGAATACATGATAAAATATAGTAACACTATTACTCAAAAAGGATTAATCTGGGTATTAAAATAAGCCATCATCCTACTTTTAGGACACATATTAGCCCAACACTATAGGTAAAAGTTATTTAAAAGGGATTTTGCCAGTTAAACATCTGCCTGTTTTAAATATACTATTACAAGTAACGCCTAAGATTATTGTATCTAAAAAAAAGATTAGAAGGGGGGAAAATTACTTTTTTTTGCCAGTTCATTTACTTTCTGCATTAAGCAGCAGTTTGTGAAGTCAGTTGCACTGACTCCTGTACTCATGGGCATACTGGGCCATGGGAAGCAATTTTAAAAAGAAGTGTGATTGCAAAACAACATCTGAATTGGCAGAGGGGCTTAGTGGCAGCCATACAACATGAAACTACTGTTAACGCTCTCTTTATTTGTAAACATCCTGGGTTTCAAATTAAGTGACCCCTTGAAAGTACTGTTTTGATCCAAGTGGAACTGAAGAGATTTTAAATAACCATAGAGATTTTCAGAATCGACAAAAAAGTTGCTGACCATAAACAGAGCACTCAGAAAAACACAGCAAATCACACAATACCATTCAAGTTACTGCTTCAGTTTCATCCACCAGTCTACTCACCTTTATTCTTCCTAAGCTGGAAAACTTCTCCTTATCTTCCACCACTGCTTTGAGTAGAGGCTGGGACATTCTGTTTTTTTTCTTAAAATTTGTAGAGCTGTCAAAGTCAACGCCGCTCACTACTGCCCTGCGGTAGGAAGTAGATCTCAACCCTCGTCTCAGCGTTCCTAGACTATCCAAGTCACCTTCCGTTTCTTCATCGCCAGAGGCTACCAAAGGCACGTTAAGGTCCTCTACCATGCTGCGAACCTTCACAACTCTCTTGTTTGGCTCCAGGCTTGGGTTACTGAATTTGTTGGTCACTTTTATTTCCGAGGCCAGACTCTTAGGAATGATCTGCTGCCTGCCCACTTTGCGAGCAGCAGGGCTGTTTGTACTCAGAACGACGGAGGGCTGCTCTGAGACCGGGGTCTCGCTGGACGGCAGTCTCTGGAGCGTGGAGCTGAGCTCTGGAGGAGCTGTCTGGGACACCGAGGAAGGCCCCGGGGGTGACCGTCCAACCTGGTCGCAGTGGACCTGTACAATAGCTGGCACACTGGTATCCGGGGAAGGAACATTTCCATCAGGAGAGGACCCTGGGCTGGGCGGTAAGACAGCCTGGTCCTGTTCTGGGACTAGTGCTGGTTGCCTGGAGCTCCTCCGCGGACGACCCCCTGGGCTGTCCCGGGCGGGCAGGGCACCGTGAGGCCTGAAACTCAGGGAATGAGTGGAAACCAGCTTCAGCACCTGAGCGGGCGGGCCGGAGGGAGGGCCGGAGGGCTGGGCTCTGCACTCGGCAGCAGCCCGCGCTCCCACCGCCGAGGGAAGCACCAGGGGGCTGCGGGGG
>NW_017728910.1:3312563-3317610 GCF_001723895.1 Crocodylus porosus | reverse complement strand
TGCGCTCCCCGCCCCTGCGTGCGGGTAGGAAGGCAGCTGCGCCGGGGCAGGCTGGCTCCGGTGCCCGCACCGAGCGCTCCCCGCGTCTGTGGAGCTGCCTCCCGGGTGCCGGCCCCGTCTCCTGACCATCCCCACCTCCCCTGTGCCAGGTTGGAGCCCGTTCCCGCCTCCACCTGGGAATGCAGCTCCCGTAGCCGAGGGCCATGGCAAAGCTGGGACCCGGATCCTTTCCGTCAGGTCAGGGCCACTATAACCACGATCAAATGTATAGTGAAGTAGCCCCAGGAGTGGGCTGTGGTACCACTGAAGCTCTAGGGCTTCCAGCCACTGTCCCCGTGGCTGCAAGGAAAAGGTTGCTGCCAAGCTGTTTCTTTGGCCTGGCAGGGATGGCGAATGACTCTTGGGTCCACTACGATTGCCTAAGCTGAGTGCATGTGTAAATCTGAAGGATCAGGGATCTCCACACTTTCCAAAGGAAATCAGGAAAGTGACAAGTGTTTGTGCTTTGTTGATGTAAGGCTTGATACTGATCCCCAACAAACTCGCTTTCACCTAAAAGTCTGTGGTTCATTTAAACCTGAGAAAACAAAGGCCTTGACCATGCTTGCACGTAAATTCTGGCCAGATGGGTGGATCCAGGAGTGGTGCAGTTGCAGCTTCTTAGTAAAGCTTCTAACTTCTTTTTAACTTGATAAAAATGTGCGCCATGTTATCTGTGACGATGCACCATGTAACAGGCAAACCAAGTTACGCTCAAGCAATCCTTGGGACAACACACCACACCATTTGCATCCGTAGATATATTCATGGGCTCTGGTCAACATAAGCTCATATGTGTTTGCAGAATTGGGGATCTAGTGGTAATAAGAAATTCAGCCAAAGTAAAACAGCCACATTTCAAAATGCCCTGACAAGTGCTTCTAGTTATACTTGTGCAATCTCATGGATGGTTGCAATGAATTATACCTAACTCATGAATGTTTTGTTTCCTTTTGAAATTTAGTTTTAATCTATGCACAACCTGATTAAAAGTAGTATCCAGAAGTTACCATTGATTGTGTTTCAGCAATATGAACTAGAGCAGATCAGGGGTCTCAATTTAGTTCCTAATAGATGAGTATGTACATTGCATAACCATCTTCATTGTAACAGACTCTTGCTGGCAAGCTTCCTGTGCATTCTGAAAAGCCATGGGTTGAGTGTGCATGGCAAATGAAGTGTCATTTTACTACAAAAAGCAACTGCCTCCACTTCCATGTTGAGGGTAGTTTGAACAGTTCCAGCCTCCAAATCCTAACTGGGTTCAGACAACAAATCTGTGGTCTCCATGAACGACAATGTAGCACTTTTCATGAGAACAATGCAAATAAATGAAAAAAATATTTAAATGCCAAGCATGTTAAAAAAAAGTTGAAGGTTTTGTTTAAAAACCAACAATAACAAAAAACTATGTGTTTATAGCTAAACAGATAGACGCCAGTACCATCTCAAGTTCTGTCTGCATAGTGTATTTCGAATTTTGCAGAGGTGACTACTGACAGTGCTAAAGCCGGCCAAAGATGCACATAAATGCTTTCTTCCGACAGACTTGCCCTTTCTTCTAAAGAGGGAATCAGATTTGGCTAGCTCACATTCTTTTACTGTGTGCCAAAAACAGTTGGAACAAGGGTGGGAAGAGTAGAACTTTTCAGTAAGAAAAAAGGAAATAAACAGCAATTCTACTGGCAGTTTTTTATAAATTACGTAAGTGTGAAAGACTGCAGCTGTAATGATGTTGCAACTTTGATATGACTGGTACATAATACAACTTCAAGGGAAACAAAATTAAAACAAAATTCATAACTCATTCCTTAAGCACGTTCCTCCAGTGACTGTTTTACTCTTCTCCTACATGTTTTGACAACAAGACCTATGTCTTTAGGTTCTAGGACCTAGAGTTAAAGGCGGCTCAGGGCTCGAGGCATTTTAATTCCAGCAGTTCCTGGAGAGCCACTCTAATTAAAACACTTCACCATCACGTGTATTAGGCCCCCGTAGTTTAAAAAATGACTGCCTGACACTTTATCTAAACCTCATTCTATCAGGTTTAGTTAAAGTGCCCCAGCAGCCATTTTTAAACCTGCAGGGGCTCATACATGGCCATGCTGGAGCATTCTAATTAGAATGTGGAGCAGACTCGATTCTAATGAACCAGCACATGTATGGGCACCCGAAGTGTTCTTCATCAGAAAAGGTCTGGGGAACTGATCCTTTTTGAGGGATGGATTAGCATCAGGGTTCAGGGAAGAAATACTTTTCTGGCTACACCATACTTCCTCGTTGGCTTACCTGTTCTGTGCCAGTGTAATGGATGGAGAAGCCAAGACATACACCATCCCTGCATTTTTGGCCACATAGCAAAGGATCAAACCATTTTATTAGTAGAGATTCTCTCCAACCTACAGGGACAAGCAAGGCAGGAAGCTTACAGCCTTTATCCATTTACTCTCCCATGCGCTTTAATGTGTATTAGCCCATTAAAGCATCACCAAAAACAGTGCTGTTTAGCTAATGTGCATTAAAATAGGCTAATGTGCATTTTTCTAGTACCTCACAACGGAGGTACTAGATTTAATGTGTATTACCTAAAGCTTATTATTAAATGTGTAGACATACCCCTAGGCAGCTAGAGTGCCAAGAAGCCCCAAGGAAGCATCTCAATCAGATGTCCCAAGAGGAGGTATTCTTAAATGATGTGGTCAAAAAACATTAGCATTTGTCACTAACACAGTGAGTAAGTGATAACATGACATAAGTACAGAATACACTATATAATTAAATCGGTTTTCCTAATGTGATTTCTAAGTGGTTCATGCTATTGGAGCATTCACAAGATGATCACGGTTCATCCTCATCTATTTCTATTACAATAATCACAATTATATCTATTATATTTTCTTCTTCAGTTTTGTTAAAAGAACCAAGATTTATGCAAAATTAGAGGCTGTAACTAACAACAGCAGAAATCTGTATATGCAATCAATGTAGTAGTTCAGAATGCATCCAAATATATATACTCCATATTGACATGGTATATGAAACCCATACTGATTTGGTATCCCCTCAAACTTCTGAAAGAACTAAATTTCATACGTAAGTCTTATCTGTCTACAATGGATCTGAACTGGATCTTGAACTCTGAAGACTGGATCCAGATCACCGTGTTGTGATTTAGGTCCCCCTTCAATCTAGAGCTTTGGCATTGGTGCAAAATAAATGGGGAGCATACAATACTTGCCTCCTGTCTGTGGCTGTTAATCTTGGCCCTCACCCTCAGGTTTTCTGCCACACAGATTAGTTTTGAAACATTTGGGTCTGACACTGAGCTTAAGGAAACAGCTGAAATAGCTCCAGCCAACAAATACTTTGTTATACTTAACCCAGATTTCCATGCACCTGGCTAAAAGGGCTCATTGCTTTCATTACCTGAGAGATGTGGACTTGATTTTGTCACAGGTTTTAACCTAAAAACTACAATACAAAAAGAGCTTTGATATGGAGACTTGGGCACCCAGCCAATCTATTCTACAACATGCAATAGTAATACAATATGGCAAATGCTTTGCTAAGTGGAGATCTGCCACCTAGCAACCATGTGGAAGTGTTTTCTTCAGTAGCCTGAAACCCACTACACAGATTTTAAAGAAGAAAGTGGGGGGAGGGCCGGAGAGAACTGCATGTCTGCTGTGCGCCTCTGTGACCCCGACAACTGCTGAATGAGGACTTGGTTCTTGGGAAAAGGACATGAAGACTGAGAGACCTGTTAGATTCTCAGACTTTGCTATCGAAAACTGAACTTGTTTTAAGAAAAAATGTTTACATTAAAAAGGAAGAACCCTACTTTAGAAAGAAATTTTACCCTGACATTTCTGAGGAAAGTCTGAACACTGCTAATGATCATTATTGTTCTGAGAGAGAGAGAGAGAGATTTATTCAATATAAAATTGTTAGTGGTGATATGATTACTTTGAGAATGTCAACAACAAAGATAAAGGCAGATTTAATAACCAAATGGATTATGAAGGCCTCCTAATGGATCCTCCCCACAGATGCATCCAGAATTATGGAATAAGGAGGATAAAAAGCTACACTTAACCACATAAACTACATATTTCCTCACACAGGCTGAAATAAAGCCTGCTATTTAAGCATATGCCTAGGTTTAAGCATAGGAATATTCCCACTAAAGTCATCCCATTGATTCACCTGGCTTGAAGTTAGGAACATATTTAGAGCTGCACTTCAAGAGGGACATGGAGAACCTGGAGAGGGTCCAGAGGAGGCCACTCGTATGGTTGGGGGCCTCCCTGGCCAGCCCTATGAGAGGCTGAGGGACCTGAATCTCTTCAGTCTCCGCAAGAGGAGACTGAGGGGGGATCTTGTGGCTGCCTACAACCTTATGTGCCTGCCACCAGCAGGGACTCGGGGAAAGTCTGTTCACCAGGGCCCTCCCTTGGAGTCACCAGGAACAGTGGCCACAAGCTGAGGGAGGATAAGTTTAGGTTAGATATTAGGAAGAACTACTTCACTGTAAGGGTGGCCAGAGCCTGGAATAGGCTTCCTAGAGAGGTGGTGCTCTCACCTTCCCTGGAAATCTTCAAGAGGGGACTGGACAGGCACCTGGCTGGGGTCTTATGACCCCTGCCAGCTGCCCATGGCAGGGGGTCGGATTCGATGATCTGTCTAGGTCCCTTCCAACTCATTGATTCTGTGATTTAGGCACCTGCCTGAATAGATGCTGTGGCAGAACAGCACAAACAGTAGAAACAGGTTTGCTACATTTCAAACCATTCTTTTCCACAGACCTCAAGTCCTGAATTCAAGTCATTTGACTGAAAAAAAAATCAAAACAAAAGAGTCATATTAAAACTATTTTAATATTAAAGTAAATATTGTTTGTTCTAAGCCTTTGTAATGGGTGTGCCAAGGCTCTCTGAAACAGAATATAAACAAAAACATTAACAAGAACAAATAGGGCGTGTCCACACGAGCACACACGTGCCTCTTG
>NW_017728910.1:3280280-3312552 GCF_001723895.1 Crocodylus porosus | reverse complement strand
CTGCAGAGAAAGAAAATACCTATCAATTTCCTCCTCTGCCTCACGGATTCCCCTCAGCCTGCTAACCTCCTCCAGGAGCCCCTGCACCCGTTCCTCCAGGGTCCTAAGGCGGATACCTACAGGACAGGTGCAGGAGTCCCCAGTCCCTGCCCCCCCCAATAAAACATTGTCCAACAATCGCTCTCACTCTCTCGCTCTCATGCTCTCTCTCTCTTTTTATAGTGGTCTTTTGTTTTACTTGTGGAGGAACATGGGTTTGGGGGTATTTTAGAGAGTGATTTTGGAATTTTTTTTTTAATTAGGGATTTTTCAGTTTTCCAATAGGGAACACCAGAATTCCTGCTAGGGAGGCCAGTGGCAGGACCCTGCCTGCTCAGAGCTGGCACCTTAGACCCAGCTGGCTATGGCTGACCTCCTGGCCAGTTGGGGCCAAGAGGACATGCTTTGACAGTTCAAAGCAGGCCACCACACCCAGAACATCTTCAGGTTGATAGCTGCCCACGTGCCCGGGCAGGGGGCACAAATGGCAGGGGGCACAAAATCCAACCCTGCAACAGCAGTCCACTGGCAGCTGGCCCAGTGGGGCAGATGCCTCTACTGGCTCTACAGTCCCCATCCGAGTCTGGCAGGTGCACAGCAGGTCACAGCCAGACAGCAGCCCCCAGTTCCAAACTGCTGCAGTGGGTAGAGGGTACAGGGAACTTTCAGGGCTGCTTCAGCAGTCCAGCTGGCACAAGAGGTAGTGTCCCCAGGTACCAGTTGGCTGGGCCCTAGAAGCTCCTGAGAGCTGATATCCGTGACCTACTTGCCGGGGCAGCTTTTTATACTGCTGTGGCCAGGACAGGTGCTGGCCCCGGGCTCTAGCTCCCCCTGGCTGATGATCCGGTAGGAGCCAGGCAGGGTTATTTTACCCCTAGTGGCACAATTTGCTCCACAACAAAGTGCAAAAAGCCCCAGCTCAAATTTGCACCGCTTCTATTTGAGCTGCTGCAAGAGCATGTGTTTGCATGTGTGGACGCACCCATATAGGGGAAAAAGCAAAATATGGAAGAGAGACAACTGCATTTGCAAACAGATAAAAGTAAAAAAAAATGAAATTCTTATACATGACATAATCCAAGCAAAACAAAAATTGAAAAAAGGCCAACATGAAAAAACACAAAAATGAAAATTAGTGAAATGGAATGTTTCTCAAAAAAGGACAAAAGTATGCTCATCTTGTGTACAAACACATCACCTTGCTTCACTTCCCTCCAAAAATGGGGAAACACAACACATTACGTGGGTCAGAAGCAGGAAAAATAAATTACACTGAAACAGAAGCATAACTCACCTACAGAATATGAAGCAAAAAGTACCCCAAATTTAAAAATGGAACAGAAAATTCATTTGCTAATCATACTTTCGCAGTTCCGTGTGTTAATGTTGCATATTTTAAAAATAATTTTCAGAAAATTAATTTTGCTTCTCCTTTCATCTATTTCCTTACCAAGTAAGTTATCATGAAAGGCGGGTGATCCAGGCTGACCTGGGCAGGTCTCAGCAAATGGGCGGATGAGAACCCGATGGTGTTTACCACCGAAAAATGCAAGGTTCTCCACCTTGGGAAGAAAAACCTGCAGCATCCTTACAGGCTTGGCAGTGCTACACTGGCTAGCACTATGGAAGAAAGAGACTTGGGGGTCATCATTGACCACAAAATGAACATGAGCCTGCAATGCGATGCTGCAGCTAGTAAAGCGACCAAAACGCTGGCTTGCATCCATAGATGCTTCTCAAGCAAATCCCGGGACGTCATTCTCCCCTTGTACTCAGCCTTGGTGAGGCCGCAGCTGGAGTACTGCGTCCAGTTTTGGGCTCCACAATTCAAAAAGGATGTGGAGAAGCTTGAGAGAGTCCAGAGAAGAGCCACGCGCATGATCAGAGGTCAGGAAAACAGACCTTACGATGACAGGCTGAGAGCCATGGGGCTCTTTAGCCTGGAAAAGCACAGGCTCAGGGGTGATCTGATGGCCACCTATAAGTTTATCAGGGGTGACCACCAGCATCTGGGGGAACATTTGTTCACCAGAGCGCCCCAAGGGATGACGAGGTTAAACGGTCATAAACTACTGTGAGACCAATTAAGGCTGGACACAAGGAAGAATTTCTTTACTGTCTGAGCCCGCGAGGTCTGGAACAGTCTGCCAGCGGAGGTGGTTCAAGCACCTACACTGAACACCTTCAAGAGCAAATTGGATGCTTATCTTGCTGGGATCCTATGACCCCAGCTGACTTCCTGCCCTTTGGGTGGGGGACTGGACTCGATGATCTTCCGAGGTCCCTTCCAGCCCTAATGTCTATGAAATCTATGAAATCATACAGTGTAATAGAGTTTGTGTTGCATTAACATGGGGCTGTCCAATGTAAGGGGCAAAGGTCCACACACCCTGTGAGCTGCACGAACGAGAACTGGATTAGGGTGAGCCAAAGACACCCAGGTTGCTCACTGCACTGTGCATTCATGCAGGCAGCATGCTGCCATCTCCCCCGCACTACTGCGTGGCACACTTGCACAACCCTAGACTTACCTTCCACTCTCTTTGCTACATGTCACAGTGCCCTGCTCCCTTGGTTGGAGACTGGAAGTAGCAGCTGGAGGAAGTAGGGGAAACCTGGAGTCTCTGGCTGTTATTACAGCTGGAGCAATGCAGGACCCTGAAGGTCCCAGTATAACCCCTTGTGGGTCACATGCAGCCTACAAGAATAAATTTCAACAAAATAAAAAATAATACAGTAAAACAAATTAAAATTCTACCAATTAAAATGCATATATATTCAAATAAGAGAAAGATTCAAATCTTAAAGGAGGGAAAAAAGGAAACACGATAAGTAAGAGTTAACACTAACTTTGAATAGGAAAAACTTAAAGGTGCTTTCTAAAAGTGACAAGACATTAAATCAGATAGATTTCAGTGGACAATGAGTTACATACCATGGGGCCCATCACAGTAGAAGTGCAATTGCCTGCCAACTTTGCTTGTTAAGATGGAAACTTTATACAACTTGAGATGTGTGAGTGCAGCTACCTGTCAATAAAATGCTCAAGGAGTAGTTCCAAAGTAACATGGGCCAATTCTTTTAGGTCTTTAAAAGAAAGACTAGGTACAATTTAAATCCAATCCAATATTTTTTAGCTGCCTTGAAGGATGTAGGACTGATACAATGAGCTTGTTCATGAAGGGTGCTTGGCATTCCAGCCATGAGCTACCTCTCCAGAGAAGCTAAACTTTAAGCATCTGTGTAGTTCTTATAGACTTCAATAAAATGACTAATAATGTAATAAAAACCAATGGCTGGAAGGTAAAGCCAGACAAATGCAAATTGGAAATTAGGAACATTTTTTCTTTTTTTGTAATCAATGAGGGTGATTGACCATTGGAACAAATTATTAAAGGACATGGTAGAGAGCAGTTTAAACCAAGAACTGGCCTTTCTGCAAGATATTCTTTATCTAAAAGTTATTGAGCAAGTATAATGGAATGACACTGTATGGGGTGAATCTTCTCTTATGTTTAATGTTAAATAGGTCCTCAAGGGCTTTCCTAGATCAGGGCCAGAGCACACAGCATCCTGCAGGATCAGCCCAATGTGATGGTGATTAGCCAGTGAGAAGGCAGGGTAGATATACACCTTTCAGACTAAGATATATCTAGAGAGAGCACTGGTGCTCAATCACTAGCTTGCAGGCCAGATCAGACCCACAGAACCACTCTATCTGGCCCACAGGGTTCCCTATGAAGCCAAAATTTGACTGTGGTAGAACGGTGGCAATGATAATTGTCACTCCCTTACTGACAATTTTCTGGACCTATGGGGGAGCCCTGTGGGCTGAATAGAGAGGCCCTGAGTGCTAGATTGCGTGTATCAAGCTGAGCAGAGGTGGTGCAGTCTGGCAGTGTGGACTGGGCCCAGGAGAGGCAGCTCAAGGTCTAATCCTGTGGCACAACCTGATCCAGTAGTGCAGGGCCCTCTAGACATGGTATAGGCCCACGGGCAGTGTGGGGCCGAGAGGAGGCAAAGCATGGCCCAGAGGAGGTAATGCAGGGCTGAACAGAGGCAGCATAAGCAGAGGAAGTATCGGCCCAATCTGGCAGCTCAGAGCCAAGTGGAGGTGGCGTGGGAACCAATTGGGCCTGTGGATCAGCCCCATGCCACTCATCCAACCTGTGAGACCAGGAGATTGAATGCCGCTGATACAGAATGCCACTGATACAGATATATTACAAATAAATATATCTTATTTAGTTACTCTGTAAAATACATATCTATTCTTCCTTCTGCCTGACTTCAGAATAACATGGCTAACTATCTCTCTCAGATAAACCAATGAGCCACTGCATTTTCAGCAAGTTGAATTATGAAACTAAGAGCCCTAAAAGAATAAATTTACAAAAACTGAACTTGATCATCACATGGATATACATTGCTTTTGTAATGTCATCACAGGATTTGTGGCAAGGAATTAAAAGAAACAGATTTCAATAGGGAGTGACATACAATAAATAGCGTCCAACAAATTCCTGATACCAGCTATGGGATTTACAGACATAGCATCAGAAATATTTTTAAATAGTTCTTGTTATCAGTGAGATTTGGGACAACTAGAATAGTATCATCTTGTCTTAACAGTAATGCCACTTAAGAATTTGCAAATGAAAAACCTAGATAGAGAATCAGAAAGTTTGCAACATTGTATATGTTGATCTACATAACTGTGAAAAAGTCAGGTTTAATGTTAAGAATTAAATAATCTATTAAGTATAAGAATTACCACATGGATGTTCCTACTTCATTATTCAAACTAAATATCTGCTACTCTTAGGACTGCAGAGCTAGCTTAGATATGGAAGAGTAAGGTCTGTTCATTTACGAAGTTGGTTAAAATCAGTAAAACTATATTGATTCATTCCAGCTGAATCAGTAATTTCTAGTCAGTAATATTACTTGTATTCTGTCCATTTTTTCATATTATGTGTCACAACACAATTCTTAGTTGTCAACATATATTAAAAAATTGAAGTTGACCCTGAGTTTTAATCTCAGAATCTTTAATGTAGTTGATAGTGCATGGAAGTAAAACGAAGATACCTAGATTTTCAAATTAAATCAGGTCCCTCACAGACACTAATTATATTCAGGCAGTTATAAATTCCAGAACACTTACTGGATCTGGCATCCTATAATTATTCAGAATGCTATAGGACCTTTGGGCATGGAAAGAAAGATTACCTTAAAGTTGCCTTAAATAAATAGCTGGCATCAGATAAGTGATTATTATTGTATGTGAATTATTTGGTATATTCTCTTCCATTTATTATCCACATGTACCAAACATGCCTAAACACAATATGTTCTTCCAGATCAATTCTGTATGTACTAAGTGCTTAACTTAAACAGCATATGGATGTTGACATGAATTGTTAACTCAGTGATGTGCATTTTTCTGTGTAGAAGTTGAGAGGACAACATCTGATATGCTGATTATTTTTGCATAGAATGCTTTATGCCTCCACAATACTTACACTCAGTGCTATTTGTATCTGCTTTTAACTAGATGGACAAAATAATTACATAATAATGTTCATTGTAATACAATTATTAGAACTAGGTACAGACATTCAAAAAGCCAGAGGCTGAATCCATTCAATCTTTGCAGGTTAGTCTAAACTGCATAACTTGAACTGAGAAGCAAGTGAACAGACTTTCACTTTCAATTCCAGAAATGCTGTCACATCCTTGCAGTGGCTCAGGCCAGAAGCTGGAAGGTGCTAGAGCATACCTCCCTGCCTGCCAGCCACTGCCAAAGGGAAGGGAGGTTGCTCCAAGGCTTTTACCCCCTCCCTGCTCAAGCAGAAGGGGCATGGCCAGGCCCTAGCCTGGGGCTAGCATGCTGAGGCGAAGGGGAGGAGAATTTAAACCCTCCTCTATGGCCTACATGGGACCCAGCCTGGGGCCAACAGTGAGCGGGGGAGGGACCCCTGCCTGGGCTACCATGCTGAGGGGAGGAAGGTGGGGCTAAACCCCATCCCTGACCAGCAAAGGACCCCAATCAGTGTGTGCCTGGTGGGAGGGGTGGGGCATCCCCTGCCAGGCTTTTGCCCCCCTCCTCCCTGCTTTGAGGGAAGTCCCTGCCAGGCTTTTGCTTCCCCCCGGCCACTTAAGGGGAGAGGGAGGCAGCTCCTACCAAAGTTTTGCTTCCCTTACTCCCTGCTTGAGTGGAGGGAAAGGTCCACAGCCATGCCCCACCCAGGGCCAACAGGCTGAGGGGGAGAGACGGGGGTTTAACTCCCCCCTCCCTGGCTGCACAGGACCCATCCAGATCTGCTTGGGCAGGGGGGAGAGGAGGGGGAGACAGCTCCTGCCTGGCTTCTGCCCCCCACTCCCTGCACGAGTGGGGGAGAGCGCTGCCAGGGTTTTGCCTCCCCCTGCCCAAGTAGATCTGGCTGGGGTCCCATGAGAGCATGGTAGGGGGTTTAACCCCCCCCTTCCTCCATTACCCCAGCATGCTGCCCTGGGGCTGAGGCATGGCCACACCCTCACTTTCTGCTTGAGTGAGGAAGTGACAAATGCCTGGCAGGGGCTGCCCCACAACTCTGTCAAGTGGGGAGCAGAGGAGGGGCAGAAGCCTGTCAGGGGTCTCATGTGGATCAGGGATAAACCTGCTTATTGCCTCCTGAGCATGCAAGCCCCAGGCTAGGGAGTGGCCACATCCCCACCTCCTTCCGCTTGAGTGAGGAGGGAGAAAACCCTGGCAAAGACTGCCCTCTCCCCCTGCTCAAGCAGTGAATGGGGGGCACAGAAGTGTGGCAATGTACCCCCACTGGCCATGGAGGAGGTTTACTCCTCTCCCCCCACCTCAGCCTGCCAGCTTCAGGCTGGGGTGTAGATACAACCCCCCACCCCTACTCCACTTGTGCAAGGAGTGAGGGGCAGGTCAAAAGCCTGACAGAGGCTGCCTGCACCAGGCAAACTTTGCCTAAAGTCTGGAATGAAGGAGGGGAATAAAGGAGGGGGTGTTAATCCCTCTCCCTCCCCACTTCAGCATGTGCGCCCCAGGTCAAAGTGTGGCCATGTCACCTGCTCTCCAGTTGAATGGGGTGGGGAATGGGGGCCTGACACAGGTTTCCCGCCCCAAGGCAAACTCCAGCTGGGGTCTGGGGCCTCCTTCCCCTTTGGCTCAGAGTGCTGTCCCAGTGTTTGCCCACATTCCCTACCCCCGCTGCTGGAGTAGCAAGTGAGGAAAAGCCAGGCAGGGGCTGCTGCACTCCTGCCAAGCAGACCCCAGATAGGGTCCTAAGCAGGTGGGAGAGGGGGATTTAAACCCCTCTCCCTCCCCTCTGCCTCAGTGTGATGGCCCCCTCTGATGCCTGGCCACATCCTTGCCCCCTCTGCTCAAGGGAAAAGCCAGGCAGGGGCTGTTCTGCCTCAGCGGGGGTCCTGTGTGGGCGGAGGAGGGAGCTTAAAGCCCCCTCTCCCCCTGCCTCATTCTGATAGGCTGGCCATGCCCCCTGCTCCAGCAGCAAGCAGGGAAAAAGCCTGTGAGGTGCTACTCTGCCCCCAGCAGACGGACCCTGGCTGTGGTCTGGAGCTGGGATTTTCACCCCCTTCTCAGCCAGCGATAGTGCTCAAGGTAGGGAGCAGAGGGGTGGAGCCACCCTAGCTCCACTGGAGCAGACAGTATTGCCCAGCCCAGAGCTGCGAAGCATCCTGGGATCTGGGGTGGCTGTGATTTAACTTGAACGAGGAAGGGGTCTGGCAAAGAAGTTCCATAAACTGGTTTGACCTAAATCAGTTAAGTCTAATACTGCATACAACCAGGTTTATCTTAAACCAGTTTCAGCCATTTTGAAAGTGGTTTATGTGCACTGAACTTCTGGTCTATTATAGATTTAAACTGGTTTCTGATCACTTAAACTGATTATATGTATCTTCTGTCCTTAACCTAGAAATGTTAGGTCTATCATCTCTTATGTCTATGTGAATACAATGGAGCTTGACTTTCATTGCTATTTAGATGCAAATAAGAAATGGATAATGTCTCAGCATAATGACCAATAAGAAACACTGAAATAAAGATAGAACTTATGTTGTTTATAAGTTTTGATTTTAATACTTTTGCTAATTCCTTGAATAAAGAACTATGTTCTTTAAAATAAATATGTAAATAATTGTATGTAACTTTGTAGGAAGATATTTATATCTTTGTAGAAAGATGGGGCCATTATTTCTGGTAAAGACCCTATGAAAGAGTGAAAGACAATTTAAAAATTCTGAGACTCTCACACAAATTCTCCAAGTTATCATGGAGTTGGCATTTTTCTTTGTCTTGCCATGGTGTTTGCTGGCACATAGCTGTATAACTCTACAAATGGCCCAAGAACTTCAGGAATATGTTGCAACTTAGGGCATTCACAGAGGATGTCATGATATCACAGTTCCACATCCTATTCATGTTATGGAATAAGAACCTGTGAGAATGAACAATAATAGTACCAATGATAATTCTGGTGGGTATGCCATGAGATATACCATTTTGGATGATATCCCATACTCATGACTACCTCCCAACCAATCATGCCCCTAAAACATGCAGAGCTATACAGATGTGCCGCAGAAAGTCTGGGTCCTGGTTATGGGCAATTGGTGCTTCTGGAGTCTGGGGAGGCACACGCAGAAGCCACTGACTGTGTCAGTGGCAGGGATGGAGCTGGCAAGTATCTGCAGATGCCAGCAATGGCGTCGACGGCGGGGGCAGATCTGGTAAGCTCCCACAGATGCCACCGGCAGTGTCAGCAGCGGAGGCAGAGCTGTTGAACAGATGGTACCGGCAGTGTCAGCTGTGAGGTTGGCCCTGTTCGGGGGGGACATTCCCCCATGTGCCTCCCCTACCAGTCGCCTATGGTCTAGGTGACAAGTCATGTAAGCTCCTCACTCTACTCCCTACCTGCCAACCTTCCACTAGATGGAATCTTCATCTTCATTTTAACTCACCCATGCCTAAAGAGAGGCAGAATGGAATTGTTCTAAGGAGAAATGTTCAATTGCTTTTGATCTACAAACAATTAATAGTATATTTAATTAGGATCCACAACTTGTGTTTATACAAATTGCTACTGAAATTACATACAACATATTTTATTCTTTTTTAAAAATCCTTGACACTGACAAGCTTTTCACAGTCATCCAAAAAAAGGGCTGACTATCCTCAGAAGATTAGCACAATGCACTTATGTCATTAGCATGCATGAGTGAATAAGACTCCTACTTTCTCACCGACATCTCACCACAGGAACAGGGATGACAGAGGTCACTACAAACTTAACAAAAATAAGGCATAAATGTGAGGCATCCAGACCACTGGTGAAATACTTCTGTTAGCACTTTCTTCACTCTGTCAGGGACATTAACCTCTAGGGAGCCCTCCTTTGGTGGGAGCTGAATATTACTAAAGGGTACGCTTGTCAAATGCAATAGCATAGGTGTTCTAAGGCACGCTCAAGAAATATATTCATACACTGAACAGTATATAGTGAATAGAAAGGGAAAGACCCTCATAGGCCTCAAAGTTTTCACTTTTGTATGAATGCAGACTGTGAGCAACCTTACTGTGAGGGCTAGTTAGCTCTGGGAAACCTGGTACGTCAAAAACTACGTTTTGCTACTATTAGGATTTCCTCGTAAATGTTTCTCTTTCAACTGCCCAAAGACTAATCAAGAAAGCTATTATACTATGCAATAGTAAATTAGTAATAGTAATTAGTAATAGTAAAATAGTAAATTAAAGGTGAATGGTGGTACTATACATATACATAGAATGGTGGTACTATACTGTAAAGACCCTGTGAGTATTTGTATCTGAGCTCCTTTTCTGAAAATACTGTAATTAGAAATGTGCAATTTGTTTTCCAGCAAAATAAGCTTTAAAAGTTTATCTCATTTACTCATTTTTTTTCTTTTGAAGTTTTGCTCAATTTTCCTGATCTTGGATGGAAAACCATCAAAGAAAATCCAGTGTGGCAGGTAGTGTTATTGGCAGTTCAGTAAATGCCACTCTTCCCTGCAAGAGTGATATAACTGGTCACTAATGGAAGCTTCATCTTCCTGTAAAGATGTGAGACCAAAGCCCTGAATACTTTAGCTAACAAAAGATCCCAAAGATTTTTGA
The DNA here is from genome assembly GCF_001723895.1 of Crocodylus porosus. Classification (NCBI taxonomy): domain Eukaryota; kingdom Metazoa; phylum Chordata; order Crocodylia; family Crocodylidae; genus Crocodylus; species Crocodylus porosus. The sequence goes on along the minus strand of NW_017728910.1, from coordinate 3,302,345 downwards.
CCCCTCCAGTGTAGTCCCTTCCACAACTGGAAAGGAATTCAAGATTCCCAAGTGTCATCATTCTCTCTTGTCAGCAAATATTTAATAACCCTATTGGCAAGGTGTACTTTTCATCCCCTTGTAGTAGCTGATGCACATAGAGAATAACAACCTACTATAATTCAGAGATCTGCAATGTGTTTCTAACAGTTGCAACATCACTGATGACATCTGTGTGTCAACTGGATGTCATGTGTACACTACAGCTCTAAACTATTTAATGGCAATATAGAATAGTATTTGTTTGCATTCGGTTGACCAATATTTGGGTAAAAGCAGAAGTGGTAAACAAAATGAGCAGGTGAGAGCGTGTCGTAAGTGGAAATAATTTTAGAAGTGCAAGAAAGATGGAACAAAATAAATAGGGACCTACAGAAATTGGGGCAGGCTGCCAATTTCACAGGCCAAATATGGGGCTGCCTTTTTTGCAGGTTTATCCCAGCAAGTTCCCTCATACCTCTGATTGGCTGAGGGGCCCCGGTGGTGGATGATCACTGCAGATTAGCTGAGAGGGCTGTCCATCATGCAGCCCCCACTGCTCGCTGCTGATTGACAGAGAGTGGTGGGGCCGCATGATGGGTAACCCTCTCAGGCAATCAGCGGAGGGGGGAGGGGCAGCTGCTATCTTTGTTGCTACCCTTTGTGCTGGAGCTCCCCCACCCCCTGGTGGGCTGTGCAGCAAAGCCGCAGCAGGAATGAGGGCTGCTGGCTCCCACTAAGAAGCCAGAATTTTATTTTTAGTAAGGGTTTTTTTATTATTATTTCACAGATCTCATGGACAATGCCCAATGTTGCAAATTCCATCAAATCCATGAAATTGCAAGTTAAGTAGGTCCCTAAAAATAAATCAGTCTAAAAGTCACTAAGGTTATATACAGGCATTACTTTAGATCAACCTAAGTGGAATTAGACCAATTTGAATGCCTGGTTGTACAGATGTACAGAGGGCATAAATCACACCAAAATTAACACATACAATTCAAGTTAGTTCACCTGATTCGGTGCAATAACTTAGACTGAGGTTGGGTTAACATGATCTTGTGAATACCTCTATGCATTTGCAGGGCAGCCCTGGGGCTGGGAAAGCCCGACCGCTCACCCCAGCTCTGGGGCTGTACTATTTCCATTCCCCTAACCCTGACTGATATAATTTTACCTGCTTGACCAGGCAACAAACCCCCTCCCTCCCCCCCACTGACCCACCAAACCTCCACTGGACCCACGAGTCCTCCCCATTGACACCTGACCCTCCCAAAAACCTAAGTGCACATTATGCGCACAACACATCTCCCAGAACCAGTGAACAGATGCACACACTACTCCTGGCACTGGTAAACTCCTGCACATGGACACTCCTGATCTGGATGTAGGCACTTTAAAATAGGCTGCCTGCACCAAGACCAGGTGCAGCAAATGTTTATTTGTGCCAGATGTGCAATGTGTGATGCCACCTCTTTGTGGCACCAAAAACTGCACACGTTGCGTGTTAAGCCATGTATGGCACTGCTAATATTCAGTGTGGGGGCAAAATTTGCTACTAGGAATTCCCAGTAGCAAAAGAACCCTGGAAAAATGTGGCACAAAGCACATGAAAATAGTGGGACAAAAATAGTGGGACAAATTCAGAAATGGCAAAGCAGGCAGCCTAGGGCCTGCCTAGGGCTGCCTGCTCCCCTGTCTTCACGTGCTGTAGAGCCCCTGTTCTAAGCACCAGGGGAGCACCAGGCTATTGTGGGCAGTGCCCAGCTCCTCCCAGCTCCCAGCCAGACTCCATGTGCTCTGAGGAGAGGGGAGGCAGGGAGCCAGCCAGGGAGCAGCGTGTAGAGATGGGGGAGCATGTTAAGGGGCATGTGCTGTGGCACAAAGTACTATTTGTGCTGCTGCAAGCGCACACCCCTGCTCCTCTGGACTCAGCTTTAGAGTACATTTAGTCATTTGATGCTGGTTAGATCTGATTTAGCACAAGATACAACTTGAGCAAGGGTTAAAAATAGGCATGTCAATATTAATTAGAGTAGACTCTATTAGGAACATATTTTCAGAGTATTGGCTTTATTTAGTAAGCTTTTTTGATACTGAGCTAAGCAATAAAGTATAGAAATCCAGGCTCACCTCAGAATCTTTGCTCTCCAGCCTGGAATGATATTTCTTGCTGAATGGGCCATTGGTAGATGAACCAAGATATGTGTTATTTAAAACTCAATTTTAGACCTAGATAAAAAGTCCTTTCCCCTAGCAGGATGGCCACCTGTTAGAGGCTTTTTAAGAGTTTAGGACTTAGAGAAATTTATCTTAATTTCTTTCACATTTTAGTCAAATTATTTGATTAATTTATATTTTATAAATTCTAATAATTTGCTTTATATGTCTTTGACAACCTTAATGTTCTGGTGTACTTTGTTCTTAAAATATGCTATTAAAGGGTTTTGTGATTCATCAGAATGAAAGGCACTAAAATTAAATCATTATGGATTCAGCTATCTATTGTAGTAGCATCTAAGAGCTCCATTAAGGGCCCATTCTGCTACTTTATGTCTAAACACAGTTGCTAAAATCACTTTCAGAGTTTATTATTAAGTCCTAACACTCAATTCCCATTTATGTCATTGGAAATGTTAATCTCTACGGAAGGTGTTCAGAACATAGGTTTATTCCAAACTTTTAAAAATACACATACCTTTCTATGTCCAGACAAAGAAGCACACTATAATCTCACTCCTCAGGTACTTTTACACACAAATCCCAGAGCGGGAAAATATTGTGAAAAAATACCTCACTGATCATAACCGCTTTGTATTCAAATGATAAAATATATAAATTCTAAAGCCATGTAGTCAGGTTGGGAGAATATATCAACTTGAACTGAAGGTGAATCAACTTGAAAGTAATACAGAATTATGAAAAAGGAACCACAAACCCCTATTGCTACAAGAATATATATTTACAAATACACATAAACACTTGGAGAGTGGAATTAAAAACATGCCACTTAAAACAGTTTCAAATCAGTATGGCATGACGATAAGTTACACACATAACTACAAATTAGCTGATTTATATTTAACAGACTTCTCTTGTGGTTTATTCGTACCATATATCAGTTGGCAATGTATATTTATTATCCCTAACAAGTTTTAGGGATTGATGAATGGTGCAATTTGCTAACTATTAAATGAATGAGGTATTTCTAGTAGGCCATATCTTACGTCCTTGGCAACATTTAAAACAGGATCTTTCCATGTTATTCCCTTCAGAGAAAAATGTCAGTCATAGCTGGAGTAGAGGATATACAGATAAGAGGTTAATTGTGGACTAAATGAAGAACAGTACAATTAAGGAAGTAAGTAAGACTAAGATGATACTATATAAAAATAGAAATATATATTTACTAGCTAGGATATAGATATTAAACATAAGGATAAACTTCTCAAAAGTTACTTAGTACTGTTTTCAAAGATGACTAAGGGCTAGAACCTCCATGTAGACTGAACCAATAAGGAAGTGAACATACATTCACTTTTGATTCAGAAATGCAGCCACATGCCTGCAGTGGCCCAGGCCAGGAACTGGAGGGTGCTAGAATATGCCTCCCTGCTGAGCTGGACCAGACAGCTTGGGCCAAGGCTAGCCCTCCCACCCTGCAAGAGGGAGATGGGGCTGTGGGGGAAGTGCGAAGCATTCTGGGATGCTGGGGGATTGCAAGTTAACTTGAATCTGAGGGGATCTGGAACAAAAGTTCAATAAGATGATTTAACCTAAATAAGTTGAGTCTGACACTACATCCATCCATGTTTATCTTAAACTGTTTTTAGCTATTTTGAAATTGGTTTATGTGCACTGAACTTCTGTTGTATTATAGAGTTGAACCAGTTTATGTGTAATTTCTGTCCCTAGCCTAATGGTGCATCATCACAATAGAATGAAATCCCAAACAAAAATAACCTGAGTAAAATGGAGAAATAATGATTCACCAACCAGTCACCATGTGGTACAAAACAACACTGCACAGAGATACCCCAGTTAGTTCTGGAACCAGAAGTGGTCTACTTGTGTTTGTGGGTCATCAATTGTGGCTAATAATTTCATTACTCTGGAAACAGGACTAGGCTAATATGACTAAATTACATCCAGTTCCAGAGCCAGTCCATGCAGATATATCTTAGCTACATCTATATAGTGCTGCCTTGCACTGTATAGACATCCCTTAAAAGTGCCAAATATAAAAGATAAAAATATTATTTTGGGTAGGTATCTTTCCACCTGAGAAGGCCTATGCATGACATAACTCAAGGTGAAACTTACTGGTCCTCAGGACAACGCGAGAGTTTTTTTGCATGCTTCTGAATGTTACACACAGTGCCACAAAAGGGTTATTCATTCATTCTATCCTGTTTCTCATCTTAGCATTTCACTCTTCTAAATACCACAATGAAACATGCACTGCTTTCTGAAAACTTAGTATTTATCTAATCTTCTTTTGATCAAATCATAAATCCTGATCTGGATACAGATGGAATGCTAGATGTATTTCCACTCAAAGACATAAAAATGATAAAATGCCAAAGGTTTTGCTTTTCTTAAAAGTTTTGTTAGCCAGATGTGATTGTCATTTCAAAAGAAATGGGTGAATGGAATACTAGCTAGATCCTTAGAGACTATCGGCAATGACATGAATGTACAGTATTATTAGTAATTTTCCAGGGTAGCCCAGAAAAATTCAACACTTTCCCTTACAGAAATTTGGAGACAACAGCCTTTTTAATAGAAAAGTTTAATTTGTGGGAAATCTGAAATGCAAAGAACTCTCCCACGTGAAAAGGGAATAATTTTTCATTTACACACAACAGCTCTGCCTGCTTGGTTTATTTGGGCACTAGAGACAGATGCAGGAGTTTAGGGATTATTACAACAAGCAATGTAGTATACCAGGTATTAAAACAAACATGAAGAAGCACATTTTCAAGCTGTTAAAGTCATAAGCTGCATACAACAAAGCAGGAAAAATGTTTTTGTGACTTGAATAGCATTGTGAAATCTTAATCTACACTAGAAAAAAGACAATATTTATTTCAAGCCTATGGACAGTAAAAATCTCAATTGTCTAATGGAGTTGACAGAACTGAGAGAGACTCTTTTAATGTTAGTTTTGGAGGACTAAAAAGGCATGCTATAGAAAGTGCATGCTAGAAAAAGGAGTTTAAAATAACTAAAAGCTAGTGCACAGTGGTTCTGAGAGTCTTACAACAGGATGCACTGCTTTGTGTTCTTGGATTTAGTACAAGTCTTTTAAAAGCTTTCTTTCAAAGAAGAGTTATTTTATTGTGTACTTTATTATCTTAGATTAGTACAGTGGTTCTTAATGACATCCTTATGTAAGAAATATTTTCTGTTATGTCTCCAAAAACATGCAAATAAATATCCTTAAGATTCAGTTAACCCCAGCTTGTAGTCTGGCTTTGATGTGACTACATTTGTATATATATTTGCATATCTCTGCATAAATAGATGCTTTTATTTATTCTTAGGGTTTCTAACATTCATCTTAATCATTGAGTTAAAATTAATATAAGCCATTAGAAATAATGTTAGCATACTATAGTTATCCTAGCATACAAACATACACATTTTTTGTACAGAAGAGAGAATAAAATAGACTCCTGACATTTTTTGTGGGTAGAAAAGTTTAGGGATAGACCAAAATTATATTCCTAGATCACTGGTATCCAACCTCAGAGCAAATGACCTACTTTATAAAACTGAAATTCCAGTCTCCTTTTCCTCTTTCAGCTGTAGCAACGTGGTTTCTCTTCAGCAGCAGCTAGTGACTTCTCTTTCCTAGCCTAGAGATTCCCAGGAATTGTGAAGGGTCTGCAATTCCACCACGTTCGAGATCCTGCTGTGTACTTCAGTCTGAGGCTGAGAGGCCTAAGGTATGGCAGAGAAAGTGGGCAGCAGTGATTTATACATGTGGCCTCAAACTACAAGCAAAATCCTATGTCCATCATTGAGAGAGAAGCTCACGAGCAGACAGACTGTAAAAGGGAGGAAAGGAGGAGCTGCCAGCAAAATATGACTAGCTCTCAAAGTAACAATGCCTCTTTGGGTCACATAACTGTGATTAGGCATCATTTCTGTAGGTGAACATAAACATGGGTAAATATTTACATATGTTAAGCCTATATTACCTGCAGAAATGTTGCTATTGGTTCTTAGTAACAATGTCTATTTATCCTGAAATTTTGAGATTTCGATTTTTGGTAAATTTGACAAGAAAAATGTAAATGCTCAAAAACTTTCATGTGACAGGAAAAACCACTTTCCCTCCCAGCATTAATCATTTGTCCTTTCTTCCATGTTACTTGTTGCCCTGAAGGTTCATAGCGAAAGTCTTTTCATTTGTACAACTCTTGTGGACCTCAGTATGGGTACAGGGTTTGAAGAGACACACAGTTTAGGCTCGTAAGTTTTTACCCCTAAAAAGGTGACCCTTTCTGAAAATGGGATCCCTTTCTATTTTCACTGTCTTCCGCTCACATTTGCTTTGCTTTAAGCTATACTTGCTTTCAATGACTGTTTAATGAGGAAACATTTTTAAAGGTCTCATTGTGAAAACGAGAACTGGGACATTTCATATTTAGTTTATCTAAATAAAGTGTTTCCTTTCTTTAAAGATGAACTGTACATATTACTAAAATTCTGAAGCAAACTTTCTCTCTATGTGTTGCCTCCTGTCCCTGCAGTCTTTGTTCACCCACACTCTGTTTTATTCACCACTTGCTTTACTTTATTGACAGTTAGATACAGTCTTAGCATTTCAGATCCCATTGATCCTGAATCTGACAGAGGAATATTTAAGGGCCAAGTCCCTGAAAACTTTAGACTGTTATTCATAAAATGTCGCCATTTAAACAGGTTAACAGAAAAATAAGGTAAACACTTACAATCTTTCATACAACAAGAGGGACCTAAATGTGAAGCATTGTCTGCCATAGCCCGAGACATTTTGTAGTTGCTATTGGAAACTGAAGAAAGCTTGGAAGCTTGCAAACCAGTGTCTGAACCTCTGAGTTGTATTTGCCACAGAGGGATGCTGTTTTCTGAGACTGCTCTTTCTTTATTCTCTCTTTGTCTGCCTGGTGAGCACAAACTGCCTATACAAATGACAAGGGACACACAAGATCATTATTGTGGAAATGTCTGGAAAAAGCTTGATGCTATTCTTTTAAAGTTTTTCAAGATAAAAAAGCAGATTTTTTAAAAAAAGGATTAAAATAATTTTAAGGAATCTGGAAATCATTTCAAATTAGTTTCTTTAGTAGTAATTGTAATGTTGAGCCCCATTTACCATTGTATTACTCCAATATTATGCCAGAAAATGTTATTGAGGAATTACTAGTTAATGAACACAGTGTAAATTTAGTACCTCTCCCTCTCTAGTAGGAGCACTCTTGTATCTACAGTGGGCTCTTTTGACTCCAGTGCACTTAATGTGGGCCCATGGTTCTTATAGACTTCACTAGGGATCAGAGCTGAATAAATTAAACTTTGTACAACCCCTTGGGAAAGGTTGGTCTTTATTACAAACCCTGATTTACAACTGGAAGCTTTTATGCAAAGATACAGGCCCTAAGTAAACAAATCAGATTGTCATTTTTGTTTCATGATTCTTAACATTTTCTAATAAAATTAATTCTGGTGCAACTCCACAACCTATGCTGGAATTTATCACTTTGTCTTAATTGCAAGTGTAAATGCTCAAACACTGCAGTCCAAAGTGCATGTTCAGATGCTGTGCCTGGGACTGCAGTGGATTCAGCCAGGATGGCGCAGCCCTGGACTGGCCGGGGTCCAGGGGGTCAGCCCCAGGCTCCAGGAGGCAGTGTTGGGTGGTGGAAGGACTGGCTGGAGCATGAAAGTGCCCCAGTGTGCAGCGCCCTGTGGCTAGGTGGCAAGCAAGCATCTGGCCTCCTGCTGCCCAGATGTAATGTATGCCTGGGTCAACATTTACACGTGCATTTAGGTACAGTTATCATCTCTGCTGTGAGGATAGTACCATCTTACGGCAAAAATTAGTTTGCTGTGGTCTAATAGCATCGTACATGTAGACTGTGATGCTTTATACTGCAGAAGATTAGTCTGCTGAGCAGTTAGGCACTTGTGTAGATGCACCCAATGTATATCCCAGGTCTTCTAGATGGGGACATTATACCTACAATAAGGTATAATTGCTTCCTTTTAGGTCACATTTCTTTCAATCCCAGACTTACTCAGTTAATTTCATTATCTGGGGGCACTTGCTAGTGATCACTGGAGGCTCCTGGTCACGGAACTACATGAAAGTGATGATTGTAAGATAATTATTTTGCACTTGGAATTGAGCCAGGTGAGCAATTTGGCAGCTGCAGTCATGACTGAGCAGGCTTATTTAGGATCCACTGTGCTCACATTCTCACAAAGGCAGCACCTGGGGCTGGATGGGGAGGGGGCTAGAAAAGGTGTAAACATGTGGATCTTTGATCAGCCTCCTCAGTCATCTACGGACTCACAAATGACTTCCCTATTTAATGGAAGACTCTCATCCTTGATTGAGGGACTGCTAGTGACGAATCTATTTAAAGATAATTTCTCTAGAAACCATTTTAAAATAGATTTCTGCTTCAGTCCTCTGCATATCTTCAGTTTATAGCACATGCTTGTCAATCAACTTTGAACCATCTGGTAGATTCAGATGCATATTAATTATCAGAATGTGGTCCTTAATAACATGCCAAATTCAGCTATGATTCTGTTAAGTGCAACTTAATTTGTTTCTATAGTTACCATTCTGCAACTGCTCCAGGCACCCTCAGGTTCCTATTTTCTAGCCATAACTTTGGTGCTTTTCCCATTTAGAAATGTTTTCCTAGCATATCATCTCAGTCCTTCTTCCATCTTTTACCTCAGCTGTGACTTTTTTCCTAACCAATCACACAAGAGGAATTTCAAAGTTCTTTAAACAAAGAGCTCTGGACTAGATCAGGGACCAAACAGAACAGACAACATGCGCTATTTGATGGAGGGGAGGAGGTATGGGGGTGGCACAGGAGGGCTTGAACTGGTGGAGGCCAGCAGCCTCCCAGAATGCCTTGCAGGTTCTCTGAGCTGCAGAAGACTCCTGAGTGCAGTCAAATGGGCAAGCTAGCCCCAGTTGGTTGCCTGGCTCCCCCTCCCTTTCCCCCCTTCTTCTGTCAGCAACAGGAATGACAGAGAATCACAGAGAAGCAGGGCTTGAGGGGACCTCCAGGCCAGGCTGGGGATACCTGGGGGCCAAGATCCATGCTGGGGAATCTGTCTGCAAAGTGCTGGCAGGGGCAGGCTGGGCACTGGCATCTCTCTGGAGCTTTGATGAAAGCTAGGCACACCTGTCCTACCTGGATCTGCCATGGATCATGGGTGGGAAGGGGAGGGATACAGGGGAGGGGTGGATCACTTGGAGCCAGGCAGAGTACGTACACACACACACACACACACACACACACACACACACACACACACACACACACACACACACACACACACACACACACACACAATTTTCTCTCTCCCACACACCCTCCCCGCAAAGCCTTGCTCCTGGCAGACAGCCAGTGGCAGCAGCAGCTCTGCCTCCTGCCTCCTTTCGCCCACCTCTGTGCTGTGGTCCCACTTGGGGCCAGGTTGGAGACCCCCCACCTAGTCTTGCTCCTGGCAGACAGCCAGTGGCAGCAGCAGCTCTGCCTCCTGCCTCCCTTTCGCCCACCTCTGTGCTGTGGTCCCACTTGGGGCCAGGTTGGAGACCCCCCACCTAGTCTCACGCCCCACAGAGAGCCAGTGCCAGCAGTAGCAGCAGTGCTATACCATGGCCTCAATGGGCCCCACGCATACAAGCAGCCACCAGTCACACACTCTGCCTTCCCTGCCCTGCTGCTGCCACCTGCCGAGGGGTCTGATCCTTCCTTCTGTGGAGCACCCCTGCCCTGCCTAGGGACATTGTACAATGATAGAAAAATACAGAGAGAAAGATACTCCCTTCCCAACCCCCTCCCTGCTTGTGGCCGATTGTCCTGAACAGCCAAGTTCCAATACATCTCCATGCGGGAGGGGGAGAAGGGGCAGGGGAGCCCGATAGGTCACCTGGGATGCTGGCAGAATGCAACCAACCTTGACTCATGACGGAATGTGGTACAGATGCTCAATAAGCTGCTTTAACCTAAAGAGCTTTAGTCTGATACCACATCCATACAGGGTTAACTTAGAGTGGGATCTGCCATTTTTAAAGCGCTCTATGTGCCGTGAACATTTGTTCTCTTATGGCTGTAGAATGCTTTCTGTGTACTTAATGAACGTTAAGTGTAACTTCAGTACCTAGTCTATAACAATAAAGCATAGTTAGTGCAGTATCAGTGCATACCAGCACACACTCACAGTACCACTCCTCCACTCCCTTTCTTTGCACTATAGTTCAGATAGAATAAGAAGTATAAAGAGGAACCACCAGCTTTATGCTGCCTGATGAGTCCTTTATGTAAGGGCAATCCCCAGCTGTCCCTTTCTCTAAGCTTTCCAGTTGCTTTCCATTACCAGCACAGTACAAAATGGCTTGGAGAGCTGAGTATTCTGGGTATATTTTCCAGCTCAACTAAAAAGCATCACTTCTCCTACTGCAGTAGCCTCCAGGAAGTATTTCTATCTGTAAAAAGGTGGTGTGAATGAGCATCAGTGCTGGGATTTGGAAAACTGGCTTTTACCCAGGACTCCATATGTAAAATAGTTTCAAGGTCTTGGAGCTATAGCAAAGTACAGCTAGAGGCAGAGACAACGGAGCTTAGGAAAAACAGAGTGGAAAAATACTTTTGACAGAGGTAGACTGAGATGATAGGGATGGAAAGAGGCTAACAGAGCCAAGAAAGAGCTTTGCACCACAGAGAGGGAAATCTGAAATCAGATGGAGAAATAAATTGGTTTATGGGCCACACTTCAAGAGAAATTTTGAGTTCTTTCCATGAAGAACCCTAACAGCAGTCCAAACTTTTTAAAATCAGAGAATGCCTACAGTAGGTGACATGTGGGCTGAAGTGCAGTTGTAGGTTGGTTTGGTCCTGCCGACATAGAAATGGAAAACTCTCTACCCAGAGACACACCAGTTCAGACACTGTCCCTTTGCCCACTTGTCAAAAGCTTTGAAGTTGAAGGGTTAGAACACTTCTAAAGAACAAATGACCAAATTCAACTCTGGTATAAGTAGGCAAAGATATATTTGCTTTACTGAAGTTATGCCTACACTATTTGATCCTTATTGTATAACTATGAAAGTGGCCCACAAGCTATATGTAGGAGCCTACTCAAATTGCAGTTTCTGTGAAATCCGCTGATACTGCCTGTTGGCACAAGATCACTGCTGCCCCTGTCCCTTGCCACTCATTGGCTGAGAGAACTGCCTGTCATGAAGCCTTGTCCCTCTCCACTAATCAGTGGTGAGGAGCAGGGCTGCATGATGGACAGCCCTGTCAGCCAATCAGTGGTGAGGGGCAGGGCCATATGGCAGACAGCCCTCTTCACCAATCAGTACTGGAGGGTGGGGTCACTGGGGCCCCTCAGCCAATCATAGATAAAAATGGTGGCCACCCCCAAGAACTGCCCAGGAAATTGGCTCTATGCTTTCTTGAGTTGAGTAGAACCCTAGCTATATATAATGTACTGGGGAGATGACTATTGCTTTTGAAACATGTTCTGAGTTGCACTCAGTTGCAATAGCTGTCTTTCCTCAAGATGCATACAAACTGTAGAAGCCTTCTGTGTTTACCCCTGGCCTCAATTTCTCCAAAAAAACTTCAGCAAGGGATACAATGACTTGGCTAAAATGATTATGGAAAAAGCCTCGGAGTGAGGATTTACAGACTGCCTCTTCCTTAGTAATGTTTGGTCTTGTTTGTTCCTGATCCTCTCTCTTGTGGCTTGGATTTTCAGCTTTATGGGCTGAAATAATAGATTTGGCAGAAAATGCTACACTGGATGCAAGGAAAATGAGAAGATTGTGGCATATGTGTTTGCATACACAATCCCTCAATCAGCTTCTCCATTGCACTCATGAGTTTATTAAGACAGGGGCACAGACACTGGATCAATAGGACTGTAATTTTTAATATGATAATGGTATTTTCAGCAATAGGCAGCAAAATCTGCCTGGTGATTGTATACAACTCATCTTCAGAAAATGAGGCCATGATGCATATCCTAATTTATAGTGCTCTGTCCCATCCTAAGGCTCCTGTCTTAACTAGCTGACTTCCTTTGGCAGAACATGTGCGAATCAGTTATGATCAGGGATCCTGGATTTTCCTGATAAAAAAAATCACAAATTCTCTCATAACCCCACCAAATCTGTGATTAAAATGCAACACCACTTATATAGGTATCAGTTAAACACAATGTTTTATTGATATATTTACAATTTTAAAGCAATTTGGAAGCCTACCAGTGCCTTAATCACTATAATAAAATAAATTCTAAATGCCACCCCTGTGCACCCAGATCCATGGTAAAAAGTCCCCATAGATGGTAAAAAATACCCCATAGGTACTACTCACAACAACTTTATCAATACAGTTGATCAAAATAGATGCAAAAGGAATATGAACGACCCATTCTACTTCAACCGCATGTGTACTTTTCAATAGGAACCAGCTTATAAAGGAGCCTGAAATAACTTTACCATCCACAAAGGCTGGTTGACTTTAAATCAGCAACCTCACTTAGATTTCAATTCATCTTCTGCTGAAGTCAACTGGAGACTCTCTACTGATTTCAACAGACATTGGAACAGGTTCTCGTTATACCATATCAGTAGGAATGTCTTGCTAGGTATTAAACCTATTCAACTGGGAATTTAAAAGTTTAAAAGCAGTCCCAAAGTATCCCAAACATTCCAAGGAAATATTTAAGCAAGGCATATGAAACGTTTAAAAGGACAGCTGGTTACAGATGTTCATGTTTTTGCTGGGAGCAAACCTGAGAGATGTTTGAAATATTCCAGATAGTTATGACTAGATATGAACAAGCCCAGAGCAAATATATTGCTGTTCAAAGTACATCATAGCCAAAAAGAGTGATCCCTCATTCAAAATTATAAAATATATATATATTTTTGGCATACAGCAAATACAAAATTACACTATAATTTAGTAATCAAAACCTATGCTTAAAAAAGAAAATGAGAGAAGAGGAGAAAAGGAGAAAAATAAAATTGTTCCAATTAGATTTGTGTGAGGTCGAGGAGTAACCTGCCTAACACGCAGACTCCTGTTACCTAAAATTTTGCATCTGGACTCTGGAGAGTAAAAACAAGATTTATTGGTGTTACAGGCTGAGAGGCCTTGCTCTAAACTTTAAAGTCTAAAAATAGCTTTCTCCTTATACCTCTCACACCTTGAGGCAGAATCCCATCTTGAATGGCAGACTGATTTAATTACAATATAAATAGTTTGTCTTTCTTTGCCCTCTGGCTGCACAATCAAATTCTGGTTCTTAATTATCCAGCTGGTTTAAGGAAAGGCAAGATTCTCTGCATGGAAATCATATCTTAAAATAATTCCATACCTGTGTTATTAATAACACCTCATTTGATTGCACCTGAATTGATCTTAAACTCCTAATGTGTTTTGCATCATTTAGCTGTTTACATTTTGCATTGTACTTTTTTTGGAAGGTATAACTGTCTAGGTCAGTTCAATTTCCTGCTCTTTAGACCTATCCCTGTGGGCATGAAGCATTGCAGAAAAGTTTCCATATAACTTTTAATAATACAGAAACTGAATAAATCTAATTAAAAAAACCTTTTTATTAATATTTTAGGTCTCAATCCTAAAAAGATTTATATATTTGATTAGCTGTATAGACTACAGCATTGCAATCAATAGGATTGTGTAAGATTGTGTAAATTAATCACATACAAGTCTTTGTAGGGTCAGGGCAACTGATTACAACTGCTTTGTAACCTTCCCTTGAAAATATTATATTACTCTGCTTCTAAACTACATGCCATCTGTTTAAACACATCAGGCTCTCTAGTACTCATTTGGTTACATATTCCAGCCACCTATAGCCACCTCTGGACTCCTTTTTTCTTGCAGGGAGATAAAATAAAATGAAGTATTAACCTGTTTTAAAAAAATTTCTAACCTTAAAGTTCTGAGTCATTAGCCTTGGTCTTCCAAAGAGAACCTCATCCACGCAATATTTCCAGCAGTTTTTCAGATCAGTTTAATTAAATGTTTTTGGCAGTCCTTGATGCGCTAAATAAAAACCAAGAGAATGTAGGCAATAAGCATACATGCTACATGCATTTTTCAGTGCACTACTTAAGAAGTGCTGGATGATGCTTGCTGGGATATTAGTAACTGGTTTTAGCATGGAGATGAAGACAGGATATATTTTTTAATGCTATAGAGAACATGATGACCTTTAAACAGAAACCTATAATTCACTGTACCTTTCTCTTCTCAATGAAATAAACTGCTGCTTTTTTTTTTTTTCCCAAGGGGTTGTTCCTTCCCTCCTAACCATAATGCCCCAGCTAGCCCTGTTTTGTCTCCCTATCATTAAATGCATAGGCTTCTGATAGATCTTTAACAATTCAACTGAACATTCCCTGCTAGGATCTTAAAACCTTTATTATACATCATAGGGTGTGGGAAATGCCCTCCACTACAAGTTCACCAATGTAACTCTGCCCTAAACTGGAAGGCACACCTGAGGATTTAAATTTCATAGGATTTAAAGAAGACTGGAATCATTATAGACACTTTGGGCAGTGAGACCATACTGGAGACTGCCATCATGAAAATGCGACCTGTGCACTTTCACTTGGCATGAGCCAAATCCTTCAAAATGTTGTGTAGCTGGGTTTTGGCACACCAAGTACCAATCTTGGGCATGCTCATTGGAGAGGCATGGATATACCCAGCACTATGCTCATGGCAGTTATATGGCATTTTTTGGCATTTGGTGCTATGTGTGAGGCATGATTTCTCAGCAGCACTGTCTGCCATCATGTAGACATGACATTTAACACAGCTCCATTAAAATTGCTCTCAAGTTCATTAATACTGTGTTGGTGTGCCGACGTGTGTATTTACTGCACAATAACCAAAATTACTGTGCAGTACAGGCGCATGCCTGTACTCTGCATTACGTATGGCAACCTATGCTAACTATGGTGACTTAGGCATCATGCAGGTATCAAATTTACACCTAATTAATTACTGTGCAGTAATCCATGTGTAGATGCCTTACTGCTCAGTAACACTGTGTAAGGCTACAGAACAATGCAAACCTTAATGTGTGGCAAGTTTGATACCTCCTTGATGACATGTATTCCTTTGCCATGGCTGCATAATTGTCATTGCACTGAAAGAATAGATGCAAGCACATTTCTGTAAAAGAGTTACCATGGAAAAATCCTGCCATAAATTCAATAATGTGACTTGCCCCAGCAGTGCCAGTAACTGCAAGAGGAGTGTTCTGCATACCTTTCATACTTTCAAGCCTACTGGATATAACAGCTGAAACTTGTTAAGAGTATTTAATAGAGCTAAGTATACATGCTGAGTTTCATACATGCTGAGATTCATGTTTGTCTGGGGAAGTGAAGCTTAATATTCACAGCTGAATCCATATAAATATAGCCTCTTTGCTGAGACAATGTTTTTAATTTTCCATCAAAGGAAATGGATATTTTGCTTATAAAAATGAATAGTTGGTAAGTAATGGTCAAAAAGGAAAGAGCTGTCACCTCTAAAAGTATGCAAATCCCTCTTCTTGGAGACTAAGATGTTGCCAGGATCTAAAATATACTAGGCTTTTCTTGAGAAGAAAGCCCAAGATAGCAAATGGATGGCAGCCACATGCATAAAAGCCTTGTCAGAGCAAAACAAAAACTCAGCATGCCTTTAATGTTGTATTTTAAAAATACAGTATGAAAACCCCTTCTCAAAGCTAAACAGAGACTGCTGAGGTAGTAACTATAATAGACTCACATTAACAAGCAACCAAACAAACAACTTTCGAATCAGTGAGAAAGCCTTGAAAGCTTTCTCTAAATGCTGCCTTTTCTCTATTGAGCTCTGTACCATCATTTCACTTATGCATGTTCCACATTTTATCCTCTGTTTTTGTTCAGAGGAAGAAAAGTGAATAGATCAAAAAGACCAAAATGGAACAGAATACATTGAAAGGTGTCATTTATAATAAAGTCCTTTAAAAATTCCAAACAAATTAAACAATGAAAATAGTAAAAAGAACCCAGACCGTAACAGAACAAACTGAAACAAAGGATAGAGAGAATATGAGAGAGTATAAAATATTTTAATAAAAGAACTTGGCAAATCTGAAAGTGAAGATGAAAAGCACAAATATCATGTCTTAGAAATGAATTTCTTTCACAAAGCACTTGTTTTAGAAGACACTGTGTTCTGTGGGGAAAGGATGTAGCAGGGACAAAACATGACTAGAGTGAGAATGTGTCAGACATTGAAAATGCAACTGAAGTACAGACAGTTCCAGAATCTGTATTACACAGGCTAAAAATATGCCCAGTGCAAATGAATGAGTTGATTAATCATTTTAATAAATAAGGCTTCTATTCACTGTTTAATTGCCATGGTTTAGGAAAAAAAGCTTCTATTAGGCTTCCTTAACTTCCATTGTGCCTAATCCTGATGCAGGAACCTGTTGTGGTTTGACAGCATTCAAGAGCTATGTTTGGACAGCATCCATCTACTTATTTGGCGCCTCCCAATCATACTCTCCCTAGACTTCACATAGCCTTTGGGAAGTCAGGGAGTATTATCCCTAGTTCACAGATGGCCACTTAGGCACAGAAAGATTATTCACATTTCCCATACATCACATATGAAGTCAGGACACAATCTGAGTTATTTGTTAGATCTTCTGTGCCTGAAACCATTACACTAGACTTCCTCTTACTGGTAAATGGAGAATCCTTGATTCTCATTAATCTGCTTTCTAACTGGTCAAAGGTGCCCCTAATTCCATGCTTAGAACAGGTTGATTTGAACAAGCACTGCCTTGGTGATGTAGTTCTATTGTGGAAGGGCAGAGGAGCTGGAAACAGAGTTCAAAACAGGAACATATAACTACTATGTGGCAGAGATCAGTGCTCTGTATGACACTGCAGCATCATAGAGAATTAAGGCTGGAAGGAACTTCTATAAGTTGCCCAATCCAATCCTCTGCTTGAGCCAGTATCATCTCTATCCAAACCATCTTAACCCTAACTCTAATCATAACCATATTAAAAGAGGAAATGCTGAATGAGCCAGTGCAGAGTTAATAGTGGGGCCAGAGGATCTGGTGTTGTATAGATCTTTTTTTTTTTTTTGGCCTATGGAGAGGCAAGGGTCATGTAAATCTATATAGAGCTATACTAGACACTGGACCGGAGTAATTAAGTTTCTGTGATATGGCTCCACAGCTACTTTACCCCTTAGGAATACCAAGCTAGGTGCAAAAGTTCCTTTTTAGACCCCAGTTCTGCAATGCTTACATTCAAATAATTTCCACTGATGTCAACAGGTTTCTTGAGTATACAAGAACATAGAATTTTGCATGGGATTGGCTGCTGACTCCTAAAGTCACCTTTGCCTGTAGGACAATCTACAGGGTCATTTTTGTCTCCTGCTGTAATACACCTTGTTGGATTTCCTGTCACAAGCCTCAAAAGCCTATGAGCTCATCGTTTTCTCTCTATTTGGATATCTAAGTAAAGAAAACTCAAAAAGGCAGCGGCCTGCCATACTCATCCATGAAGAACTTAGCCTGGCCTGAACAACTTTTCACATGCAATGACACAAAATGTAATTATTAAAAGTTGGGGCAGTGTTACAGATATTACAAATGCTTGATAGCAGTATCTTCATTAATTAGTATGAACATGATTAAACATGTGCATACTCTTATAGTTGCACCATTTAAAAAGATAAATATGCAGGTTCCTGAGCCTCTCACCTAATTTTCAACCTACCGAAATCTGAAAAGTTATTCCTCAGGTCTCTAGCTCCTTATACATAAAGTGAAAATTAGAACCAATTTTAGTTGTGGTACATGAATCTCATGAGGAGCTGCACCTGTTTATTCTAGGGCTTAATTTTACTCTTCATATTTAAATGCTAAAGTGTCATGAATTAATTACATTAAATGTCATCAGGAAAGCAATATAAGTTCTCAAACAGTCATTAGAGACAGTAAAGCAGTTTAGCAACAAGGTAGTCAGAACGTTTTTTACAAGAGAACCCAAACCCAATTTTATTGAGGTTCTACAATTCATTTAGGTAGGTTATTTTGAGGCTTCCATCTGGAATCATAAGCACAGTTGTTGGAAACAGGCAGGAGAAGTCTAGTCTAATGAATTTCCCATCCCACTTCTGCAGATTCCACAGGATCTTAAAGTCTGGATGAGCCACAATTAAGCTCAAATTTCATAATGGTTGCTATTTTCTAGAATTATCAAGCCATTTTTTTCTCCCCTCACTTACGTTGGTAAAAATAGGAGCAATTTAATTATTAATTGCTATTAATAATCCAAAAAGTTTATAGGGCTTTTGCAAAATATAATTTATTAAGGAGTCCACACAACATTGTAGGAATTGTATAAATGTAAAACAGAAGGCATAGTTCTTACCCTAATGGCATGCATCTTAGATGTTGGCTTTTCCCTGGAAATTGAGAGCATCCTATATCACTTAGGATGTGGTCAGTCCACTGCACTAACTTTGATGTAACAGGCAAAAATATAGACATAGGGGGATTAAGAACATAGGGGGATTAAGTGGACTTAATAGTTATATGGCACACAAGGAGAATGCTCTGTGTTATTTACCTTGTTTACCAGACACATATATAATTCATGCCACTATTGCTAAAATACAGTCTTATTTATGGGAAGTATTGAAGTAAGAAATCTGAACTGTAAAGGAAATTCATTTTTCTATGCACATATTTCATCCCAAAGGCAGCCTCCTGATGCAAAGAGTGAATAGCAAATTGGGAAGGAAATGACAGTTTTCACCTTTGGAGGAGCAGTAATTCAGAGAGTGAAATGCTACTTTGTTAAAATATTCATGTCAATTACTTTGTTTAGCATCCCCATCCTCACATTATAATGAGTACATTTCCCCCTCTCAAAGCCTCCCTTGAAATTTGGGGCTCATTGCTGTTAGTATTTTTCATCTCATTCCAAAACCTGTCTCTCTTTAATTCAGAGGCTTTTCACCACTGACTGATCTCACCTGGAGACAGTATAATGAAAGATTAAAAGGTACAGGAAAAGTTAGAGATAAACCCTCTTCCTTGCCAATTTTTAAAGAAGCATAATCCCTAAGTTAGTTATATACAGCTTCCAAGAATTAAAATGGTAACAGTGAGGTAATTCCAAAAACATTGTTAATATGGGACCTGAGCCAGGGTAAGCAGCTCCCCAGTGACACTGTTCTCACTGATAACCTTATATAGAAGGCAACATGTGGAATGGATATGGGACACACTTGCACATTTCACATTTCAGGATGACCTTCTTACCTGAGTTCCCCTGATGGAATATCATTACATTTTATGTCATATAACGATTAGATAAAAGGCACTAAAAGGGCAGCCAGTCAAATCTGTATCCAATGCCATTTGACACAGCCTCAGCTTCTGCAAAGTGACATAATTCCTTCTGCAGACTTTGGTCTCATGAAGGAAAAACAATATTTACCCTTCTATACTTTTTTAAAAATAAAAGGAATAGGGCTTGGACGTTCAAACAGGTTCAGAGCTGGCCTTACTGTGCTCACACTGAAGTCCATGGCAAAAATCTTATTTTCTTACTTGGGAGCAGTGTTAGAGCAGGGTTAATCACTTTTGACAATCTCCACCTAAATTGTACTGTAATTACCAAATATAGGACAACTTCAAATTTAAGAAGACCCTTCAATAATTAGATTCTAGATATGGAAAGTAATAAGTTTGTTATACATTTTCCATATCTAGAATCCAGTTACTGTGGAGTCATCGTAAATTGGTTTCCCACATTGCTGTGGCAGGGAAAGCAGTGGTAGGGAGCGGGCAGCTTGCCCTGACCTCTGGTCCCCCTTGCCACTTGCCCCCTGCTGCTTGTTGTCTCCCCCATGCTTGTGTCTGTCTCTCTCCCTCCCAGTGCCTGTCTTCTCTTTAACATTTGCCCTCTCCATGTATGTTTTCCTGCCACTTGCCATCCCTACATCTCTGCTCCCTGGCACTTGTCCCCCACATCACTTGCCCCTCACCTCTGCTTGCTTTATGCAGTGGCTCTTGACCTAGCCAGGTGGCAACAGCAGCAGCAGCAGCAGCTCTGGCCCCTGGCTACTGCACAGGTTTCCTTGCACCATTCCCCCTCAACTTCTCACCATCCCCGCACTGTGCAGTTTCCCCCAGACTCCTTCATCATGCATCCTTCCCTTGATGCACAAGCCACCTGAAGCCCTCAAGCCTTGGCCAGACATCAGTGGTGGCAGCAGGCCTGGCCCTGGTCCTGGCCCTGGCCCTGGCCCAAGCCCTGGCACTTGACTCCAAGTTGTGCCCCTCGTCCCCGCCAATCTTGACTAAATATGGTAATGTTATAATTTGATTCAGATGTCTGAGTACTATATACTCCCATCATAAGTTTCCACTCATTCCCATAATGGATGTATGACTACACATACATTTATACACTACCAACACAGATTGGGAAACATCCATAAATCAGTGTTTCTATATTAAAAAATGCAAATGATAAAAGAAAATGCAAACAAACTTCTGCTTCCATATCCATCCATACAATCACACTGTTTCTCTTTCAAAATATGGAGTTAAACAGTTCAGCATTACCAGAATGCCTTATCTCACCTCGTAAGTAGGTAATTACCATTAATTTTCCAATTCAATTTGAACTTTGCCTGTGTAAAGACTACTGAACTTGAAGGCACTGATTCTGAAAAATCAGTGCTTGACAATAATAGTTTCAGTCAGATGAATAATTTTTCAATGTGTTCAGTCAGAAACTTAGAACAATACTGTGCAACTTAGCTGATGAATACCAAAAGTTAATATGAGCTGAACCAAAAAAATTGTGAATAACCGATTACAAAAAAATTCACTTAATTTTTTTGCCAAATGCTGATGAATTTGCCAAATGCAGACAACAAAGCTAACCTATTTAACAATTTCTTTGCCTCCATTTTTCTGAACAGGGACCTGGTCACCACCCCACTGGGACCCCCATAGGCCCCAGGGGAGGTGCACCCAGGCCTAGGGTCAGTGAGGACCTAGTCAGGGAATCTCTGGAGGGACTGGATGAATTTAAATCAGCTGGTCCAGATGATCTCCACCCCAAAGTGCTGAGGGAATTAGCAGAGGTAATTGCAGAACCCCTGGCATGGCTTTACAAGCACTCATGGTGCTCTGGCATGGTCCTAGAGGACTGGAAAAGGGCCATTGTGGTTCCCATTTCCAAAAAAGGGAGGAAGGAGGACCCAGGAAACTATAGGCCAGTTAGTGTTACCTTGATCCTGGACAAGCTTTTTGAGAGAATTATCCTGGTGCATATCCACGAGGGGCCAGTGGGGGAGATTATGCTTAGGGGCAACCAACATGGTTTCATTAGAGGCAGGTCCTGTCAGACCAACGTGGTGGCTTTCTATGATCAGATCACCAAATCCTTAGATGCAGGGGTAGCAGTGGACGTAGTCTTTCTGGACTTTTGGAAGGTCTTCGACACTGTCTCTCACCCCATTCTCATTAAAAAACTAGGGGACTGTGGCATCAACACCTACAGTCAGATGGGTCACTAACTGGCTGGAGGGCCACACCCAGAGAGTGGTGGTGGACGGGTCTTATTCGACATGGAGGGATGTGAGCAGTGGGGTCCCCCAGGGCTTAGTCCTCGGGCCTGCACTGTTCAACATCTTCATCAGCAACTTGGAGGAGGGGGTA
>NW_017728910.1:3247932-3280180 GCF_001723895.1 Crocodylus porosus | reverse complement strand
AATAGGATGGGATTCAACACTGACAAGTGCAAGGTGATGCACCTGGGAAGGAAGAACCAGCAGCAGACCTACAGGCTGGGGAACTCCCTTCTCGTCAGTGCAGAGGCACAAAAGGACCTTGGAGCCATTATTGATGCCAAAATGAACATGGGCTGACAGTGTGGGGACGGGGTCAGGAAGGCCAACCGTACCTTGTCATGCATCCACAGATGCATCTCAAGCAGGTCCATGGAGGTGATCCTCCCCCTCTACGCGACACTGGTCAGGCTGCAGCTGGAGTACTGCGTCCAGTTCTGGGTGCCACACTTCTGGAGGGATGTGGACAACATGGAGAGGGTCCAGAGGAGGCCACTTACATGATCAAGGGCAGCAGGGCAGGCCCTACGAGGAGAGGCTATGGGACCTGAACCTGTTCAGCCTCCACAAGAGAAGGCTGGCAGGGGGGGTCTAGTGGCCTTTTACAAACTGGTCAGAGGGGACCAGCAGGCATTGGGGGAGTCCCTGTTCCCCCAAGCACTGCCAGGAGTGACTAGAAATAAGGGTCACAAGCTGGCAGAGGGTAGATTCAGACTAGACATCAGGAGGCGCTACTTCATGGTCAGGGCGGCTAGGATCTGGAACCAACTTCCAAGAGGAGTGGTGCTGGCTCCTACCCTGGGGGTCTTTAAGAGGAGGCTAGATGTACACCTTGCTGGGGTCACTTGACCCCAGTACTCTTTCCTACCATGGCAGGGGGTTGGACTTGATGATCTGCTCAGGTACCTTCCAACCCTACCAACTATGAAACTATGAATAACTATATATTTTCAGAAATAAGAATTCATGTACAAAGGATTTGTTTATAAAAATGAAATCAATTTATAATAAACAATAGCCATAACAATTGGTTCAGTCAGCTCTGAAAAGGCAGTTCTGAGCAACATCACCTTTGCAATAGAATCTTAGGATTGGTTGGGATCTCAAGGGTTATCTAGTCCAACCCCTTTCACATGGCTGAAGGATGTATTAAACCCAGACAAATGACAGTCTGCTTCCTTTTGAAAAACTACAAAGTAGAAAATACTAGAACTTCCCTGGACAGCTTGTGCCATTTTTCTACTGTTTTACAGTTAGGATGTTACTCTGGAGATTTGATTTGTAGCTGCTTTCTTGTAGTTTAAACCTATTCCCTTGTGTCATGCCCTCTGTCAACCTTACTACCTCCATTTCTCTTTGTCCTTACCCATTATAGCTCTCCATCCTACAATTCAACCTATCTTCTCTAGTAATTTAATTCCAACAACAAAGAACACAAGAAGCCTTGATCTTCCTTCCACTCTTCATGTACCACAGCAATAACCACATCATTTACTGTTTGCTTTGGTGCCCTATTTTTAACCTCACTTGAAAAAGTCTTCTCACAGAGGTAGAACTTACTGCTGGGCTTTCAGGTTTCTCCTTCCACAAAATTCAATGGTTCCTCAAAGACACTTTCACTTGTCAGGCATCCATTTATTTAACAGGGTCCAACAGCTGAAATGAAAGGTTATGCTTTGCAAAACATTTTATATACGAGCATATTGATAGTGATTGCATTTGGATATTAGAATTTCTTTAATGTAAGAATTTAAAAAGCAAACAGATGACATAGAGTTCCTATGAATCTCAAGGCTTGCATACTTTAGAATTGCTCCAAGGATTTAATTTCACATATTGCCAGCGCTTCACTATAGACCACAATTAATTCCTTTGCTATTGTAATACCTTTAGTTGAAATGAATGTGTTTGGCATCAATTAAGGACGTAATATTTCATTTTACTGGAGTCCCATTACTGTCAATCACAAAGTAAGCAGAAGACTTATTTACATAAGCACTAAACTTAAAATCATGTAGCTAAATAATGGATTGTCTGGATTAGGGAACTTTATACCAGTGTATCATTGTACTCTAAATTGAGCTAGGCCCTAAGATATCGCCAGCCAGGAAGATCATTTATCTTTTCAAAACTCTTGATCAGCCAGAATGAACTATTGTGGCAATCAATACTTATATCCAAAATCTACCACACAGCATAAAGATGAATGGAAATTCCACATGTAACTGATTACCCACAAATCATGTGAGGCTTGCATTGTGGTTAAAGCTTAAAAGCCCATCATTTGCCCAGCATGAATGTAAGCTATTTTTCAGGTCACGGTTCAGCAAAGCAAACAGACTGGTGCATGAAAGATTTGTGTTCCAGCTCTAATGACTGAAAAAGTTATACAAAATATGGTGTACATTAGCCATAGAAGGAACCAACTGTGGGAAACCTTAACCACCAGACTATTCAGCTGTAGTCCAAAAATAACATTTCTGGCAGCAACGTCAATGAATCAGATAGTTTTTGTGCCTGACATAACAACACATATGGCAATGAAGACATGTCTTTTATTATCATATATTCAGTTGAGACACAATTAATAAAAAGATTTCCATAATTTATTCAGGGTGAATTAACAATAACATGTGACGTACGTGCGTCATCACATGCCATGAGGTAATGACAAGGGAATACTGAAGAGTGACAATGAACAGTTTGCAAAAAAATCCTTAGGCAGAAATCTCTTCATTTAACCAGGCTATGAAGAGAAGAAATGAACAGCTATCCCAGGGTAGTTGCATATTGTAGGTGTGATTACAACACTTTGCTTCTAGGTGGTAAAGAGCAGTTACTACCGTGTTTGCCTTAAATTAACAGCTGCCCCAGGTATGTTGTGGAGAGACATCATCTATACTGGTATAATTTACACTGATGATGTATTTACCCCAGTTCTTTTAGGGGTAATTCTACAATGTACAATTTACTGGAGTGTAATGGGCTACATCATGAGTGACTGTGCCTCCTGAATCTGGGGCGCACCCACAGAAGCCACTGATGGCAGCAGCCCTGTAAGGGGGGGCACCAGCCCTACCAACAGCTTCACTGTCAGCCATCGGGGGGGACACCAGCCCCTTCAGGAGGGGCACATGCACCCCATGCCTCCCCTACCAGTTGCCTATGGGCTATATTATCTGTCCAATTCTTTTTAACACTAGTGTAAAACATAACAGCATTGGTGTAAATATGTGTCTATTCAGGTCCTTAATGAGGTTAAGGATGAAGTTACATTAGGGGTGGGCAAAATGTGGCCCAGGGACCAGATGTGGCCCACCAGGCCATTCTATCCGGCCTGGGGGGGCGGGGGCCCCTAAAAGGTTTAGAAAAGTAATATTTATCTTCCCCTGGCTGCCTATCATGTGACCCTTGATGGCTTGCCAAAATTCAGTAAGTGGCCCTCCGCCCAAAATAATTGCCAGCCCCTGAGTTACATGTTACACTAGAATATACCAAATCTGTGGAATGTTAACCAGTGTTAAAGTTAGAATATGCCGTGAGCAGTCACATGTTAAGGGTTAATACTGTTTCTTGCCTGTACTGCTCTGACTTGCCAATAGAGGGTTTGTGACCAGGGGTATGGCTACTCGGAGCCAGGACACCTGAACTCTATCCCTGAGCAAGAAGAATGGTGCATTCTGAGATGCTGAAGGACTGCAAATTGGTAGGTTTTGGCCATGGAGGAGACTGAAGTTACCCTAACATAAGCTGGGTAGCATGGCCCAGAATTAACCATTTCCTGGAGTGGCAAAACTTTGAAATACTCAGAGGGCACTTAGCACAAGTCAACAAGTTTTAACCTCCAGATGCTTGTATTTTAAGTGTTCTTAGGATTATCTAAGTATAATGTACGATTTCTGACATATGGCATAGATTTGAGCAAGTCATTTATTTTCCAATCCTGAAAACCTTAATGCCTTTAACTTTAAGCATGGGTGTAGTTCTATTAAAGTCTATATACATACACTTAAAGTTAAGTATGTTCAAGTGCTTTTGAGACTAGGGCTTTAATGTTACTGTGCTTCAATTTTCCCATTGTAAACTGGAAATAAAGCTTTTTTTTTCCCCACCCCTTTCCTTGTTTATTACTTAGACAATTGCAAGCCTGCAAACTATCAGTTTTTCATTATGTGTGCATAGAAGGTCCTAGCGTACTGAATTCTCATTCCCAATGGAGCCTATAAAATACTTTAGTAAAATGAATTGTACTTTCTAAAATGTAATCCACATGTAGGTTTTAACATTACAATAAATGTTAAAGAAAATATTACAGACTAAACCAAAGAACTTGTTTTTTCAGTGAATAAGCGTTACTAATTCCTCTCACTCCATTTCTAGGGTTCTTTCTTGGAAATCCCTCTCCAGTGCACATTAAGGCTAAGGACAGAAGTTACACATAAACTGGTATAGAATCAGAAACTTACGGCTGGAAGGTATCCGAAAGGATCATCAGGTCTAGCTCCCTGCATGAGCAGGAAAGACATCTGGGGTCAAACAACCCTAGTCAGGTGACTGTCCAGTCTTCTCTTGAAGACCTCAAGGGTAGATGATTACACCACCTCTGAGGGAAGCTTGTTTCATAGTTTGGACACCCTAGTTGTAAAGCAGATTTTCCTAATGTTCAGCCTGAAACTATCTTCCAGGAGTTTGTGGCTGTTGTTTTTAGTTTTCCCCCAGGGCACCCTGGTGAACAGTTGTCCACTGAGCCCTTGCTGTATGCCTCTGATAAGTGGTAAGCTGCAATCAGGTCCTCTCTCAGCCTTTTTTCTTTAGGCTGGAGAGTCTGAGATCCTTCAGCCTCTCCTCATACGGCTTGCCCTGCAAGTCCCTGATCATGCAGGTAGCCCTTCTGTGTGCCTTCTCGAGCTTTAGCACATCCTTGTTGAAGTGCGGTGCCCAGAACTGGATCCAATACTCCAGCTGCAGCCACACCAATGTTGAGTAAAGTGGGAGAATCACTTCTTTGGATTTACTGGAGATGCAACAATTGATGCATGCCAGAGTTTTATTGGTCCTAGCGGCTACTGTGTCACATTGCCAGCTCATATTCATGCTGGGGTCTATTGTTACCCCCAGATCCCTTTCATTTGTACTGCTGGTCAGGTTAGCAATGCCCAGCCTGTAGGTGTGCTGGGGGGTTTTCCTTTCCAGATGCAGCACTTTGCACTTCTCTGTGTTGAACCTCATCTAGTTCTGTTCTGCCCACCATGCTAGCCTGTCTAGGTCTGCTTGTATTTGCAGCCTATCTGCAGATGTGTCCGTACAACCCCATATCTTGGTGTCATCTGCGAACTTGGCCAATGGGCTTTTCACCCCCTCATCCAAGTTGTTGATGAACATATTGAACAGCACTGGGCCAAGTACCATCCCCTGGGGTATGCCACTGCCCACATCTCACTAGTGATCAGAAACTAGTTCAAATCTGTAACACAACAGAAGTTCAATACACATAAACCACTTTCTGAATTAAAATACACTGGATGGATGTATTATCAGACTTAACTGATTTAGGTTATATCATTTTATTGAAATTGTGTCCCAGATCCCCTCCAGATTCAAATTAACTTACAGTCTCCCAGCATCCCAGGATGCTTTACACCTCCCCTGCAAGCTCCCTTTACAGGGTGGGCAGCTAGCTTTGGCCCAGGCTGGCTGCTTCAGTTGGACTGAGAGGTGTACTCTAGCTCCCCCTGGCTTTTGGCCTGAGCCACTGCAGGCATGTGGCTGCATTTCCAGAAGCAAAAGTGAATGTCTTTTCCTTAGACTTGTTTATTGGTTCAATCTATGCCATTCAGACTAGCCTGTGAAGATTGAATCGATTCAGCCTCAGTCTTTTTGACTTTCTGTAGTTACCCCAGAACAAAATGAAATACTCAAGAAATAAGTGATTGAACTTGGAGAAGGCAGAATTTGTGACAATCTACTGTCTAGTGTAGGTTTGCAGCACATGCCAATCATTGCAGCTTCTGAATCTCTTGTATTAGGGGGAGTGTTCTCCAACTATCTGCAACCCTTGCCTTGAAAAGAGGCAGCTATAGACCTCTACAGTCCCATTTAACCACTGGGGAACTCATGCCAACAAATTCCTTTGCTGCCACTTCTGAATTCAATGCAATTCAAATCAGGATGCAAAAGAACGTTCTCATTTTCCTGTTGGTAGCAGGAGAACCGCATGTGAGACCAAAGAGCAGGGGTGGGCAAAACATGGCCTGGGGGCCAGATGCGGCCCACCAGGCCATTCTATCCAGCTCAGGGGGTCCCTAATAAATTTAGAAAATTAATATTTATCTGCCCCTGTCTGCCTATCATGTGGCCCTCGATGGCTTGCCAAAACTCAGTAAGTGGCCCTCCACCCAAAATAATTGCCCACCCCTGCCAGAAAGGGAGTAAATTGATTAGTAATAATATTAAAGTGAGAGAAGGAAAATATGCTCCTTCAGAGCAAAGACTGGAAACACTAAAGGTTAAAATCAGAGAATTGACAGGCAGCCAAGAAACACAGCGAATGGAGAAGATGACACGGGGCTTGCAAGGAATTGGCAGGCAGTCACTATGGGAGATGCCAAAAGGGAACACACAAAGAGACTGAAATGAGAACTTATAAAAGAGGACATAAGAAAACCCATGAAAAGGGGGGGCTGAGAAAAGGGAGGCAGAATCCAAGACTTACAGCTGTAAAAATGTGAGATAAAAATAGTTGGAAAAAGCAATCCAGATCCTATCTGACCTCTAGAGATGGAGAAAATAAACTTAAAATTTACAGTATACTCAGATGCCTTGGAAATTCAGATACAGAGAAATATATGGAAATTCCCAACTTTTGTCTGAAAGGCAATTTCCAAATTAGAAGTTTTAGTTATTGTTTATCTCTGCTTACCTTTGCAAACTCTGAAGTCCATTCGCAAATATGAGTCATGACTAGATATGTCTCTCAGGGTGCATCAGCACATATATTTAAGCACGAATAAATCTATCGCTCATTAAGCTGATCCGCATTAAGCAATTTTTGGCAGGTGTCTACATGTGCAGGGAGTTGACACTAAAGTTAATGCCAAGTACCTGCAGCCCTACCATATGCCCCTAGTGGCTGGGCAGACCTGGCACTACAGTTAGTGCTGGGTTGCATCTACACATGTGTTAATGCACTTTAACTAATTGCACCTGCATCAAATTTAGGGACAATTAGCCTAATTTTGGCATTTTTAATGCACTTGAAGGGCGCACATGTGTAGACATGCACCCGTAATATGCATTAAATTAGGATAATGCACATTAATGCTTCTCATGTAGCTGTTTTAAGGATGTGGGGATATTTCACAGAAGTCCATCCCTTTTGAATCTCCTGTTTAAGTTCTTGTTGGCTTCATTTAGAGTTTAGGGCGAATAGACACAATACAGGCTCATACCCTATTTGTCTCTACTTGTTATAATAGTTTAAAGCAGCAGAAATGGCATTTGAAATATTTTACTACTGGTTTTAGTAGAGCTTTGAAAAGGTTTCATGTTTTATTTTGAAATCTAGGCAGCAATTGCTGTTTTCCTCTGACATCTAAATGCAATGCAGACACACTATCTGCTACTTCAGCTGAGTATGAAATGAATGTGAAATCTTGGGCAACCTCTGGAAAACCTGCCAATGCTCTTGTTGAATTTGACCTTTGACCTTACTGTAAACTGAAACCATCTGACAAGTGAGGCATGCGAAATATGTGCTTTGTGCTTCCTGGGTGTGCTTTATTATTTTTATTTACTTATTTTGATTGAAATCAAAAGAGCTAGAAAAAGCTCTACTTTCAGATCTAGAGGATCTTAATAATACTTATGAATATAATGTGCAGCTCCATCAAATTTCACAACTTTTCCCGAAATAAACCAGAAAACACAGACAACTATATTCCCTTCCTCCACCACTATTCACAACATTCACTTTCCCCTTTTGAGCACACTCTCTGCCTCTTTCTCAGATAGCCACAGAGAATTGATGGGCTTTACAGAATGCCCTAAAGGTCAATGGATGTATACAAAGGAGAGCCAGCTGGTTTTGGAAGATTTCCTTTCTATTGAAAGGGATTCAACCGAAGCACCTTTGCTGACATTACTACAGCAGCCTGGAACAGGTGGAGAAGCAATTTCTAGGCCATTTGGATTTTATATGACAAAGTCAACACCTGATACATGGTAAACATTAGACATCCAACACAGAACATGGTATACCTTTAGCCAGGAAGTTCTGCCTAACAAATTTGCTGCTGAATTCAGAACCAGCCTCAGAGTCTGGATGCATTTTGAGGTGGACACGTAGGCAGGTTCTCTGCATATGTACAACAGTCTGTAACCAATCAGAACATCCAGGCCTTCCCTTAATAAACTAATGGTGAAGTTACATGTAATATTTAGGCCATACTAAGTGCATTTAAAATGTGAGTGTCCACACAGTAAATCTTGTTAATTAGTGCTGAGCGTCCTCTGAGAGTCTCAAAGTTATGCCACTTCAAGCGAGAGTTAACTCTAGGCCATGTTATCTTGCCTTCATTAGGGTAAATTAGTCATTTGAAGTCCTCTAGCATCTCAGGATTCACTGCTCCTAGCCCCTCCCATCCAGCCCAGGTGTTTTGTCTCCTAGCCATGCCTCTACTCATCAGTCCTCTAGTGGCAAGTCGGAGCTGTGCAGGGAAGAAACAGTAGTAAACCCTAACTTGCACATTTTCACAACATATTCTAACTTTAATGCTGCCTAACATTTCAAAGATTTAGCATGGTCTAAGCATAACATGCAACTTCACCCTAATAAGCCATACTGGTCGTTGCTGTTTCCTGGTCATTTCCTACTTCCCTAGAGCAGAAAAAGAAAGGTCAAGATCTCTTCATTAAAGGGGCAGATACCATTATCTAGTACTCTAGTTGCTTTTTCCAACAAGCCAGCATTTCTTCAATCTACCTTGGCTTGATCATTATCATTTTAGCTTTCATGCCTGCATCTTTCTTAACAGGATGCTGCACAAGGAAACCAACAATTCTAAGGGTGGAAACAGATGTTGCCATTGTTCCATCATAAAAGTTTCTATGATGGCACAAAGGCCAAACAAATGGATATCCATGCCCTTTGTTATGCCAGAAATGCCTAAAATTTGTGGTCATGACATAGGTGGTGTCAATTTGCACCACTGTATTGCAAGAGACATCAGTTAAGTTTATGGCAAGAGGGCACAGTCAGCCTATAGTTGCCCCCACTCCCTGGCTGCATTGGAAA
Organism: Crocodylus porosus; assembly: GCF_001723895.1. NCBI lineage: Eukaryota > Metazoa > Chordata > Crocodylia > Crocodylidae > Crocodylus > Crocodylus porosus. Next base: position 3,271,032 of record NW_017728910.1, on the reverse strand, counting down.
TCACTTGTGGGGCTTGAAGGGTGTGATCCTGTGCACCCCATAAATTTCCTTGCAGGATTAAGTCTCTCAACCCCTGGGACTGACAGTGTGGATTTTCTACACTTACAGAGAGGCATTCCAGAAATTGCACAGGGCACGTCTCTGAGAGCGGGAAACCCCCGAGGCATGTCTCTATAAGGTGGGAACACGTCACCTATCCTCCCACAGGACTGAGCCTCTTTCCAATGCAGGACAACAGGCAATGTGTGTTTTGCCCAAAGAAGTAGATCAGATGGCACAAAAGTTGCTTTGCTTCATATTGCTAATGTGGTGCAAGTGCCTTAATTATAATGGTTAAGGTTGTCTTGGGAATAACCTATAATGGTACTAAGCACCTTTACACTATTATAACCATATTTCCAAGGGAATATATCAGTAAAGAAACCACTCCCACCTGAAGTTGTTATACAAGTGCCAAAACTGCCTGTAAAATTAGGATGACCATAATTGTTTTAGGGAAACACACACGCGCGCACACACACACACACACACTGCCTCTACACCCCCCCCCCGTCCCTTCACGGACACACACATGTGCATACACACAGCCTGGACCCCATGGCTCCCAGGAGACCTGGTGGTGGAGTGGGGCCGGGCTGGACAGCACAGAGGCTGTACACAGCTGGGAACAGCCCCTATCCATTGTCCCCAGGCCTCTGCCAACCCATGCTGCATGGCCACATGGCATCTCCCTCCTACGGGCCTAAACAGCAGTTGCAATGGCAGGGCATGAGGCTGCTGGCAGTGATGGGGAGGCACCATGTGGCTGGGGAAGCATTGCTCAGGGGGTGCTCCCAGCTGGGTCCAGTCTCTGAGCATGGGGGGAATAGAGCCAGGTCATGGGCCTCTGCGCTGTCCTGTCCCACCCTGCTCTGCCATCCTGGTTCACCCTGCACAGGTGCCCAAGTTCCAGCCTACCCCACCTGACTTGTCCCTGCCTCAGGCAGGAGAAGCAGTGCTCAGGCCAGCCCACCCCCAGCCTGCTCAGAAGAAGCTGGGCCAGGCATGTGCGGGCAGGGTGGTGCCAAACAGGGACTTTTGCTTCAACCCTTACCAAGTGGCCGGGATACTGGGACAGCCTACAAAATCTGGGACTGTCCTGGACAGACCGGGAAGTATGGTCACCCTATGTTGAAGTCTTATTATCCGAAGCCTCTAGCATACCTTATAAAATATTCCCTCTTACAAAGCTCCTTTTACCCTGGATTCACAGTGCTTTGCAGCAGTGGGCAAGTGTTTCAATTTTTGTGAGAAACAGTAGAGCACTGTTCATCAAGTCAGCATTCTTGGAGTGGACAAAAGTAAGTTTGAACTCTGCCTTTTTCACTACAGAATTCAGGCCAAATGTAACAGAAAAAAAGGTTTATTTCCTTTGCAAAGATTCTTTAACCCCATAGATTTTTGAGTCAGGCTCTTGAAGTTGATTCAACCTTGATGACAATCCTGGAGCAACTTCAAGTACCCTGCTTTGGCAGGAAATAACCACACGTGGATGTGTATGGAACGCTCAGGCTTATAACTTCCTTTCATATGTCACTACTGATATTAGTTTAATCATTTTTAGATGGGGTAAATGGGCAGAAATATCTGTGAATGTGTCCAACTGTGACATGTACAAACAGAATATCTTTTTCAGAATCAATTATAATTATATAAACAGCAGCTAATAAAACAGCAGCTTATTGACAACGTGTCAAATTCTATAAAAGAGATATTGTCTTGAGTAGAGTTAGTCATATTTTCTGTGGCATAAATGAGAAGAGCATTTCATGAAATAATATTATTTGTTGTGCTTATTATTAACTAATGGTAAATATTTTTATTGTGGTAGCATCCAGAGGTCACAATTGCAACAGGGTCAATTATGCCAAGTACCACAGGAAGAAAAAAAGGAAAGCATCCCTGCCTCAGAGGTTTCAAAAAACATAGCATCAGATGAAGGGCACAGGAAAATGGCTAAGGGGTATGAATAGAGCTAGTTGAAAAACTTCTGTCTGAAAACAGCGATTTGATGAAAAAAAAATATTGTATGGGATTGGGAACATACCTTCAGTGACATTTTCAACCAAACGAGTCAAAATACTGTGTTCCAATGCAACTTAATACAAATCAAGACATATGAAGGTCTTTAACCTTAATAACCTTATCAAAACATTTTGTTTCAACCTGATATATCCAAACAAACTTTTGGGCAAATTTATTTTTGTAGGAAATTTCAACCTTGTGCTTATTTTGATTAATAGAATTAGAAATAGAGAATCTTTATTGTAGAATGTAAAATTCCAGGTTTCAACTTATTGCACAAATGAATTTAGCAAAAGAATTAGCCGACCATTATTTGTTCCTGGGCAGAGGGTATTTAATTTTGTTGTTTTAATTGGAATGCGAAATTGGGAAGAAAGCAAAAGGGAAAGGAATGCAAAGAGAGGGCTGGTCACAACTTGTCACCTATCTAACCAATCTTTGCAATTCAGTTTTGTATACATCACATATAACTGCATCTACATGTCAATGTTAAGGCTGCATTAATAGATTTTCCATTTCATGTTGTGAATATTAATTGAGTCTTGTAGTTTATGCAAAAGTTTGTTATCACATAAATTCATGAAAAGTTAACAAGTATAAATTACGTTATTTGAACTGCCTGCTCCTGCTACCTGCTTCCCCATCTCTGCACACTGTGGAGCACCTTGCACCCCAGTCAGCTGCTCCCCACCTTACTGGGGTACAGTGTGCCTTGATATGGGGCGGCAGGCAGTCCTGGGTTGGCTGCTTCTCTGTCTCCACCTGCCTCAGCACAGAGGTTTCACTGCGGAGCCCCTGTGCTAAGGCAGGTGAAGCCTCTGCACTTCAGCACACTGCACTACAGCCAGCTGCAGAGCATCCTGATCCCCCATCTTGAGGCACACTGTGCCCTAGGCAGCTGCTTCATGGCTGGCTGTGGCAGTGTGCCTCAGTGCGGGGGCTCTGCAAAGAAGCTCCCATGTGGAGGAACATGGAGACAGGGGAGCAGCCAACCCAAGGCCACCTGCTTCCCCCATCTCAAGGGAGCAGCTGGTTGGGGCACAGGGTGGATCAGCGGGGATGTGCTCCATGTGCCTCAATGCAGTGGAGCCCCCAACCTGAGATACATGGAGACAAGGGAGCAGCCAGCCCAGGGGAGCAGCTGTCTGTGAGCAGCTGGCTGAGAGCAGGGAGCAGCTGGCTGGGGTGCAGGATGCCTCAGCATGGGTGCTCCACAGCACATGGAGATGGGAGAGCACAGGCAGTGCAGGGCTGCCTGCTCTCCCACCTCTGCCTTTGTCCTGGCAATCACCATTTTGGCATGGTTTGTGTGTCCTAGCACAGCAGCAGTACAGATCCAACAGCATGGAGCCTGGTCTGCAGCCAGAGTGTTGTTCTGGATAGCCAGCCCTCTGTAGGCATGTCCATACAAGCACATGCACTTGCAGTAGCTCAAAATAGCAGCAGCACAAATTTGTACCAGAGATTTGTGCTTCAGCACATGTACCATGAGCTTGCTCTTTCATATGGGGCAAGTTGTACCACTTGGGGCAAACTCAGCCTGCCTAGCCCCTCTCAGATCTGCAGCCAGGGGCTGCTGAAGCACCTGTGCTGCCCCAGCAGTATAAAAAGCTGTCCTGGTGAGCAGCTCAGGGCTACTTGCTCTCAGGAGCTTTTGATGCCTGACCAGTTGACAATGGGGACACTATCCCCCTGTGCCAGCTGGACAGATGAAGCAGCCCTGATCTAGAGTGGCCCCGGCACCCTCTAGCCACTGGACCAGTCTGGCAGTGAGGGCTGCTGCCTGGCTGTGACCTGCTGTGCCCCTGCAACAGCATTCACCCCCTTGGACCTGCAGCCTCAAGTCTGCATGCCTCTCAGACTTGGACAGGGACTGCATGGACATCTGGGCATACATGGGCACTGCAGCAGAGCCATCTGCACCTCTGGGTCAGCTACCAGAGGGCTGTGGCTGCACAGTTGCCTTCAGGTAGCATTACTGCCATGTGTGCCCCTGCCCTGCCATCTGGGCAGCTTTGGCCTGGAAGATGTGCTCATTGTTGTGGCCTACTTTGAACTGTCAAAGCATGTCCTCCTGGCCCCAAATGGCCAGGAGGTCAGCCACCTTGTTTGCCCTCTAACTGGGCCCCTGGTGCCAGCCCTGGGCAAAGTCCTCTCCCTGGGTCCTGCCACTTGCTTCACTGTGTCCAACTGTGACTTGTACAAACACAATATCTTTTTCAGAATCAAGTATCATTTTATATTTTTAAAATATAATTAAAATGCTAAATTTTTAAATTGTTTAAAAATTGCAAATTCTCTAAAAAAATCCCAAATTCACTCTTTAAAATACCCCAAAGTTCATGTTCTTCCACAATTAAAATGAAATGCTACCGTGTGTGTGTGCGTACACACACACACACACACACACACACACACACACAGATTTATCAGTTAAGTGATGTTTTATTGATACATTTGCAATTTTAAATCAATTTGGAAGCTTACCAGTGCCTCTATCATCAAATATGCAGCACGGGAAACATTTTTTAATTCCCAGAGTGTCTCCTGTGGTGTACCAAACTGCTTTGAGATGGCACAACAGGAACATGTGCCCTTGTCTGGATGCACCCTGTTTGTTTTGGCACATGCTGCTGATACATGGTCTGCACTGCTTTTTTTCCTTCAGTATTTTTTTGCTACTGGGATTTCCTGGTAGCAAATTTTGCATACGTTCCCCCTGTTTTCACATTCCCTTTGTGTTATTTGTGGTGCCACAAACGCATGCCCCTACACATGGGGACGCACCTTATGTGAAAATTTTAATTACAAACCATCTACATCTTGTCCATAACTGCCTGCTTTAAATCTAATTGTTATTGTAAAAAAAGACATTCGGTTTTATTTTCATTGCTTATCCAAATGTTGGTGCTCGTTTGTTCAGGTTAAAGCAATGTTGAAAGAGAGGTATGAAGTTTCTGTGATAGTGAGAACCAGCATCCAGATTAGTATGCAAATTAAAGATACCACTAGCAGAGTATCTGCTTTATATGCAGTAGCATATTAATTATTCCTCAGAACACATATATCTAATTGGCTGGCTCATTATGAAAGCTCCTTAAATCCAGGCAGAACATGACTTTGCTGAAGGGCCAGGTAGGATCAGACAAAATGTGACATCCTATCCCCTTTATCCCTGCAGGATCCCAGAGCATGAGCAGCATAAGGTATGTTCACGTGCAACATTATGGACCAGGCAGAACTTCCAGCTCCTCAAAGCAAAAATTCACCAGACAAGCCATAAAAAGCAACTTCATGCCACAGATAGACCTGCCATTGTCAAAAATCTCACTAGACAATTTACCAAGTATTACTTATAGTGAACTTGAATAAGATCCTTAAAAGATGTATTTTGTTGCTAGGAACTCTGAGAAGCTGCTGGATCAAATGATAAAATCCTTACCTAAGCAATACTAGCACCAGGAAAATGTTGAGAGACTGAAATACTCTGGATTGGCATGGTTCCTTCCTAAGCTTTTCATCCTTGGCCTTTATTTCATAGGCATGATCTAATCCCCAGAGTTTAGGAAAAAGAGAAGTAGTTCAGATAAATGATGATCTTCTGGACATATTTTCAAAGGAGACCTGAGCCAGGCCTTGTTCTGGTTACAAAATCTTTACTACTCATTTTGTCATGACCAGAACAACATTTACCATATGGTAACCCCCACCCTACCATCACCACCAAAAAACATTTTTTTGGCCTTCAGATGTTTATGTAAGCATCAATCTCTTTCTCTCAAGGAGAAGAGATATGGCCTAAGGTTCTCAAGGGATTAGGCTTTGATCATGACTCCTGGCACTTCTGCAGCTGGTACCATGATATATATGGTATATATGATCCAATGCACTTTTTAATGAATGGCAAAACGTTGGATGTTTTCTTTTAGTGGAAAATAAATGACAGAGCTCTGAAAGTATTAGAAGAATAACTAAAGGAAGAATATGACCTTAAGTGTTTAGTTATATACCTTCTAAAAATCACTTAAAACATGTATCATATACAAAAGTCAGCAATTTAACACATTTGATTCAACACAAACAAACTGAATTTTGGAAGACAAACTTCTTCACTTCTGATGTAATTATTGAAATTGCCACTAGACAGAGCTGTTTATCTTATTTTTATCCTCTGATATGTTTATGCCTCACAACCACAAAAACAAAGCACTGATATGATGGAAATCCAGAAAACACACAGATTATAGATCTCTTAAGGGACAAAGAACATAAAACACATTGTCAATGATAACTTCATAGTAAATTTCTGTTATTTTAACTTCTATATCACATAATATAATCATGGCTTACAGGCTGTATCTGGGCTCACACAGACATCTGCCATGAAACGAAGAGATTTCTCTTGATAGAAGATGAATGAGATGAACTCTGTTTTTTTCTTCTGTGGCATCTCATGAAATATACATCCATTGGGCCTGGGGTAAAAAGAACTGTTGGTCTAAAAACAGTGATAAAAAGGCAAATGATATTACTTACTATCAGTACATTTTGCTGGATGAATCTAAGAGCGTTATGAATAAATTAACTTTTTAACACTGGATATTCTGTGAATTTATCACTGCAGCAAAGTAATGTAGACTAAGGTAGACTAAGATAGATGCAGTACGTATGAGTGACATTTGGGAAAATGTGTCTTAAGGCTAATCCAGTGTAACTTCTTAAAATAATGTTACAAAATCATCGCTAAATGGCAATATGGCTTATTATATATACCTTGATAGCCATGAGATTCGTTTGCCATTTATAAACATTCATCTACAACTTAAAAGTAGTCAGGGTTTTTACCCTTGCTACTCCAGTTGGAAGGCTATTGCTTCTTCTCATCTACAGTTTAAGTTTATTCATAACCTGCTCATACACATGCATTCTTATACCAGCATCATCCCTTACCATTGTCCTTTTCCTCTCACAATTTGTTTATAAAGAGCCACTGTAAGTCCTCTCAGCCTTGTTTTGCTAGACTAAACCTAGGCTTTTCTAGATTCCTTTAAAAGAATGACCTTCAGTCCATCATAACAGGCCTTACTCTTCCCTCCTTTCAGGTTGAATTCATCTTTCTTGAACATAGGTGACTAGAATTTCATATAGTATTCCAGATAAGTTCTCATACAGTGGCAGGAATGGTTTCCTATCTCTACTGGAAGCAGAATTTCTCTGTCTGCCTGATACAGACTGCAGTCACATTTGTTTCTTTCACAGCAGAACGCTGGTGCCTCAGGTCCCCGGCCAGCGTGTAAATAAAGGCATGATGGGATCTGATGCATGATCACTACATTACGCTTCCTGCCACACCACACATGCATGGTGGAGGTGTGATTGTGGGAATCAAGTATCAGATCCCATCATGCCTTGGTGCCAGTGCAGAGGGAGCCTACAATCATGATGCTGGGCTCCCCTTCACTGGCAAGTAGCAAGCTCTTACAGCTGGGACCCCCATCAACTGGCAGAGCTCCAAGCTACACCTCCAATGCTGGGAGCCCCATCTCACCACATGTTCAATTCATGGTGTAATAGGAACCAGACAAAGTTAGATATAAGACTGGCTGATCATGTTTTAAGTGAACATATACCAGGGGCAGTCATCTTATAATCAGCTAGCAGAGCTGGTCTGAGAGAAAATGGTGCCCTAGGCAGACTTGTATTTTAGCACCCCTGTTACCCCCTCTTCCCAAGTCAGATGTGCTGCTGCAAGCAGAGGCCAAAGCAGGTGGCAGGGGCACAGGGTGCAGGCCAGTGGGGAGGGTGGAGAGGCAGAGTGCATCAGGCAGGTGGGCAGGCAGGCACTACTGCTGCTGTGAGACAGCAAGGTTGGCAAACTGGAGTGGCTGGAAGCAGGGGGCAGGCTGGGCTGGGCACTTCTCCTCCTGTCTGGGGCCAGGATTGGCTGGGGTGGGGCAGGGTAGGTAGAAAAGAGCTGCTGTGAGTTCAGGCTGCTCACATGTACGTGTGTTTGGCGGCCCCCTGGCCACAGGACCCTGGACAGTTGCCTACACCACCCACCTCTAAGGCTGGCACAGTTAGCTAGTGAACCCAGGCCCTTCTCCAGCTCAGATGTTTTTGACTGAATATGCAACAAACAGCAATTGCTGCTCTTAAACAGTCTTGGACTGTGTACCATTAAAGTTCATCCTAGTTGCATTACTGCAGTCTTTAAAATCATCTAGTTTTCCTCTCAATCCTTTCCATTATTGCCAATGCTATCAACTATGTTATCAGCAAATGTCATTAGCAATACTGCTTTCTGTACCAATATCATTAACAGAAATATTAAACAGGATCGGTCCCAAAACCAGTTCTTAGGAACTTCACTGCTAAGTCACCTCCATGCTCATACGACCTCTTTTGATACTGTAGCAGGGTGCCTCCCCAGGGGTGGCTGTGAAGCCTCTGGAGTCCCTGCAGGCTTACTTTTCTGAGGGAACCTGCCCCAGGGCTTCCAAAATTGCTCTACAATGACCACCACGTGCCAGTGGCCCTGCCTTCTGGGCAAAATGCATTGCTCCGTTCCTCCCCTACATCATGCCCTATGCCTTACAGATGGCACCCTGTTTGCTGTTCTCTTCACTTAGCCCCTCCTCTGGGGTTCTTGGGCCCTCTCTGGTCCCAGACTCTCAAGCCCTCAATCTGGGTCCCTAGGAACCTCCTCCTCCCCTTAATTCCTTCCCAAGCCACCAGACTGCTTTAGGCGTTACCCTCCACATTGACTTTCTGGAGCTGCAGCCATCCTGCTGAGGTGATGTTTTCTCAGCAGGCTCCAAAATTTTACTTTGGTTCATCTCAGGGCCTGGGTTTATATCCTTCTCCTGGGTCAGATGTCTGCAATCAGCCCAGCCTGCACTTGCAGGTTACTTCAGCACTAGCCCACCTGCTTCTTAAAGTGGCAGGAACACCACGTCTCCAGCCACATACACTACCTTTTGCTGTCTCCCTTTAAACCAGCTCCTTACCCAACTTAGAGTTCCTCTTCATACTCCTCATCTCCCCATTTTAAGTCATACTTTCTCATATAGTGTTATACAAAGTGCTCTGTCGAAGTCAAAAGAAATGAGACCCTCTGCATTTACTTTGTCTAGAAAAGTCAGCTACCTTATCAAAGAAAGCTATCAGTTTAATATGACATTGAGCATTTGGTAAATATATGGTGTATTTTAACCAATTTCCATTTACCTCCTGATGCTTATCTTCTCGAGATCTCTTCTAAAGCCACATAGACTACTGAAGTCACACTTTCAGGCCCATAGTTAGCTTGATCAATATAAAAATCGAGACACAAACTTTGTTATTTCCCCAAACAAATGGTACCATCTCTGATTTAATAGCTATATTACAAATATTTGTTATTAGACCTGCAATTTTTCAGAACTCTGGGATGGAAATTGTCTGGCTGCTCCCTCATCTCCCCACAATTGGAATATATTAAGATCTTTGAATTTTGCTTTTACCTGTAATTTCTGTTACTGTAATTTTCATTTTCATATCTTCATTCCTATTATTCAGCTTGCCCTTGCTTCCATTGTTTATAACATCCTCCTCCTTTAAAATAGAGGCAAAATATTCATTATGTTTCTGGGGCACACCTAGATTATCCTTAATCTATACCCCAACCTGACTGCATAGCAGTATCACTTCATTCTTTGTTTCTTCCTGTTTATAAATAAGCTGAAGACTCTTTTGCTATTTTTAAATTCTCCTTTGTAAGGACTAATTCAGTCTGATGAGTCTTACTTTATTCCTCCACTCCCTGACCTCTGGGACCTAGCTTTCCCATGTTGACTGGTCATTTTTCCATTCTTTATAGGCTCCTTGCTTATTCCTAACATCCTCTTAACGAGGTTATTCACGCAGTTAGTTCAGGAATCCCTTCTAACAAGTAATTTTCCTTTGCTTATTATTCATGTCTCTGATACCTTTAGGAACTTTGACCTGCTGAAACTCCAGGCTTTCTACCCACAGAAAGCCCTTAACTTCTCTTTCTAGCTGACTGGATTAACTGGTTTCCTTAATATATTCAAGTTTACTCTTTTGAATATTGAGAACCTTAAGTCTAGTCTAGACCACTTTCCTCCAGGTCTAGCCCTAGGGCATGCATTCAGGGCTGCTCTGAGTCACTCACCCTACCTAATTGCTGCTCTCTCATGTGCCTGAGTAGACACAAATCAATACGACTTATTTTGTTGTCAGTGGACCAGGGATCAAGGAAGAAGGCTGCTCATAAGTGCCTGTAATTACAGATCTCCCTCTATTATTATTATTATTATTCTATCCGATATAAATTTAACCAACTCATGATCACTTGATCCAAGTTTATTTACTATGATCAGTCCACATTATTTACCAAAAACAAATCTAAAATAGAACCACCTCTTCTTCTTTGAGTGACTATGATTAAGAGATTTGTTGAGGTTATATCAGGAATAACTGGACCCTACCATCATTAAGAACAAGAAGGAATAGTACCATGGCCTGACTTCTCTTTATCATTTCCTACTGGATTCCCATTATGGATTCACAGTAAACTCACTCCGATGCCATCAGAAAGATTTATGCTTTAAAATGATACGAACAGGCTGAGAGAGATCAATGGAGTCAAACTTCTGTATGAGTCAATACAGAGAGGCACTGCAATGACACAGGGCCCCATTACAGAATTTTTTCAATGTGCCTGGGTCTTAGGGTTTGGGCACTCCACAAAATCTACTTGACATCAATTTCTTGAGTCCACATTATGTGGAAATAACCCATAAAGATAAAAATGCTTGCCACTTTTATTAATGCATAAGGCTTTAAAAAATAATTGAAAGTATTTAGCTTTATAGACAAGCAGGTGGATTTCTGTGCTTGTAATATAGAGGAACACCAAGGATAGCTGCTTATCTGTAAGTAGTACTGGATGCTCTGCAGCTGTTTCTCAAATTGACTTAAATGGTATCCATTATGAGATTTTAGACTTATGACTTAGAAAACTGTAGCCCAAAGGAAAGCTCTCTCATGTTGACCACAGCAATTCAAATAGCAGGGAGCGTAGGAATGAGTCCAGCTGCTGTATGTCCCATAAAGAAAGCTTTAAACTATGGTATTTCCCTCATAGGACTGAGGATAGTGAATGATTGACACAGCAGGAGTCTATGCATGGGACCCTATGAGTGAAAGACTAAAGCAACACTATATTTTTTCACATCTTCATTTTTTGATTTTAGAGGAAATAAGCACATGTATAGCTATAGCAGCCTTCCACTCTATCTTCTCACTCACCCATCAAGGTCCTGTTTCCTCAGCTGTCTTCTAAAAATGTCATCACTAGCATTGGTAGCAGGTGTAAGTGCTTTAAGTGCAAAGCTTTCAGTAGGAAGGCTATAAGCATTTCAGCACAGCCCAGTTGGCAGTTTCATTCTGCAACCATCTACCATTTCTGTTACCAGCATCTCAACCTCCTTCCCCTTCTAGTTTTCTTACCCAAGTCTTTCTCTGGATTTTGCTAATGGCACTTTCATGATATAGGCAAGTTTGTTTGCACATCTGATGATTTAGGAAAGGAAGTTGAGTTGATGGGAATAGGGTCAAAGAATAGCAAGTATGTCTCTCTGGTTATTAGGGCTGTGCAAAAGAGCAGCATTCCACTTTGATATCCATTTAGATGGAACAATGTTTCATTTTGAGTTTTGTTTAATTTTGTTTCCATTCCATCAAAACGGTTTTGCTGTTTCGACACTGTTTTGATGTTTCAGTCGAGCTGTGATCAGGCTGCAGTCAGGCTGGGGAAGGGAATCGGGCCGAGTTCCCTTCTCCAGCACTACGATCAGGCTTCCGGACTGAGTTCCCTTCCCCAGCCCAATTGCAGCACTGGGGAGGGGAACACAGCTGGGCTGAGTTCCCCAGCACGACTGCAGTGCTGAGGAGGGGAACTCAGATGGGCTGTGTTCCCCAGTCCAGGGAAAGGGAACTCAGCCAGGCTGAGTTTCCCAGCATGGTGATCAGCTTCCCACAGCCCCATGGAACTCAGCTTGGTGGCGGGAGGCGGAGCGCAGCACCGGCTCTGCCTGCTTTCTGCCACCAGGCTGAGCTCTATGGGGCTAGCGGAGCTGATCAGAGTGCAACCTGGAGGTGGGCAGAGCCAGTGCTGCACTCCCATCAGCTCTGCCAGCCCCACTGAGTGCAGCCTGGCAGTGGGAGGTGGGGAGAATCAAAACTGTGCTTCCCGCCAGCCTGAGCCACATGGGGCTGCGGAGCTGCTGGGAGCACAGCCCTGGTTCTCCCCTGCCTCCCAGCACCTGACTGGCTGCTGCACAACTTGAAATGTTTTGAAACATTTCAACTACCCTCGTCTTGTTTCAAGGCTGTTTTGAAGCCCTTCGTTTCATTTCAGTTTTGCTGTTTTAGGTTTGAAATGAGTTGAAACAGTGTCGAAACAAAACAGCTGGTGAAATTTTTCACAGACCTACTGGTTATCATATGCCTACTCTGATCAAGTTTATATCTATAAGTTCACAACATGCAGAATGTTAAGTCTTGTTATTCTGTCTGCCCCAGGAGTGCTCCCGTCACAAATGGAAGGGCGTCTTTTACGGGTGAGCATGAAATAGTCTTGTAGAAGCACACTGTCTTCACACTAGAGGTCTAGCAAAGAGGTTTGAATTCCAAATTCAACTGAATGTTAGGATATTAGAAAGGTGAACTAAACCAAATAGAAGCTGTTATCCTGATATAAGGACTGGAGACTGATGGAGGAAAAAAAGAATTTTATTGTATTTCTAGAGTTGCCACTATTTTGAAGGGGGGTCATTCTTTCTTCTGGGATATTTTATTCTTTAATAATGCAGCTCTGGTGTTTTCACTAATGTTATGAACATTCAGGAATGCCTACTGTTTATTATTTTATTTTCAACTGATCCAGAGTCTTGAAAAGTTAGTATTGGTAATCTAGTGGTTTATAACAATGCAGGGCAAGGATTTAAAAAATGTCATAGAGCAGCGTGAAAAGATGACACAGGGAAGGCAGAACCCCAGCATTATCCAATATAAATATTCCCGTTTGTTGAAGGTCATCTGCTTTATTGTCAGTTTCCCTGCATTGCTCATACCATGTCAGACCTTGACTCTATTAATGTTTGCTGAGTAATTTAAAAGGACTCCTGTCAGCATTAATAACTTCTATTTTGACACTAATTTGAGTTGAAAACCATAATAATTAGAGCCAGCGTTTTGATTTTTATGACACTGAGTTCTTGAGAGAGTTTGTTTCAAAAGCCACAGCCACATATAATTTTTTTTAAAATGTGACTTTCTAGAAAAAGTTTGGTCTAAAATATCAATCAGGATAACCCTCCTTTATTGTTTAAGCATCTTCCTGTCAGGAGTTTTTAATATGACAATAGTAGCAACTGGAGTTGAGACAGAAAGTGAACACGTGTCTTGCTTGTTCCTAATTCATCTTGAACAATAAATAAACAACAAATAAGTTGGGGTTGCTTCTACTCCAGCATGACACAAAAGCTGGGATTTTCAAAGGAAGTCAGATACCTAAATCACACTGAGAAACTAACTGAACCACCTTTAGCTTCTTTGAAAATTCCTAGCCTAAATCATTCCCATTTAAGAAAGGTGTGAAAACTAGTTTCAATGAAAATGTTTAGTTAAAGCTCAATGAGCTTTAGTTAAATCACCCCCATCACCATTTTTCAGCATGGGGACACTGATACATGAGATGCTCTGAGCACTTTAATTAGAGGCTCTTGGAGCTGCTCTAATTAAAGCGCCCCTCCTCACCCTCCTCACTCCTGGAGCACATGTACAAACACCCAGGAAGCTAACTGCAGAGCCTTAGGGAGCGTATCAGAGTCTGGCACTGAATTTACATCTCCTGCCAAAGAGTTACACTGTATGGTTTAATCACCTGCATTTTTAATATGTATCAGATTTGACTGGTTAGTTGACCGGTTAGTTTCAGAAATAAATGAGAAAGCCAGAGACTTAACTACATGTGTCTTAATTTAAGAAGATATCTAAAAATCACTGAGGGCCACATCATTGCTTCTGCTGTATGCCTTGGTGGGAATATAAAGGAAAGCAACATTTCCTTTCTGCCCCTCTATTTGTGTATGGCCTAGATGTACAGAGGCCAGTCAATACTCTATTTCCTCCATCAGCCTAGTGGGTAGGGAGAGGCAGGGAGCTAAAGCAGCATGTGTGTGTGTAGGAAGGTATGAATCTTCTAGTAGAGAAGACCCAGTAGAGCATATTACCACTGCCGGCAGCAAAAGGCAATCAGGGAAGGGATCAAGAGGCAAGATTTCTTCTTGGCTCAATGAGTGGGCAGAAACAAAACAGAACAGACAACCACACAATTTAGCCATTGGGACATTCAGCAAAGTTAGACTATTATTTGCCATTTCCATCCCAAATGATTTCTATAAAGCTCTCACTGTCTGTTGCAGATCAAGGACCATTACTTGGCACTTTCATTCCTCCTCATCTGTTTGAGAATTTTTAATTGGAAGTGTTAAGGGTTGCTGCTTTGTCTGTTTGTAACTGAACAAACAGATTCAGATGGAGTTACAGAGAGTCAGCAATTACCTTATTTTTACTGAGATGGATTAATCCTTTAACTGCCAGTCAACTAATAAAAATTTTGTAAGAGACAAGAAGAAGAATATCCAGTCATGGGGAGGGGGGACCCAAAACAATCACAGCTTGACAAATATAGAGAAGGGTGCGAGACAGTCTGTAATGACCAGAAGGTTGCATTGACAACATAATTGGATTAGTGAGCCAGAAGCATAATTAGTAGACAATGAAAAAAACTATGTGGGAAAGGACCAGGTGTAATATTATATCTAGTCTGCATTAACAGCAGATCTGTGAAAGCTTGAAACACTGCCTAGTACAAACACTTAAAAGTGTTTATATTGCACAACCTGCTTTCACAATAGACAGATATAATTGCTTTGTCAAACTAGAGTGTACCAAAACAAATGCTTTGTCCAGAAAAAAAAAATTCACTGCTTAGTTTCAGGGGTGAGGAAAGGGGTAATCAGGATTTCCCATCATGACTTCCAAAAGACACATTATTTTACTTATGTAAAATACAAGTCACCACAATGTAAAATATGGACTGAAATTGTGTTTTCTGTATCAGCTAGTTTCATCTCTCAGCCTCTTGCTGCTTAGGCTGGCAGCATTGCAGTGCCATAATAATAATGCACTGCATGTCTACCACATGTTCCATCTGAGGATTTTCAAGTACTTTACAAACACGATTAAGTAAATTGATGAAAACAGCTTCACAGCTCTTAATTCTTTCCAGTTCTATATCAAGGATGCTCAGTTTCAAAGTAGATGTTTTGTTCAACTTTCAGTCCAACAGACTCATCCTAGGCTATCTTAGTAGTCACCTCACATCTCATCATCAGTACACCAGATGCACAGCTATGCTAATGATAGGGCAGGATGGCATCGTAGAGGCTAACATTAAAAAATTGAATGTGAAATTGCAGAACAAAAAGCCATCCACAGATTGGACTGCATTAGCCATGGTCTCAACAGGAACTAAGCTTAAACTGTTACCTGAACTAGCTGTTAACTTGGGTGTCACTCCAGGTGTTCACTGCCTTGTTCACTTGACCTAGGCCATGTGTAGACATTATCATTTTACCAGTTAAGTAATCAAAAGCTGGTCTATATCCGTAACAGAAGTTTGGTGCACACAGGTTGGTTTAAAAATGGCAAAACCCACTCTAACGTTTGCCCACCCAGTAAAGGGTGAACGTGTCTTCTGT
Organism: Crocodylus porosus; assembly: GCF_001723895.1. Taxonomy (NCBI): domain Eukaryota; kingdom Metazoa; phylum Chordata; order Crocodylia; family Crocodylidae; genus Crocodylus; species Crocodylus porosus. The sequence continues at coordinate 3,255,136 of NW_017728910.1, read as the reverse complement.
TTGTTACTGTTCCTAACTACACCACTTACAAAAACCTGCATAACTTAGATTGAGTCCACCTCAGGCTTTGTGGATGTCTGTACCTAACCCTAATCATCCTGCTTATTCCCTCTTTTCACAATGTTTCCTCCATTGGTCTGTTTTGCATATATATATATATAGTTGCCTATGAAAGCTCACCCCTCTCTGAACCAGTTAATCTCCAAGCTACCCTCTACTATTTTTATCCTTGGGTAACCTGAAAGCTTGTCCAACAGCTTTCCCAACTATACAGCTGGTTTAATGAAAAATATCACAACCCAACACACAAAAAGGGAAAAAAAAAACTCCTTTGCCCTTCAGACATTTACTGGGCCATCACAGCTACAACTACACTCTTACCCTACTACAACGTCTATAGGAAGTCACAAGGTAAATGACCTGACCCACAGGATGCCTGATGAAATTTGTGAGGTTGATGTTTGACAGCTACTTTCTGTGAATATTTGAGTAACAGGCTCCATTGCATGTGTGCATTAAAATAAAACCATCCTTGAGCAATTTCTTGGATACACTTCAATTTCCTTCTCTTACAATTAAAAACAGGATTCATAAAATCATAATTGCGAGAACATCTGTTATTTATAATGAATAGAGGCAAATTCATTCAAGTCTTGATTTCATACCCATTTCAGTTAATGTAAGTATTTTCATAGTTTCATGGTTTCATAGTTTCTAGGGTCAGAAGGGACCTGAGCAGATCATCGAGTCCAACCTCCTGTCATGGCAGGAAAAAGTACTGGGGTCAAACGTCCCCAGCAAGGTGGTCATCTAACCTCTTAAAGAGATCCAGGGCAGAAGCCAGCACCACTTCTCTTGAAAGCTGGTTCCAGATCCTAGCTGCCCTGACCGTGAAGTAGCCCCTCCTGATATCTAGCCTAAACCTATCCTCTGCCAGCTTGTGACCGTTATTCCTGGTCACTCCTGGCAGTGCTCGGGGGAACAGGGACTTCCCCAGTGCCTGCTGGTCCCCTCTGACTAGTTTGTAACAGGCCACTAGATCCCCCCTCAGCCTTCTCTTGTGGAGGCTTAACAGGTTCAGGTCCCTTAGCCTCTCCTCATAGGGCCTGCCCTGCTGCCCCTGATCATGTGAGTGGCCTGCCTCTGGACACTCTTGATGCTGTCCACATCCCTCTTGAAGTACGATGCCCAGAACTGGACGCAGTACTCCAGCTGCAGCCGGACCAGTGCTGCATAGAGGGGGAGGATCACCTCCTTGGACCTAATTGAGATGCATCTGCGGATGCATGACAAGGTATGGTTGGCCTTCCTGACTGCATCCCCACAATGCCGGCCCATGTTCATCTTGGAGTCAATGATGACTCCAAGATCCTTTTCTGCCTCTGTACTGACAAGAGGGGAGTTCCCTGACCTGTAAGTATGGTGCCGGTTGTTTCTTCCCAGGTGCATCACTTTTCACTTGTCGGTGTTGCATCCCATCCTATTCTCATCCGTCCATCCCTGTAACCTGTCTAGGTCCATGTGATAGGAGTCTCATTTTTGGAGTCTCTCCGTGCGTGCAACTCCGGACTCCTGCAATGGGTCCACCACCCGCCTATCCTCGCCTGCCATGACTTGATCTTGTTTATAAGTAACAAATGATGAAACTTAGTGGGAAGCTGCCCATTTGTATGCACCCCGATGGCAGGGGGCGCTGTCTGCAGCTCCTGTACCTCCCCTGCACCGCAGCCCAAGCCTCACCAATGGTGTTGGAATACTCTCACTAGGGCCATGATACTAGGTCCCAGCCCTTTGTATGTTCTCAGGGCTCCTTGGCGCCCCTTCTCACTCCCGGGGTCTCTCACAGCCCCGCACTCAGCCCCTTCTGGGGTCTTGCCCTCTCCAGGACCCACGCCGCACCTCCCCATGGCCATTGCCCTCCCTCCGGGCCTCTACCGCGCTCCTCACGCTTGGGGCTCAGGTGGCCGCAGCTGTGCCTGGCCCTTTGATCTATCTCTGGGTCCCTTGCCCCACTAGGCAGACATCGCCCTCCCAGGCTGGGGTCCGCAACCCTGCACACCGCGTCTCTCTGGCGCAACACTGCACCTCGCCAGCGGAAACAGTAGTGCCCCGCTGGCACTGTACCCCTACTGGGCACCAGGAACCCCCAAGCTGCTGGGGAGCCCCCCTGAGGCCTCCCCACTCCCCTACAGCCTCACCCAGTCCTCTGGTGTAACTGTAACCGAAATGCAAGCCACCTGGCTTCGACATAAACATGGAGCCTCCTGCTCATAACATAACCTCCAAGCCCCTCTAGGGCTCGCAACCATACCTCTGTTTATGGTGTTCTCGTCCCCAGCATCATCGCAGCCGGTCCGCAAGGTAAGGCTGCAACCCCCAACCCAGGCTGCTCAGCTCTGCCGCAGAGCTCCTGCTCCTGCGGCAGTCAGAAGGGTACTGCCACTGGGCCCAGGCCTGAGCTGTTATAAAGGGCCCAGCCCTGTCCCCTTCCGGTCACCTGACCTATCTGGTTGCTGTGGCAACCTGCACCTGAGCTGCCTCTGGTGATTGGCAGCTCCTTAACTCCCTATCAGTCACAGGTCATCTCCCTGATCCTGTGACAGTCCGATTTTCTTGGGAGTGGGTTTGGCACTAACACTCCTCTTCCTTTCTTTTCTGGCCTATCATTCTTTTGAAGATGTCAAATCATGCAAAGGCTCCCAGTGTCTGAGGAAAGTACAAAGTGGGCACATCTACATGTGCTATTAAGGCACTGTAAGCTTACTGTGCAGTAATCGTTCCCAGGCAAGGTGTTTACATGTGCTCCCAAGGGGAGCAGTTCAGCGCGGGGCTACTCTAGTCCTGCTATGCCCCCCAACAGCAGCCAAGGGGAGCTCCAGTTTCCCCCCAATGCCAGCCCTGAGCTGGCAGGGGGCACTTAAGTCAGGCCCTTTTCTCCAGGGGGTTGGCAGAAGCTGTCCCACCTCTGGAGCGGCTGCCTCCCAATCCCATGCCTGGATCTGTGGATTAAACAAATGCTATGACCTCGACAGATCAGGTCATGAGGGTGGGAAAATGTCCCCTCCATGGAGCTGCTGCTTCTCAGCCCCATGCTGATTGGCAGATGGGGCTGGGAAGCAGCAGCCCCGGGGAAGAAACATTTTCCCAGTCTGGAGGAGGGGACATTTTCCCAGCCTCATGCCCCAATCTGCCAATCAGGGTATGGGGCTGGGAAGTTTCCCTGCCCCCTGCTATCTTGGAGCAATTTGCTAGTCAGCAGTCTACACATGTACTACTGTGAAGTAGTAATTGCATGGTTAATCTACTACCTGCATTTACAGGGTGTAGGCAACCACATAGTAGACTAATCTGCTGCACAATAAATGTTGCACATGTGTAGATGGTGACACTTTACTGTACAGTAGATTACAGTACATTAAAGCATTTTATGTAGGTGGTTCAAAGCTCTGCTCACTTTTACTCCCAAATTCAAGGCACTGCATTCTTTAACTGACCTTTAAGAAAAGAGACATGTATTTGGCTATAACTTATTACAGCATGTGAACAAAATGGTATCAGTGCTAGCTTTTAAAAGTACACTTGCAAGAGCTTTATTACCTTTATTTTATTCTGTCAAGCAGGTCACTATAACCCTAACTGCTAATGCACACTTTGTATTTATGTTCAAACATTTCTTTTGACATATAATAATAAATTACCTCAAGCTGAAGGATCAGAATCTGCTGAAATCTTATATCAACACAAAACTGTTGTAGCTTTGGAAGAGCCATTCCATATTGGTTTGTTTCTTTTCCAACATGGCCCAAAGGGTACTTACTCTGTTTTTGTATTGTTCAAGGCCGCATCCCTTTGTGATTTTCCTTATAACTAAGGAGATAAAGTCTCTCTTATTTGGGCTATTTTTTAAAATGAATGTTTGTGGGGCTTAATCTGGAAACACCACAATCTTTTACTTTTCCTACAACATTTTCTAAATGCATACCTCCTACCCTCCATTTCACACATGCAGACCACATCTACACAAGAAGCTGGTTGTGCAGTAGCTCATTACTACTGCACAGGAACTCATTACTACTGTGAAGTAGCTTGTTACTACTGTGCAGTAACATCGCGAGGCATGAAGTCTGACGTGATGCTACTGCACAGTAGTAACAAGCTATTGTGCGGTAGTAAAGAACTGCTGCACAGTCAGAATCACCAAAAAGCCATGTGGTGACTCCACTGCTCAATAACTTCAGTTTCTGCACAGTCATTTTGTACTTGTGTATGCAAGTACTAAATGACTGTGCAATAACAACCGCACAGTCAGTGTCTCATGTAGACGAGGCTGTAGGGGTTCTAGCTGCCCAATGGTCTCTGAGCAGGGGTCATTCAGCTGTCACCCTTTGCAGCTATTCTGCATGAATGTTTGTTTCTTGTTAAACTTTTCTTTTCTCCTTTCTATCCTGAAGCACAAAGCCTAGTGACCAAGAAAGCTGCCAGTTATATTTACAAGTGCATTCGAACAGACAGCTATTGGTCCTGCTAACGTGGCAGTCATGGAAGCCTCATATTTTTTGGTAGTCATGTGATTTGCTGTCATTGAGTTGACCTCAATCATGTATTCACATTTTCATCACTACCATGGTCATGTGCTGGATGTAAATAGATCAAGCATTCAGATATAAAAAGATATGTTTGCATGCCGTGACCAAGAATATACTCTGAAGCCAATTGCAGAGCACGAAATAGTGATTCACTATGTATTACACTGACATAGTCTATTCATGGTCAAAAAGAGAAAATCTACCAGTGTGAGAAAAGATAGATTATTTTCATTTGTGGGTTCTCAAGTAAAGAGTATTAATTTGCATGGCATGGAAACACTAAAAAGAATCCCATAGGTCTGAATGGTACTCTGTTTTATTCAAGCCAAAGCAGTTCAACTATTTCAGCCTGGAAATATTTGAGAATACAAACTGTGAGGGATAGATCACCATCTCATTGCACACAGTGTTACTCATGAAACTCCTTTAGCAGTAGCTGTCAAACTACTGAGAATATTCTCAAATGCTGTTAGGATTTATTCTGCCAGCTTTAACATTAATGGATTCTATTAACTATTAAAACCAAAATCTTAGATCCAAAACACCCTAAAAACTTTCTGGAAGCTTAGGTACAAGTTTGGAAACTTAGACCCCATCCCTAATACATACTCCAAAAAAACGTGCACAAATACAGCTCTCAAAATTGGGGGAAAAAAATCATCACTAAACACTACTAGTCAAACACACACACACACACATGCACAAAACTCCCTCAAAACCAAGCAATTGCCTCTCATACCCTTTTCAAACCATTTGGAACCAAAGTGGGGATTCAGAATTATGTCTCCGGCAGACACAACCCATTTATAGACGTACTCTGGGAGGTGGGGGTGCTTTAATTCATGCCATTCCAAGAGCTGCGCTAGTTAAAAGTGCTTGGACCGTACTGTGTATCAGCATCCTCAAGCTGACAAATGGTGGTGGGGTGCTTTGAACCAAAGCTTGAAAGTGTTTTAGCTTAAAGCACTTCACCACAATGTTTCAGAGAGTGGATGCTGATACACATAATACTGGAGTCTGCTGGACCACAGTAATTTGCATGCTTTAGCAGACTCAATTAATCAAGCCTGCTCCAATGCGCTGGAATTACAGCACATCAGAGCATCTGCCCTGCATGTGTATAGGAGGCCCCAAAGAAAGGAGTAGTAATAGCGGCTTGCAGCTGGCTGTTCTGGGGGTAGGAACTACTCTAAACTGCAGTTATCCCTTGTGTTCTGGAGCTGCTATGCAACTGAAAATGTCTGTTCTATATGAGCCATTGAGACTGGCATTCCTGTCAGTGCCAGAAGGGGCTTTCCTGCCTTTTGAATGACTCACAGGCCTGGGCTTGAGGGGAGACTTGCTCAGGGCAGTGCAGTGCCTGACCTTCACTGGGGGAATCCTCCCAACCTCACCTAATGAACTTTTATGACCCAGCTCTCTAATACTGCAAAGGCGACAAGGGCCAGAGCAGGGAAAAAGGTATCTGTTACAATGCCCAGCGAGCATAAAATACAATCACATGAAAATTTAAAGGATTATATTTGGTGTTCTCAGCTTGAATAGTTTGGTTCTATGTAAACTGCAACCACTGAATAGTTGTTAATATCCTCAGAGAGACAAATCTACTTCCTCTAAAGGCATTGGTCAGGGGTGAAAAATGCTACCATCTGTTAATATTCTAGGTCAAAGCCCCCATTGGATTAAATGGCAAGAGATGTGAATGGTAAACTAGGCACAAGACAACAGTCAAAACTTTGCTTAATTACATCCAACTTTCTTCAACTAGAGGTCTTCATTACCAAAAAGTATCAAAACTAAACATTTTGTTTACTACTGTTACTTAAAAGCTGCAGCTCAGGAGTGGAAATTAACTTGACCTGAAGTATTTCTCATTCCTTATTAGGGGTTAAATTACCAGGGTTTTATTTTGTTTTGTTTTTAGATAAAACAACAACAAAACAAACTAACAAAATAATGGATCCAAGTATTAGGTAAGTAAACACATAGTTTTGTATACTAACCAAAAGATGTTGGCTAGTTCTGGTTCTAGCTAGGTACACATTCATTTATTATGTTGTGCGACTGAACTTTAATCCCTCAAAATTATGAACTACTAAGACTGTGTTCAGATTGCACCCTTCTGATCCTTGTGGCTGAGCTGCCTAAGGCAGCTGAACAACATAAAAACACTGATAGCATCAAAACATGTTGCAACATGATGAGTAATGGACTGTAGATCTGTTTGCATGTCAGTGGCATTTTACCACTATACAGTTAAAGCTGTACAAGTTGTTAAAAAAGCTGTATAATGTATGCTGAAGATGAAGTGTTCTAGAGAAGCATTTGGTATAAGACACACACTCACAACTACTGAGATTACTGTTAAATAAAACAATGACCTGCTGAAACTGCTGGCTTTGCAAATGCCTGCCCAGGAAATAGGGGCTCGGGTGTTTTGCTTCTATAAAATGATGATGCTCTACACGTGACTTCTGAGGCGAGTCTAAAGGAACTGGGCTAATTTAGTCTGGAGAAGAGAAGATCAAGAGGGGATTTAATAGCAGCCTTCAACTACCAACGAGAGGCAAAGCGCTGCTTGACCTGGTACTGGCTACGGGTGACGACCTAATCGGTGA
>NW_017728910.1:3242851-3247921 GCF_001723895.1 Crocodylus porosus | reverse complement strand
AGGCTGGACATAAGGAAGAATTTCTTTACTGTCTGAGCCCCCAAGGTGTGGAACAGACTTCCTGCCCTTTGGGCAGGGGGCTGGACTCGATGATCTCCCGAGGTCCCTTCCAGCCCTAATGTCTATGAAATCTATGAAATCTATCTGAATGGGTGTTTCAGAGACGATGGAGCTAGACTGTTCTCAGTGGTGGCAGATGACAGAAGAAGGAACAATGGTCTCAAATTGCAGCAAGGGAAGTTGAGGGTAGATATTAGGAAAAACTTGCTTACTAGGAGGGTAGTAAAGTGCTGGAACAGGTTACCCAGAGGGGCTGTGGACTCTCCATCCTTGGAGGTTTTTAAGACACAGCTAGACAGAGCCTTTGCTAAGATGATATAGTTGGGGATTGTCCTGCTTTGAGCAGGTGGCTGGATGATCTCCTGAGGTCCCTTCCAACCCTAGTTTTCTAGGGTTCTTGGGCTAGTTTTAAGCCATCAGCAGCTTTGCCCAAAGAAGTATATATTTGTTGCAGTTCTTGGTCATGGTTGCCTAGCGACACTTACTGTGCAGTAGCTTGTTACTACTGCACAGCAGTGTTGTGTCACAGTTCATGCCTGGTAATGCTACTGGGCAGTAGTAATAAGCTACTGTGTAGTAAGCAACTCATGCTGACGTGCCCCTTATGTAGCTACCCTCCTGGGGCCTGATTTTCAAAGGCTCTGAACACCTACTGTTCCAATCACTGATTAGTGCTCCAAAAGACTATGCCCACTGACCATCAAATACAGATTGTAATAGAGGACTAGTGCTGGGCCTTGTTTTAGGGAAGAAATGGTGGCAGGGACACTTACCTGGGACAGACGTGCAAAAATGTGGCAGCATCTGATGACATCAGCTCATGGTGGGCTTTTTCAAAACCTTCCTGATCCTCCTGGGAGACATGCCATTGATTGATCTGGCTGACCAGAACAATCTGTAAAAGAAGAGGCCCCAGTGGGCATTGTTGCACTGGAGAGGGGACAGCAGAGTAATTGAACTTAGCCTGTGGAGGCATAGAAACTGAGGACTAAATGAGGTGAGACAGAAAGTGGTTGTGGAAGTGTGGCCATAGGGTGACTGATCCAACAGATATGGTGAGTTGCCAGGAGAGCAGGGTAACTGTAGACAGAGAGAGGAAGAGGAAGATAGAGACGCACAAGTTTTCCTCCTCAGCCCTACAAAGAAAAGGGTTACTCAAGGGAGAGGGATACACATTATTGGTGACCCAGCTTAGTTTAAGGGCTGCCGGTGAGCATGGTGAATACTGTCTCTTGAAATGGACAGAGAGAGAGAGAGATAGACTATTGCCACTTAGAGGTAGAGAAGACAGGAAAATAAAGGGAGAAACTGACCTGCTGAAGAGATAAACTGGGTGAGAAGTTTCTATCCACAAGACAAGGAGAAACTCTGGGCTACGATACTGGTTGGGCATGGACAGGGTATGACGGATGGTAGAGCCCTGCAACAGAGACCAGTGAACCAAGCACCTACAGTCACATGTCATCTGTCCATTCCCTTTGCTATATTTTCTTTTTCTCTCCCATCAAGGCATGGTAGACGAGTCAAAGGGGATGACAGCTTACAGGGTTACCAGAAGCTTAGAAGGTGACCTGTAACAGAGATCTTTTTCATTTTCATGAGTGGCTAAAAGGATTTATTCCTCAGAGGAGCTAATCCAAGATGCAGGCAGAATATAAACACCTATAGACTTTTTAAGAGCCTATCACACCAAAATAATCTTAGCAAAATCTCAGCAAAGCTTCCCTGAAGTCTGATATACTCTTCAAATGATAGTTGAAACAGATTCTTTTTAAAAGTTCAATTGCTGTAGCCTCCTTTGATACAACAGTAAAAGCGCATCCAAGAGATGATTGTTTTACCAGATAACAATGGGCAAGATATTATTGAAATATAGAGGGAATAATCTTTTTAAAATCAGCAACAACAGAAAGTACTTTTAGAATGTTATTGGTGTTTTCCACTGAAAATGCACTTCAACTACCAACTTTTATCCTTTATTCACTGATGAAGCTCCAACCCTGCGCTGATCAGAGCTGATAGAACTAGACCAAACAGAATAAACCTGAAGGTCAATCAGACCCTGCAACTAAAGCGCATATTCAGGCATTGTAAGCGTTTTTACTTGATTATTTTAATATTTGATAAACTGAGGACTGAGAATTTAAGCATAATAAATAGCACTAACTAGTACTTTATGTTCCACTTCATTCTAATTAATCTGAATCCCCATGTAAATGCCCTGATACTCATTCCTGACTTCTTTAGAATTTGACAGTAGGGCTGTGTGAAGCTTTGAACCGCAATTCGGATTTGGAAAGGATTTGGATGATTCAGAGGCCAAATCTGCACATCTGAATAGAATTGCTAGCTGTTTTTGGCTTTCCAAATTGATTCAGAGCTTCCAAATTGATTTGGAAAAGATTCAGTGATTCAGAGATTCGGAAGGCTGTCTGTATGGGGAAGCAGAAACTTAGAAGAGGGAGAGGAAGCAGGGGGGGGAAGACTGACATATATAGGTGGCCAGTGAGCATGATTTCTCTCCGATTGCCTTTCCAATTACAGTTTCTGGGGGGAGGGACATAGAAACAGCATAAAAGCCTCTGTGTGCAGGCTTGCTCTGCCTTTTGTGAGCTGGTTATGTCTGAAGAACAGTGTTAGAAAGGTACTGTTGCTGCCTGGCTTGCTTCATAGTCAGCAGTTGAAACTTGCCTGCTCCTTTTTGTTGTTAGAAAGGATTGGATAGGGTTTAGCTTAGTTCATCTTAGAATCTCTTTACTTAATACTATCCAATTCATTTCTTTCAGTTTATATTTGCTCTCTTTTTTACTTTCCAAACTTTGAAAAAAGAAAGCTCAGTATTTTTCCTGCCAGCGTGATCCATCACTGTGCAGGGAGGCACACAGATTACACACACACATACTTATAATATACACACATAGAAGGAAAATCAGATATTCATAGAAGAGGAGATTATATATAGTAGTTATTAGTTATTAATATTATTATAGTTAGTTTACATAGAGACTGAAGACAACACAGAAGTCAGATTCAGATTGAGACTAACATAGAACTCAGGGTCTATATATCCTACAGCTACACATGACAACACAGAAGAAGAAGAAGTACAGTAGTAGTCACGCATTCACATTAATAGAACATCACAGAAGAATACACCACATATAGTTATTAATAATCAAAGCAGAGTCCAGAGTATGCACACAACACAGGGTAAAACACAACTGAGTCACACTCCACATTCAGAATTCATAAAAAATAAACACATCCCAGCAGAGAAGAAGAAGACAGACAGCACACACTTTGTACACATGTCTTCATACTTATTACTGAATCAAACAATCGAACCAGAGTCCAGTGCACACACGCAATGCAAAAAAAGAAAACACACAACACAAAAGGAGTCACACACACACCTTTTGCGCACAGGAAAGATCATTATGAAGTGTGCTGGAAAGGCAGGTGCCAGATCTTCTGGCAGGGGAGAGAGAGGGGTAGGGAGAGAGCTAGAGCTGCAAGTCCCCTGCCCTCAAACATAGACACATTTTCTTCCTAAGCAGCCATGATGCTTCTGCTGCCAGTGGAAGCAAGGAGGTGGGAGCAGTGTCTGCACCTGACATCCCTGCAGCTGCACCATCTCCTCTCAGTCCAGAAACAGGCACCAGCAGTGAAATCACTGTCTCTTCCACCCCAATGTCCTCTCTCAGTGTGAGCCTTCTACTGCCAGAGGAGGAGCTGGAGCTGGAACCAAGGATGCTGAGCCTGCTGGCTCAAGCAATTCTGGGGGTGAGGGGGAATCAGAGTTTGTGCTCCACACCTTTCAAAGTTCCCCTAGACTCAGGTCTCCTTTGGAAAGCAGCAGCTTAGAGGAGGTTGAGGCTGTGGAGGCAAGTGGCTCAGCTGAGGCAGCTCCTCCTGCTATTGTACCTCAGCCTGGTGAAGAGTGGGATAAGGCAGCATCCTCACCCTCAGCCCAGAAGTGGGGGGGTAGTGTAGCGTGGGAGCATTTTGAGCTGGCAGATAATCCCAGGTTTGCTATCTGCCAGCACTGCCAAAGGCACATCAGCTGGGGCAAGGACATAAAACACTTTTCCACCATGGCAATGCTGCTGCATCTGAGAAGGCAGCACCCCCTTGCCCTTCTTGCTGCTCAGCTTGGCAGTGTAAGCGTGATGAAAGAGAAGTCCCCCCACTCACTCCAAAGCCCTCTTCCCCCCAAAGCAGAGGCAGGCCACTCTGGATCAGTGGGGGGAAGCTGCAGACAGAGAGGGGTGAGTTGCAAAGGTGAGCGAGATCACCCAGAGCATTGGAGAGATGCCTGCTTTGGATAGCCAGCCCTTCTCCCTAGTTGAGTGGCCAGGGTTCAGGTAGCTCATAGCACTTCTGGCCCCATCACAAAGTGCCCACACACACCATGTTTAGCAGGACGGTGGTGCCCTCCCTGTATGAGGCAGGCAGGGAGTACTTGAGGGAGGCGCTGCACAAGGCAGGGCTGCAGGTAGCCTTGCACTTCACCCCCGACATCTGATGCAGGAGCGGCTCGTTGGGCAGGCTGAGCTCATCCATGGTCCATGGTCACCAACAACAGGGCCAATATGGTGAAGGCTGTCCATAATGCCAACTTTGTTGGCATCCTCTGTGTGACACACAGGCTGCACCTCATAGTCAGGGATGCCTTGGAGGAGGACAGGGATGCAAGTGCTACAAGCAGGTGATTTCAAAATGCAGGAAGGTGGTGGGCTACTTCCACCACAGCATCAAGGGGGACAAGATGCTGTGGGAGAAACAGGCAGAGCTCAGCATCCTACAATACAAAATCATGAAGGATGTGGAGACTTGGTGGAACTCCACATACCTGATGCTCAAAAGGCTGGTGGAGCAACAGAAGGCCATCCATGAGATGGTCTTGCTTGGGGAGATCGGGATCAGCGGCCCCCTGAACAGAGCTGAGTGGGGTACCATCTACCAGATCTCGGTGGTTCTCAAGCCCTTCCTCGAGGCCACTGAGACCCT
>NW_017728910.1:3229460-3242216 GCF_001723895.1 Crocodylus porosus | reverse complement strand
GACGGTCCACCGAGTACCCCTCCTCTCCAGGGGACATCTGGGGTTCGGGGTCCCATGGGGCGTGGTACACCCCCAACCCTTACACCAGGTAATGGCCCTACTCTCAGCTGAGGGGGCACTAACTGCATCACCAGCCAGCAGGGGAATAACATATCCCTGCTAAGCTCATTCCTCTGCCAGGATGAACTTGGAAGTATGGGATTGGGGCTATGGGGAAGGAGAAGGCCCCAGGTCCTGGGCATGACCACTAAAACTGCACCCTGCCAGGGTAGGGATGCTTGGTGGGACTGCTGGTGAGGTGGCAGCCCCATAAATGCCAGGACCAATGAACCCCTCATGAAAGGCAGGTAGGAGGTGCCATAACCTCCAGCTAATGGATGCATGCACACAGTCCTGGCTGGGGAAAGCCAAGACCTGTCATGCCTTTGACAGGCCTGACACTTGCTGGTTGTAGTGCTGTTGTGAGGCTCCCAGTGCGCTCAGCTTAGCTGCCTGTGATGTCAGCTTTTGCATTGTCCGGCTGAGGAAGTACCTGCAGTTGGCCCTGGATGGAAGGAATAGTAAAGAAGCCTGGCTCATAATGCAGGCAAGAAAGTCAGTCAGTGAAAATGGAAATGGAGGCAACAGGTGGTGAGGGACAGGCTGCAGTGGGTGGTGTGGGGGGAAAGGGTGGTGTAGCAGTGCAGGTAAAAGTGCAGAGGTGCCTGGGGAGTCAGATGTCTGGCAGGTTGCACCCTAAGAGAGACATACCTGGCAGGTTTCATGACCTGGCAGGGCCTAGCAGTCCTGCAGTAGTGTTTTTCACCCCCTGTGCCCTAAGACATATAGACAGAGCTGGCAGGCTTTGTGACCACAGCAGGGATTGGCAGGCACGCCATAGTTTTTTTTCACCCCTCCTGTGCCATAAGAGAGACACAGTCGCACAAGCACCCATGTCATGAGTTTTGCCTGTTAGCAGCTAGAGATGCAGGGCTCCCTTCTTCCGGACCCCCTCCCTTGCACCTATCTCCTTGACAGCTAGCAGGCCTGCAGTTTTCACCGCCCCACCCCGTGCCTTAACACACACACAGTGTCACTTATATCACGAGTTTTGCTTGTCAGCAGCTTGAGGTGCAGTTTCCCAGAAACCCCTGCACTTATCTCCTTGAAACTTGGCAGGATTTGTGGCCTCAGCAGGGGCTACTATCTCTGCAGTTTTCACCCCACTCTGGCGTAACACACACGTGACATGAATTTTGCTTTGAGAACTGTGAGGTGCAGTTTCCTAGAAACCCCTATACTTATCACCTTGACATTTGGGAGGCTTCATGCTTTCAATAGAGGCTACCACCCCTGCAAGTTTCATCTGAATCAGCAAAAAAACAACAAAGTTATAGATATTTAATTGATTCCCCACTACACTCTATGGCCAAATCTCCGAAGCAGAAAACCGATTTGGAGCTCTGAATCAAATTGCCGGCATCCGAATCGGCCGAATCCAGATCCAGATCAAATAGTTCCCTATTCACACAGCCCTATTTGACAACATACTAATCAAATAAAGAAAGCTCAAAATACATGTGGGAGGGATAAAATATTTAAAATCAGGATATTTTTTAAAGAACCTTTTCCTGAGTAACAACTTCAGGTGAGACTCAACTACCTTTACCTGTTCTCAGCATGGTTTTAAATCCTTTTGAGTGTAGGACTTTAAATGAAAGTCTTGTGGTTAGCTATTCCAAGATTTTAATTAAAAGGAAGAGCTAATTTTCTGACAAAGAGCAGAAGTGGTCTGCCCACAAGTTGGATAGTTTGGAAAGCCAAAACGATGACTGGTATCTAAGGGCTTTGTTACACCTTACACTTTAAGCTGCACAAATGCTGATTGGCTTAATGCTAGCTTCAAGTTTGGAGCAGCCATACCTTAAGGCTAAAAACTTTCTCTGTCTCCCCCTGTACAACTGTGACTTGCTGCTAGAGGCCTAGTGAGCAGGACTGCTGGGCCAGGACAATCTCCTATCCCTGCTCTACAAGGCTATGAGAGAAAGGTGGGGGAGGGGGTGGCAGAAGGTGGCAGAAACATGTAAGTGTCAATGTCACCTGCCTCCCTAGAGCCCATGGGCATTGTGCTGGTATCTCTATCACGCCTTCCCCTCCTCTTCCTCCTCCTCCTTCCCCCCACTGCCATTGGGATGGCTAAATGCTCCCACCAACCATAGCATGGTGCCATGTGAGGAAACCACTGGGGTGGCATGGTGCAGTGCTCCTGGGCCAGGCAAAGACGGAGCCACCAGTGACTTGCCAAGCCAGGCAGCAGACCCCCTCTGCTCTCCCCTCGCCCCCCACCCCTGCGCAGCACTCTCCACATCCTCAATACCACCTCATGAAGATTTCCTTTTTTTTCTTTTGCTGGGCCATGCTCTGCTAACTCTGTGGCAGCATCCTGGCAACCAATTCCAGTTATCCATGGCTCCCCCTCCCCCACCTCTGTTATGTCTCAGCTCCCTGTTCTTGGGATACCCTGGCACAGGATGCAGCCTGTCTGACTCACAAAGGACCCTCTCCCTCCCCACCTCTGCCTGAACAAGAACTGATTAGAGGAAGGACTTACAGAAGACAAAGAAGATGCAGTGGGATACGCACCTAAAGCCCTCCAGACAAACGTGATAAGAGTGAAGCAACCCCCCCGGTCTCATTTGCATCCGAGATGGAACCAGATGGAACTCATTTAAATGGGAGATGGAACAGGCATGCACCTTCATTAGCATTCAAGATGGAGAACAGAGATTCCAAAGAAAGGACCGCATTGAATTCTGGGATCAGAAAAGCATTTGGAGCACTGCATGATGAGGAATCCTTGCTCCAAATGCTAATCAACCCACATCTACACACACCCAGCTCAGCATTTATCAGCAGACCAACCCCTGTAATGACTCCTCTATTGGTACCCGAAATACTGAATCTGCCTGTCTGTGAGCTTCCTAAGAGTAATGCCATCCATGGCCAGGAGTGATCGGTTCCTATTATGCAGCATATGAACCATTGTTTACCTCTAAACAATCCTCGTGTTCTCCCTTGAGCCACTGCTAGTTCCCTACAAAAACCCCTACCCAAGCTCAAGTTTCTGTCCTGGTGCTTGGATCCAAAGCTGCACCAGTTCCACTCCTTTTCTGCCTGGAATCTCTCCATTACCCATGCTCAGAACGCTGCCTGTCTGCCAGCTCCAACAAACACCTGGGAACCTCGACGGGTTCAAGCTTCGCTGAGTGGTGAGATCCCAACTCTCGCTCTCTCTCTCTGACTCCAGGAGCCTGACTTCTATTCTCTTACTCCAGGTACAGCTTTCTAAACCTAACTTTTGCTAATCAAACTCGAGCTGGACTTCCCCAAAAACCTAATTGAAACTATGTAATACTGTAACTGTTTCTTTGTCTCTCTCTTGTATGGCTATTATTACTGGTATCATCATAAGTTCATATACCTGGCAATAAATAACTTTTATGGTCAAGCTGGTTGCTATACTTTCTCTCTGAACCTCACCTACTCCTTCTTCCCCTTGACCTCCCCATTTGCTCTGCAGGAACGCTTCTTTTACCTAAGCCAAAGATCCCTATAATGCCCAAAACCACAGTGGGATTTGCTCATCAAGGGGGTTACTACTAGGACGATTGTGACAAGAGATTGTCATGTGCTGAGTTTTGAGGCATATGAGGGTATCAGCTGAAAGTGCTGATCGGACCCAGCCTGCTCAGGCGTACTCTGTTAGCATGTGTGTATGTGTGTCTAACTGCAGTTATTATTTTTCTAATGAACTGAGTTCAAGGCATATGAGGGTGTTAGCCTGTCAATGCTAAATAACCCAGCCTGGCTCAGGCATATCCTGTTGATCTGTGTATATGTGCGTACATTTGTTTGACTAATTTGGTGGCTGGAGGAACCCAGCTGCATTGAAACTGAGGCCTGCAAGATAGCTCCACTGGGGGTGAGGACTTGCAGAGGGGAGAGATACAGCTCCATACTGAAACACAAGTAACACTAGCAGCACATTGATAGAATTACAGACATTCCCAGAAATGTACCCCTAATAAATCAGCACTCCCTAAAGTGACAGGCAAATCTGGTAACACCTCCCAACTCCTCCCAGTCCCGACTCACCTCAGGCTGTTGCCATCTTCAGCTACGTGGAGAAACACCATATGGTGGAGAGCCACTGCATCCTGGGATACAGGAGGACTTCAATGTGGTGGCACAGCTGTGGGAGTAGCCACACCATAATGAAACAGGAGCAATGTCATGTGAATCAGAAAACCCTGCCCTGGAGTGGTGTAACTTGGAGCTGCATAATGAGTGCTTTAAGCCACTTAAAGTTGTTTACGTGCCACTAGTCCAGGGTTTAAGAGCTCCAGGAGCCACTTAAAATCACTGTGTAACAAGTTAAGAGGATGAGCTCTAGGGACCATTAATTTAATGGCTAAGGAATAATCCCCCTAAACGATGTGAATGACCAGAAGTTACCTGAAACTCTAAAACTTGTAGACTTGAAGTTTGAAAGCCCTTATACCCAGAAAAGTAAAAGTTAAAAGTAAAGAAGCTTTTTCCCTCCTCAATTATTCTTCAACACAAGGCACAACATAACAGAAATTAAAGACAACAAAAAGTCTTTTTTTAGGTATGTAGGGAGTCAAAGAAAGGCACAAGGCAGCACTGAACCCCTACTAAACAAGCAGGAACAGTTAGTGACAGACAGGAGGGACAAAGCTGAGCTATTCAATGAGTTTTTTGCATCAGTGTTCCTGAATAAGGGTCAAGACAAATCCCCTAATGGGTTCTTAGATGGGCATTGGAGGGACACCAGCCCACCAACTGCTGACATTGACTTGGTGCACAGTCACTTGGATGGACTGGATGCATTTAAGTCAGCAGGTCCGGATAAGTTGCATCTCTGGTGTCATAAGAAAACCACTGGCATGGCTGTTTGAGTGCTTGTGGCACCTGGGTCAGGTCCTGGAGGACTGGAAAAAGGCCAGTGTGGTCCCTATTTTCGAGACAGGGAGGAAGGAGGATCCAAGTAATTATAGGCCAGTCAGTCTCACCTCTGTCCTTGGAAAAGTCTTTGAAGAGATTATGAAGGATCATATCTGTAGGAGTCCAGTGGGAAAAATAATGCAGGAGGACAACCAGCATGGAGTCATAGCAGGTACATCATGCCCTACTAATTCTTTTTATGACCAAGTCACAAAATGCTTAGACGCAGGAGTAGAGGTGGATATTGTTTATTTGGACATTAGGAAGGCCTTTGATATGGTATTTCATCCCATTCTCATAAACAAATTAAGAGGCTGTGACTTAGATGATTACACAGTCTGATGGGTGGCAAATTGGCTTGGGGGTTGCACCCAGAGAGTGGTGGGGGATGGGTCAGTATTGATGTAGATGTGGGTCCTGCACATGTCAGTCCTTGACCTATACTCTTTAATATCTTCATCGTGACTTGGATGGAGGCATGACTTGGATGGGGGTTGTACTCTGTCCAGGTTTGCAAATGATACTAAATTGTGGGGTGAAGTGAACACACCAGAGGGTAGGGAATGATTGCAGGTAAACCTGAACAGGTTAGAAAAGTCAGCAGAACACAACAGGATGCAGTTCAACAAGGACAAATGCAGAGTGCTGCACCTAAGGTGTAAAAATAACCAGCACACCTTCTGGCTGGGGAATGATCCTCTCAGCAGCACAGAAGTGGAAAGGGATCTCGGAGTCATAGCTTCCTAGTTGGTAGGGTCAGAAGGGACCTAGGTAAATCATGTAGTCTGACCCCCTGCCACGGGTAGGAAAGGATGCTGGGGTCAAATGGATGCTGTCTAGCCTCCTTTTGAAGACCCCCAGGGTAGAGGCAAGCACCACTTCCCTTGAAAGTTGGTTCTAGCTTCTAGCCACCCTGACAGTGAAGTAGTGCCTCCTGATATCTAGCCTGAATCTACTCTCACTCAATATATGGCCATTGTTCCTTGTTACCCCCGGTAGTGCTTGGTGGGAACAGGGACTCCCCCATTGCCTGCTGGTCTCCCTTGACAGGTTTATAGGTGGCCACCAGATCCCCTCTAAGCCTTCTTTTGTGGAGGCTGAACAGGTTCAGGGCCCATAGCCTCTCCTTGTAGGGCCTGCACTGCTGCACCTTAACCACGTGAGTGGCCCCATTCTGGACTCTCTCAACGTTGTCCACATCCCTCCTGAAGTGCGGCACCCAGAACTGGACGCAGGAATCCAACTGCAGCCTGGCCAATGTCGCATACAGAGGGAGGATCACCTCCTTGGATCTGCTCGTGATGCATCTATGGATGCATGAGAAGGTGCGGTTACCCTTCCTGACTGCGTCCCCACATTGGCGGCCCATGTTCATCTTGGAATCAATAGTGATTCAAAGATCCTTCTCTGCCTCTGTGCTGATGAGAAGGGAGTTCCCCAGCCTGTAGGTATGCTGCTGGTTCATCCTTCCCAGGTGCAACACTTTGCACTTGTCCGTATTGAAACCCATCCTATTCTCATCCACCAACCTATGTAACCTGTTGAGATCTAGGCTGTCCCTCTCTTCTAGCGTGCTCACTTCTCCCCACATTTTAGTGTCATCTGCGAACTTGAACAAGGTGCTTTTCACCCCCCCGTCCAAATCACCAATGAAGATATTGAACAGTACAGGCCCAAGGACTGAGCCTTGGGGAACCCCACTGCCCACATCTCTCCACCATTACTATCTGGGTGCAGCCCTCCAGCCAATTTGTGACCCATATGACTATGTAGGTATTGACACCATAGACACCTAATTTTTTAATGAGGATGGGGTGAGAGACAGTGATAAAGACCTTCCTGAAGTCCAGGAAGACTATGTCCAACATGACACTTGCATCCAAGGCATTTGTGTCCTGGTCACAGAAGGCCACCAGGTTGGTCTGACAGGACCTGCCTTTAATGAACCCATGTTGATTTCCCCTAAGCATAAACTCCCCTGCTGGCCCCTCGCAGACGTGCTCCTAGATAATTTTCTTAAAGAGTGTCCCCAGGACTGAGATAAGACTAACAGGCCTATAGTTTCCTGGGTCCTCTTTCCTCCCTTTTTTGAAAATGGGGACCACATTGACCCTTTTCCTCACCAGAGCACCACGAGTACTCATAAAGCTGTGCCAGGGGTCCTGCAAAGACCTCTGCCAGTTCCCTAAGCACTCTGGGGTGGAGATCGTCAGGACTTGTTGATATGAACACATCTAGTCCCTCCAGAAATTCCCTGACTAGGTCCTCACTGACCCTGGGACTGGCTGCGCTTCCCCTGGGCCCGTCCAGAATCCCAGTGGGGGAGATGTCCCTGTCCCTGCTCAGAAAAATGGAAGCAAAAAATCTGTTAAAGAGATTATCTTTGTCATCTGGTGCTACCACCAGATTACCAAGCATGTCCTGCAGAGGTCCTACATAATTTGGCACCTTCTTTTTACCCCCTATGCATTTAAAAAAGGACTTCTTGTTATCTTTGATCTGGGTCACTAGTCCCAGTTCCATCTCTGCCCTACAATCTTGAGCCAAGGAAGTATAATCCTTCCTGGTGATGGTCCCTCCCTTCCATTGGGTGTACACCTCCTTTTTGGCTTTGAGGCATTTGTGGATGCTTTTGGTGAGCCATGGGGACTTTTGAGTACTCTTGTCCCCTTTGATCCGCATGGGGATTGTCATGCTTTGGGCTTGGAGGATTGTCTCCTTAAGGAATGACCACTCTTCTTGAACTCCCAACTCCCCTCCCCTCCGGGACCTCAGTGCCTCCCCTACTAGTCTCTTTACTTCACTGAAATCTGCCCTCCTGAAGTCCAGGGCTGCTGCCTTGTTGCCGGCCTTTGACACCCTGTGCTGGATGGTAAATTCCAGTAGGCGATGGTTGCTATTGCCTAGGTGGTTGAGCACCTGCAGTCCCCTCACCAGGTCATCGCCTGTGGCCAGGATCAGGTCCAATGGCATTTCCCCTGGTGGGACTGTGCACCTCCTGGGTTAGGTGGAGGTCCTGTAACTCAGCTACGAACCTATGTGGGCAGTCAGACCTCTTCCTAGCATATGTACGGGTAGTTTAGGTCACCCATGATGACCATGTCTCTTGAATGAACTGCCTCCATGAGCTGACCTGAGAATTCCTGGTCCAGCTCTTCTCCCTGGTTAGATGGCCTGTAGTAGACTCCCAGTGATAGGTCCCTTTTTCCCTGACCCAAACCTTGTATTCTGACCCAGAGCATCTCTGTCTGCCCTACCTCAGACCCAGTGCTGTTTGCAGAGATGTGTATTGCTTTATGATGTAGAGCACCACACCCCCCCCACCTTTCCTCCCTGTTCTATCCTGCCTATATAGCCTATAGCCCTTGATGTTTACCACCCAGTCATGCGTTGTATCCCATCAAGTTTCAGTGAGCCCCACTATGTCTGGGTTTGTGTTAGTTAGCAGGAGGGCAAGTTCCTCCTGTTTGTTCCCCATACTGTGAGCATTAGAGTAGAGGCATTTAAGGCCTCCTGAAAGTATATGTGCCTCCCCCCCAATCCCCAGACTGTCCAGGCCCCTGTCTCTTACCTGGGTATTTCCTGTGCTCATTGCCTGACTTGGCTGGGTTGTTCCTGTGGGTGTCTCTTAGTTTGGTGTTCTGTGGCTCCCTTGGTCCTCTTCTTCCCCCTCCCCCCACGTGCCTGCCGGAGGAGATCAGCCAACCTGGAAGAGAACACATGCTTACCTTTGGGGAGAGGTGAAGCCCATCCCACCTGAGCTTGTCTCTCATTCTGAAGTGAGGGTTGTGGCCCAGAAAGCCAAAGCAAGACACCATTTCTGAAGCTGCAAGTTGTCATCCCAGATGCAGGTCTCATGGCATCTTCCATGCATGCTCACTGGAAGGATCAATGAGAAGACCACCTGCGTCTCTATCTCCTTCAGCTTGTCCCCCAGCACTTGGTAGTCCTTCATCAGGCAGTCTGGACTGCTCCTGGCTGCATCATTAGTGCCCGCATGGATTAAGACCATGGGTTGGTAATCAGTGGGCCGGATGAGAGCCAGGATCATCTGCATCATGTTCTGAATCTGCGCTCCAGGGAGACAGTAGACCTTGTGTATCATGGGATCCTGGCAATAGATGGGACTCAATGGTCTGTTCAGGTTCCTTCTGACCCTAGCATCTATGAATCTATGAAACACAACATAGCATTTTTCTATGAAGTTTAAGCAAGAAATTAGTGATGTTTAGAATCTTCAATCCAGTCTTTGAAAAATTAGGTTTCAGCAAGACAGTAAGTAGTGTATTGATAATATTTTAGATGTTCCATCAGAGGAGGTCTTTATTAAGTTAGGCACTGTTTCTTTTGACTAGAGGCACAAAAAAGATGACATTTCTTTTCTTTTCAAACTGCAATGACAGTTTTGTTTTGCTTGTATGGAGGCAACAAACTTTATTTAACCCAAATTATTCTACACATTCTCAAAACTATTAGAATATTATGCTAAGCGATCGGTATTTTAAACAATGCATTCACCTACAGATTCAAAATATCAATACTTGAATTGAAGCTCTACCCTGTAAAGTGATTTTATGGGATTCATGCCATTTTAGTCACTGCATTGTCTGTCACAACTTTGCTCTGTGTAGGAAAAAAAATTGACCACCAGTCTAACACACTGAACCTGGGTTCTGATAGCTAATTCCCATCCATTTAGTGAAACAATAGTTACAGGTCAAGTTATTTTCAGCGATATATGTGCAACCTTTTTCCCCCCTCAAAATATGCTGTTGGCAATACTAGAGCAAGCTGAACAGGACTGTTCAAGAAATAAGCAGATGCTTTAATTTCAGTGCATAATTAAATTCTTGTTGCATGGTGATGCATTTAAGCACATATACATTTTGCTTAATCAACCTCAAACAGTATGGTGAGCAGACCTATAACTTGTAATGGGGAGTTTCACAAAATCATGTTAGAGTCATGTTACAAATGATGATTTGGGACTGGGGCTTGATTAAAAGGCAAGTAATTGAAAAAGACTGCTAAGGTATGTCTCTATGGCAGAAAGACAGAGTTGCACAGAGATATTAGTCTAGTTATGCATGCCCTAGCTCTGCAACTGAAAGTAGTATAGTTTCATTCTCACAGGACTGCTCCTCAACCAATCAGTTTTGCTGAGAAATACAGCTGATCAGCCCATGGTGCTGCTTTGCACCATTGTAGCATATGTGCAAGCATTCAAATGAACCAGTGGAAGTTAAGAAGTTTAGTTTGAGTGCCTGGAAATCCTACTGGTAGAATCATGTACAAGCATTTATGGGACTGGCTGTGTGTGTGTGTGGGGGGGGGGTCGGGGGGTCGGAGCATACATCCCAGCCTGGTTTGCAGGCTCCTCAGTCTGCCTGGAGACAGGTGACAGGAATCAAGGCCATAGGTCAGGGCTGAATGGCTGGTGGTCACAGGGGACAATGCCTTCCCTTGCCATAACACCTCCCACCCCCACTTCCCAGCTGTCAGACAGCAGACCCAGACCCATCTGCTGTCAAACTTCTCGGTTTCCCTTCCAGCACCCCAGTGGGTCCTTTCCCTCTGGCACAAGCTGATGGACCCAGTTCCAGCAGAAGTTGTGCAAATTTAGCCAAGGCTAAACCCCTGCTGGGTTGGGGTTGAGTGCTCGCAGGCCTGGGGGTGGTTGCAGGTTGGGCTGACCTGGTTCCAAGGAAGGAGAGGTGGGAGTGGGGTGTCCAATCCTGGTGGGGGCCAGGTTGGGCTGGGCTCTGTCATTGGTGGCTTGAGGCAGGCAGTGGGCTCCATTCCTGGTGGTCCATGCTGTTTGGGCACAGGGGAGATGGGGTCTGGTGTCTCATTCCTGTTCTGAACCAAAGAGCATGACTTCCACCATGAACAAAGACCACTGACTCCTCCCACCAACAACAGGGACCAAACTTTCAGGTAGGACTAAATGTGGGCATGGAGAGTGGGGGGACTCCAGCAATGGCTTGGGTAGGGGGGAGACTGGGCCATGTCCATTGGGGAGAGGTGGATAAGGGGGCTCCAGGAACAGTGGCACTGGGGCTGGCCAGTCCATGTTGGTGGTGGGAGGGTGAGGTGTTTGGTGGGCTCCTCCACCTCCTCACTGTAAAGCCCACGCCTGCAGCCTGCACACAGGGCTGCGAGGCACAGAGCTGGTTTGGGGAGTGGGAGGTTTACCCTTCTAATCCAGTGAATTACCCTCTAATCCAGTGGTTCCCCATTTTCAACCTTTTCAGATACAAGACCCCCCTTCTTAAACATCTCAAATAACTTTTGTAAATTGAGTGACACCCCATTAAAAAAACTAACTTATTTATTACAGTACTAACCTCTTTGCAGAAGGGTCAGACAGTGGGGGCTAGGCACTGGGGTGAGAGAATGACCAGGTAGGGGCAAGCCAGAGCCTGTACTTATCTCCTTTTCTCCTCACACATGGTTCATCTCTTCACACAATGGGGTATCTTCTAAGGATCCCATGGTATCCCTGAGTATCCTGGCACTCTGGTTGAGTATCACTGCTCTAATCAAATTATAAACCTCAAGTATATTTGCATACAAGTTTTTTAATTATAGTATTTGATATTTGAGATACCGTAGCAGTTTGGGGTCTGTCAGATAAAAATGGCAATTGTTTTTACACAGTTTGAAATTTCATACCAGAAGAGCGCTAAATCATTAAAACCAACCCCTCCCCCAAAAACCCTCTTCTTTCTTTTCTGCAATTTTTACATTTCAAATGTTCAAAATACAGTCTTAATTCCTAGATTATTTCTTTTCTAACTGGGGCTAGGTTAAAAATACATGAACTCAGTGGAAATCTTTCATATAGTCATATAAAAATAGGGCTTACATATAAGGCAACCCCCTGCTGAAGATCATCCCTGACTAAATTATTCCAGCCATGTATTTGTCTAACCTGCCCTTCAAAACTTTTAAGAACTGAGATTCCACAACTTCTCTATATTCTGTTTCAATTCTTAATCATTCTCAAAGTTAAAACTTTTTCTTAATATCCAAAGTTTTCATTGTTCCATCTTAAAACTTTTTCCTCCAGTTCCCTGCAGCCAAAGAGAATAGGCTGTCACCATACAAACCTGGCAAAAGATCTCCTGTATACACTCTCATTCTGAGATTTCTCACACCGTGTCTACACTACACAATTAGCTCAGGTGCCTGGAGCCAAAATCTGAAGAT
The DNA here is from genome assembly GCF_001723895.1 of Crocodylus porosus. Lineage (NCBI taxonomy): Eukaryota > Metazoa > Chordata > Crocodylia > Crocodylidae > Crocodylus > Crocodylus porosus. Next base: position 3,230,000 of record NW_017728910.1, on the reverse strand, counting down.
TCAAATTAGCCTGATTTGGGCATTCACCAGTTTAACTCACTTGATCCAAACAGGGGTTGGAGCAGACGACCTCCAGAGGTCCCTTTCTACTATACTATTCTATGAACTTCTGCCTACAGACAAGGCCAGCTTATTCCTTAAACAGAATTCATTAGAGAATGATAAATATTACAGGAAAAAAACCTTGAGTTTTAGAGGACCCCAGTTAAGCTCCCCTTGAGTCACCCACATACACCGAAACTATTTTACAAAACTTAACTGCACACATTAATAAATCTAGAAATGAACAGTAAACGAATATTCTGCCTGTTCTGTCTCACTAGTAGAACTTCATCACTGGCTGCTCTCTCACATGACTTGCACTGTCTCCCCAAATATAACTTTGCCTCCCAGGCTCTTGTGGAGACTTAAAAGATTCAGGTCCCTCAGCCTTTTCTCATAGGACTGGCCATGGAGGCCCTCAACCATATGAGTAGCCCTCCTCTGGACCCTCTCCAGGTTCTCCGCACTTCAGGAAGGATGTGGAGAACCTGGAGAGGG
>NW_017728910.1:3206072-3228969 GCF_001723895.1 Crocodylus porosus | reverse complement strand
TGATTCTATGATTTAAGTGAAGCCCTATATTTTATCCAGTATTACACTATCCCTCTCAATGTGTATATTACTAAAGGAAATATTTACTTGGTACCATTATGAAATTTATTGCACTAGGTTTTCAGTCTCAATCTTTTCCTTTAGTGTGCATTGCTGTTTCCCTGCCTATTTTTCCTTCTCCAGCTAGGAAATCAGCAGTGGGCGTTCACAATGAGACAGGTTTGACAGTTGTGGAATCCAGATGCCAAGCTCTGGAACATGTTTTAGCAGTGTGCGCTATAGCGTTGGCTCCTGTCCATGACAACAGCTGATAGTTTGTATTCTGACTACACACGGCTGAGGCCGCACTGTGCACCCCAGCATAGCAGCGTTCACGAGCTGCGCCTGCTACCTCAAAGTATGTAGAAAAACTGTTGAAGCTGTGTCTATGTCCAAACCACTGATTCTCCAAATCAGCATCGAATCTTCAGATTCAGATTTGGCCAAATGAAATCAGGCACAGTGATCCGAAAGAACAAATCGAATCACTGTCCCCAATTCAGGCCAAATTAGAATCAAATAGGGTCTGCTTTGCACACCCCTACTGTACAGGTTGTAGGCAGCCTGTTTATTTTTTCCTATTCTCATCCCATTGTATGTTATTCGATGACTACACATCTAACACTTTCCAGGCTACATTAGCACACTGAAGGAAAGATTAGGATTAAGGAATCAATTTACCATTTGAGTGTTGCAGGGAATGAATGAAAAATCCCAATATTTTGCCTTGAAACAACTCATTCTGAATGGCTTCTCTTTTTTCTAGCTAAGGCTATTCCCACATATAAATATCCACCAGCATGTGGCAGGATTTATTTTTATTGCTCAGTCTGAGAAGAATGAAATACTTGTAAAAGTTTCTGTGCTTTAAATCATTGCACTTGCCTGTTATTTAGACATGGCCTGAAGACTAGACAATGAGTATGGTTTTCCACAGTAGACATCATAAAGGATGGATGTAAGGCCTGAACCAAGCCTTTAGACTTTTGGAATGTATTTGTATCTTAAAATCGGGGAGGGGGCTAGAGTAGAAATCTTATCTTTGGTTTAGATTATAGTTCTCTTCAGCCCACAGCTGTCTGTTTGACGCTCTGTTAATTTCCCTCACAATGTTCAATTTCTTTCAGTCTTTCAATTTATTTTTTTTTTTTTAAACTTGCAAGTTAGGGCTTGGCATAACCAAGAATCCAGTTGCTTAACAGGGACTTTTTACAGGGCAAAGAATGCAGGCTTGGGGCGTCTGGACTACAAAACAGCTTATCACAGTTTATCATGGTAATTCCATTGTGTGAGAAATGCACCTAAGGCTATTCAGTTCCATTACAATAGGATTAGCAACAATTTCCTTTGGCACTTAGAGGAAATATAGTTCCCGTGAAATCCATTTTCCATCTTCTGCCCCCACCCCGCCAAAATCCTTATTCTAAACAAAGCTGTCCATAAACTGGCAAAGGAAGGAAAAGAAACAGGACTCCATGAAACCAAGTAAGAACTTCACTGTTGAAAATACACTTTACACAGAAGATGCTCAAATGCTATAGTAATGGATGCCAATATATAGACAAAGGAGAGAGGTACTTATTTCAGAAAGCTTCACATTAAATAGCACCATAAGCAGATACATGGAAGAAAAGGTGGAGCAGGAAGGAAGGAAGAATAATCAGAAAACTATTAACCTACCACTATATGAAAATCCAACTCATACATACAGCTTCTCCCTTTGCTCCTCATAGACTGGCTTTAAAATAAAACTACATAAAGTAAACTTTGCCCCCAAAGCCTTTTTCTAAACTTGTGTCCCCAGGAATTTATTCTGAAAAGGAGAGGCCAAAAAGCCATACTTTCAATGAAGACATTGCCTTTTGTACTTCACAGCTTAAGCACGGCATCATTTTTCCTAGGAAACAAGGACCCGACAGTTATGTGGACATGAAACTGACTCTAATGGTTATTTCTTCCAATCTCTGCTTGGAGAGATGTCAACATACAGCACCAACAATTGAAAGTAAACGGTTTAATAGCTTAAATGCTGCTTAGGAGTATTCACAGGGTAGTATTCTGGAAGAGAGATCTCCCCTCCCACCTGACACACACACCCCATCATCACACGGCAAGGTTCTGTAGCAATCCTACAGGCAGGAGGAACAATCTTACCTCGGTTTCCCCAGGAGGAGTGTCAGGCTGCTACAGCGGCCTAGACCAATGTTTTTCAACCTGCGGTCTGTGGACTAAGGGATCCACAAAAGATGACTATGTTCAATCAAAAATATGTGAATACCCACACACTTACCATTCTAAAGGGGTCTGCACCTCCATTCAAGTTTTTTTAGGGGTCTGCAAATGAAAAATGGTTGAAAACCATTAGCCTAGATATCCAGCCTCATCACAGACTATAAGGAGTGCAATCCTCAAGACAAGCCCAGTATAAATAAACCAAAAGACATTTCACACCTAATAGGTGCATCCCTACGAGCATGCACATGCAGTCTGCATTGCCTCAAACCACATGAGGCACATGTGAACAAGTTCACCACACTGCTGGTTAGTAGCATGGTGGATTTCTGGACACTGGGAGATTTAAAAAAAAATACTGCCACTGAAAAAAGTGGTGCGGTGCATCTGGCTTCAGTGTGCACCGCAGGAAACCAGAGCATAGCTAACCAGAGCCACACTCTGGCTGGCGCCCAGGCTCCAAGCGGCAGGCTCGGTACCACTGCTGCCCCAGAAGGCCCCCAAGACCCCAGATAAGGCTGCTGGGGCCAGCACCTGTGCTGGTCCTCACCTCCCCTACTCCATCCAGGTCTATTTGCTGCACACTAGAAGGCATGTGCAGGGGCTTGCCTATGGATAAATAGGAGCAGAACAAAATATTCGCCCCATGGGAAATGCACACACCTGCACATGAGCGCTTGTAGGGTTGCATCCAGTTAAATCTATGTGGGAAACAGACAGTGGGAAAGTCCCCTTTCCCTTCTTGCAGGCCACCGCTGTAACAATTGACTTTAACTCACTAAGAAACCAGCTTCATCTGTATCAGACTTACCCTGCCACATCCAGGCTCTAAGTAGACCGTATTTTTCCATTAGCTCTTGGCTCCAACCAGGAAGCTAGTATAAACACAGGTAATACAAACTTCAACTCCTCCTTAGCATGCCTCCAACTGTGCTGGGCTTCTTCCATTTTTACCTCTTCTTTCAGACCTGATACTAGCATAGGTGTAGCTAGGCAGTGCTGACAGGGTCAGTGAAACTCATTAAGCCCTTTATGGGTAGTATTTGGTTCATATTTGCCCTCAGATGTTTCTTTAAACCTATAATTGCACATACTGATACTTCCAGAGCTCCAGGGGAGAAAAAATAAATATTTGAAGCAATAGTTTATATATGTAAATTAATTTCAATTGCCTTTAGGCAAGAAGTTAAATAAGGCAGTTGGGAATTTTCTTGCAGGAAAGACATGGTAAATCTCCTCTAATTTCTGTTTATAGTAGCAGAGTCAGGCACCTGAAAATGCCAGAGTAAGCAGGCATCACTTATAAAAATAAATGGGAAAAATTGATTCCACTTCATTTAGTCTGTATTTTCTTTGGTGGTGCTCCATTGGGGTTAGTCATGGACAGAAGACTGGCTCAAAATAGCTAAATGATTCAAATGCTGATTGTTATTTTTAATGGCATTCTTTTCTTAATCATGTGTAGCCCCACCAGCTCTAGCTGCTGCTTGGGCTGACAGCCTGTGCAGGATGAAAAGACACTGTAAAATTTGACTTGGCAGGCAATTCTTCATCTTCTGGTTATAAAAATCATCTGAAATGGCTCAGTGATTGCAGCAAGGGTCTTTTCTGTGTTAGCATAAGAGGCCATCTCTCAGCAGTGGGTAGCAGAGCTTCCACCTAGGCAAATAAAGGAATTTGCTCCACTTAAGTGAATTGACTTAGATCCACTTTCTGATTTGAAAACTTAAAAGTGGCAGGCAATATCACTGCCAAGGTATTGCTTCACTATATAAAGGTATACCTCTCCACACCATCCTTCCTCTATACTTTTAGGGGAGCAGAAGGCCCTGAATATGGCAGAAGTAGTGCCGTTCCATTGCCCTGGGAGAGAAGGGCAATCAAGATTTAGGGAGCTGAGCAGGGAACTCGGGCAAAATAGAGTACACGAATGCCATGAACAGTCAGGTACTGATGCTTCTTTCTCTAAAGAGAAGCAGGATACATTGGAATGAAGAATAATATACTTCATTAGATGCAGTAATGGCTGTGGAGTTACTTCCTGAACATTTGAGAATGCGGGGAAAAGATTCCTTCTCCCACAATTCCCTCTGACTCAAATCCTCTCTGTAGGCTCCAGCATTCATTTCACTGACGCTAGCTGACAGAACCACATAAGCTAGGAAGTACGAAAGGACCTGGAATTTGTAGTATTAGAGGGAGAGAATGAGATTTTTCACTGCCTCAAACATTTGTAGGAAGTGAAGAATCACTGTCTTATGAAAAGACAAGTGGAAATGTGCTGTGACCATGATGGCTCGTTTCGTTCAATTGGATTGTGAAATTCTGCAGACAGTATGACAGAGAACAACACAAACATACTGACAACAAAAGGAATGGGGTTACTATATGGATGATGATCATTTCTTACACATTGCATGCTTTGACTTTTATTTCTGAAGACGGTTGCACAAATGTTCTTGAACAATACTTACCAAAGGTTCCCTACATTTCCTTAGGTATAGGAAATAAAGTTAGACACTAATAATAAACTTTCCCAAATTAACAAAGAGAAGCAGATTTAAAAAAACCCCAACATAAACCCACATGATATTCTGGCCCTAAATACAGAATCAGAGAAAAGTAGGGCAGGATGGGACTTTATGGTGATCAGGAGAGGTCCTGGATGATTGGAAAAGGGCAAATACAGTGCCCATATTTAAGAAACGGAAAAGGAAGATCCAGGGAACTACAGACCACTCAGCCTCACCTCAGTCCCTGGAAAAATATGGAGCGGGTCATCAAGGAATCTATTTCTAAGCACTTGGAGGAGAAAACGTTGATTAGGGAAAGTCAGCATGGGTTCACCAGCGGCAAGTCATGTCTGACCAACCAGACTGCCTTCTATGATGAGATGACTGGCTCTGTGGATGTGGGGAGACCGGTGGATGTGGTTTACCTTGATTTTAGCAAGGCTTTTGATATGCATTCCCACAACATTCTTGCAGGCAAGCTAAGGAGGAATGGGCTGGATGAATGGACTGCAAGGTGGATAGAAAAATGGTTGGAGTATTGGGCTCACAGGGTAATAATCAATGGCTCAATGTTTAGTTAGCAGCTGGTATCAAGTGGAGTGTCACACGGGTCAATCCTGGGGCCAGCTTTGCTCAATGTCTTTATCAGTGACCTGGAAGATGGCATAGAGTGCACCCTCAGCAAGTCTGCAGATGACACCAAGCTGATGGAAGTAGTAGATATGCTGGAGGGTAGGACTAGGATCCAGAGAGATCTAGGCAAACTGCAGGATTGGGCCGAAAGGAATCTCATGAGGTTCAACAAGGACATGTGCAAAGTCCTGCCCTTAGGATGGAACAATCCCATGCACCAGTACAGGCTGGGGGCTGACTGGCTGGGCAGCAGCTCCACAGAAAAGGATCTAGGGATTACAGTGGACAATAAGGTGAATATGAGCCAGCAGTGTGCCCTTGTTGCCAAGAAGACTAATGGCATACTGGGATGCACTGGTAGGTATGTTGCTAGTATGTCAAGGGAAGTGATTATTCCCTTCTATCCAGCACTGATGAGGCCACATCTGGAGTACTGTGTTCAGTTTTGGCTCCCCCAATACAGACAGGATATGGACAAATTGGAGAGAGTCCATCAGAGGGTGATAAAATGGTGAGGGAGTTGGGGGACACGACTTATGAGGAAAGCCTGAGGGAACTGGGCTTATTTAGTCTAAAGAAAAGGAGACTGAGAGGGGACTTAACAGCAGCCTTCAACTACCTAAAGGGAGTTCGAAAGAAGATGGAGCTAGACTGTTCTCAATGGTGCCAGATGACAGAACAAGGAGCATCCCTCTTAAGTTGCAGCAAGGGAAGTTTAGGTTAGGTATTAGGAAGAATTTTCTCACTAAGAGGATAGTAAAACACTGAAATAAGTTATCCAGAGAGGTGGTAGAAAACCTCTTGGAGGTTTTCAAGAACTGGCTAGACAAAGCTTTGGCTGGGATGACCTACTTGGGGATAGTCCTGCTTTGAGCAGGGGGTTGGATTAGATGACCTCCTGAGGTCCCTTCTATGATTCTGTGATACTTACCAGAGGTTTTCTACGTGTCCTTATGTATAGGAAATAATGTTAGACCCTAACAATAAACTTTCCCAAATAAACAAGCAGAAGCAGACATTTAAAAAAACCCAAAACCAAAACAACCTTATGATATTCTGTCCTAAATATAGAATCAGAGAAAAGTAGGGCAGGAAGGGACTTCAGGATGACATGTAGTCCAACTCCCTGCTCAAGGCAGGATCATCCTTATTTGCTATCTGTAGAACAAGATTATTACAGATGTTAGGGTGGGACTTTCAAAAGCATTCGTCACTGGCCTGTTTGTTAAATTGAACTCAGTGAGAATTGCTGCAAATCTACATTACATTTTAGAATCCACATTTCTTTATACAGTATCTCCTAGCTATTTAATTTAGTGACTTTAGATGTCATTAACAGTGTGAACCCACATTATGCAATTTTCCTTAACTTGTACTTATATTTTCCAGGATATTAAAAATGCTGACCTTCACTGCAACAGACATAGTTCCAGCATGTTAAAAAAGTTCTGAAAACTAACTACTCCCTTCTGGTTTAAATGGAAATATTTCTTTCATTATAAGCACTTTTTGGAGAATGTGGGAGGGACGGATCTCAGCTGATAACAGAATATCAGTCATAGAATATAAATCAATCACAAAGGAAAGCTAGAATAGAAACAGACAGGGCTGTCAGATGTGCACAGCAACACACTTGACAGGAGGAGAACAAAAATACATAGGATCGGGATTTTACACAGTGCAGGTTTTTCTTGGAACCTTGAACTTTTAAAAATTAAAAATCTAAATTTGTTTTAACATAATGCGGAGAAAATAAGAGACAAATGGGACAAGTAGTATTGAAAAGAATAACTGTGCTTGAGGACTGTTTAAATACGTGTCATGATTTTAGCTCTCAGGAAAGTGAGAGAAGCAGAGTGGGAAAAGGTGCTATGCAAATTTCCCCACACAGCTCACTGCACCCCTGTCCTAACCTACAGCATCCAAGCCAAGGGCTCCATTGTGCAAAAAGTGCCAATTATGCCAAATCATATAGACTTTTTTCTGACATGAACTAATGGAGATTATATTGAGGGGCATTTACTGATTTGCAGTGGTGACCTACAACCAGATTTGAATCCTATTCTCCAGAGCGGTGGTCTCCAAAGTGGGGTGCACACACCCCAGGGGGTACGCAAGATGATCCATTGGGGTGCAGGAAGAAAACATTAGAACTTCTATTTAGATGGATAAATATACATATATTGGGGGTGCATGCTCAAAATTTTTTTACTGATAGGGGTGCATGATCAAGAAAGTTTGGACATCACTGCTCTAGAGGGCACAGCTAAGGAACCAATACATTCTGCCCAGTTCTACACTCACCAGTACTTAGCATATGAAGAGAAGTTTACATTTCAAACTACTGCACATGCATCAGTTCCCCTTGTACTGTAATCATTGTGCAATCTTACTCAGTTCAAACACATACCATTTAAAACAGAAAAATGTCTGTCTTTATCTGATCTTTCAAAAAGAGTTGCCACGGTATATAACCAGGGGTCAGGCAGTTTTTCATAGTTTTTTCTCCTCATTAGAGCCAAAATTAGAAAACTAAGATAGAAAGTCTTTTCAAGCTCACTTGCTTTTGCTTGCCTTTCCAAAATGATCTTACAAACAAGAGAAGGCTCCAAAACAATGCAGGATCAAACACCGCCCACAGATTGCTGCTGCTTCCTTTTGAAACATGTCACAGTGCAGCCTTAAAGTATGGTACTGAAGAAAATGAATGGAATAAGATCTGAAGCCTTGTTCAACTAGGAGGATGTCATAAAAGAGATATGAAATGTGGCTGAGAACAGATACATTCCCATGGAATTTAGGCATTAGGAAATCCCCTGGAATATATGATTAGCACTCCAGAATTATGGAATTAAAATTAATGGCCATGTAGACAGTCTAGATTTTTGCTTTGACAAGCATCCATCAGAATCTGGGCCCAGGGTTAAACTCAATCTGCCCTGAGCTAAATTCAATTAAGCTAACCTGCACTCAGCTAAGCAGGGATACACAGAAGAATTTTGACCATTATTTTTAGTGGACCCTTAGAAGTAAGGAAAACTAGGTCTTACATTTATATATTGCTTGATATCACCACACAGTGGCACTACAGCAATTGGTATTTAGCTCTTCAATTATGAGGGCTTTGTGACAGCCAGCTTTTTTGGGTCTGAGTCATCACTAATTACCCTCTGCACATACAGTAATAACCTCTATGGAAGATTCACTTCATTAAACATGTATGAACCATTTAGATGGGAGTTTCCTTGTCCTTGTACTTGTCTTAGGACAAGTGTTTTCTTGATGTACTCTTTTCCTCTCCCCAGCTCCCAATATTCAGCTGGAGGATACTAGCTTCAAATGTTGGTTGAGTTAGCTGAAGCAAAACAGTGAAACAGCAGTCATCTACTGAACAAACCAAAAAGCAGAGAGCGAGATTTATGTTTTAAATGGATTTTTCCTAGAATATGTTTTCAAGGATAATGTTATCACAGAAACACAGATGTCAGATGGTATGTAGTTACCATAAAGCACAACCAACATACTGCATGGGGGAAAATGGCAATATATGTGATCCCAAAAGATGCTGAGTTAAAAAATACTCCTCCCTTGAAAATTTAATGTTTTTGAGTCTGTGGGCCCGATTAAATCAACTGAAAGATTCTGATTGATTGCACTGGACTTTGGATCAGGCTTCATAAAGCAAGGTTGATTATAATTATATACAATATTGCATGATACTTGAATTTCTCATTATATTGGAGGTTTTTATCCTTATAGCACCTCTGCAAAGGTAGGGAAATGCTATTGACCCCGTTTCCTAGAAGACAGACAGAGGCACATCTAAATCCTGTGACTCCTGAGTAGGTCCTACTCCATCCCCTCCTCCTGCACATGCAAAACCTGGAAATAAGACAGTGGAGCCACTTCCGACAGTCCCCTAACATGTTCTTGACAACCTTGGAGACAGAGGGATTGACAGTGGTATAGCGCACCTTACAGTGGCTTCTCTGCTTCATTTTCAGGTTTGGTGAGTGAAACATACTTCAGAAGCACTGGGGACATGGCATAGACTTACTTAGTGAGGCCGAAGGTAAAACTGCAAAAACACATACATCATTTAGCAGCCTGAGGATATGTCTACTGCATAGTCACGGTGTGACTACAGCTTGGGAAGACATAACTGAACTAGCTTTAAATTACTCATAGCAATGGAGCCACAACAGTACATAACTCAGTGTAAACTGCACGATTTGCCTGAGAATCTGAATACACAGGTAGTTAACCCCACATGCAGCTTTGGGGTGTACCAGAGCTAAGATACATGCTAAAGCCCCACTGACATCTCAGTCTTCTGACATCCTCTCATGACCATGTCCAGATGAGCATGGCCATGCATTATGTGGCACCGCGGACACATCTGTGATGTCACATACCACATGTTCAATTGTTTTCTATTCTTCAAGCAAGCAACGAAGAGGGTTTTTTGACCCCTGGATATCCAGGGGTCAGAAAAATGCATGGAGAAAAAAAGCAGAGTAGCGTACACATAGGCAGTGTGAGCTGCTCAAAAGCCGAGCCTGGCTGGCCGGCGCTACACTCTGGCTGCTGACCAGCATCCAAGCAGCAAGATTGTCACTGCTGCAGCCCCAGGAGACCCCCAAGACCCCAGATAAGGCTGCTGGCCCCAGCCTCCCCTACTGCCCCCAGGGTAACTTGCCGTGTGCCAGAGTGCATGAGGCATGGGCATGGGCATTCTCCAGGGACGAGTAGCGGTGGCGCAAGGTGCTCTGTTGCTAGTTGTTCCTGGGGAACTAAATGTTCACACCATGTGTGGATGCGGCCAATGTGGTTGTTTTTCAATGCAGCTAAATAATTTTCAGACCCTGGCTTTGAATCCACTTTGCTTATGCTATTGAAAAAAACAGTGAGCCTGGGTATGGATTTGTCACTGTTCAGAATTAGATTACATTTTATCAAAACTATCCATGCTCTATGGGTGGGAATATCTGAGATTCAAACAGGAAAAAAAGAGAACGAAGGACAGCAGATGTCTTAGAACTGAGATTGATTATATTATTGCCCATCATGCCTTTGCATTGTGCCCACTGAGTATTCAAAAGACCAGAGGAAAAGCAGGCTTCCTGGGAGAGTTGCCTAGTGACTCTGGCTTGGGTGGATCTAAGCTAGAACGCTGTAGTGCATATCGACTGGGAAGCCACTTCACACACACCTCACCTAAACATCTTTCAGATATATTCCTGGCTCCACACACGGCCTGGTTGTCAGATCCTTCATGACTTATTGTCACAGTTGGCTTATCTACTGACTTGACCCTTCCACTGATCAGTCCCTTCCAAAATGCTGACAGCTGAAGATAGGGTTGGCTCTAGCAATCATGAAGCCCTAGGCTAACTAGCAAATATTCCCTCCTACCAGCCTGAAGTCACTCACTGCCTCTCATCCAAAATACTGTTTTTGGATGATCTGCAGTCACTAATATATTGCTCCCCTTGGCAACTTCCTGTTCTGTCTGCATGCTAGAGCCAGGCCTTGTTTTATACTAAGATGCAATCAAAATTTGGCTGGGAAACAGGGCCAAAAACAAAGGCATGACTCCAGCCATAATCTCACTGCGAATTTCCACCAGGGTAAAGAAATAGCCTCTGGTGGAGTGAGAAAATGAAAGGAAAAGGTTCAAAAGAGGAAAGGAGCAAACAGGAGACAGACACAAGGGAAGAGGAGAGCGCCAGATGTTCAAATTATTACTCCCCAGAGAGCAAGGTTTTACATAAGGAACATCCCAGAAATAGTCTGGGTTTTTAACTTGGTTGAAAAGACCCACAGGGGAGGGGCAGTTGTAAGCTTCAAGTGGTTCCCTGAAGTCTTGAGTAATGCTCTCTGCCAGAGTTTCTGTTTATTTTAGTCTCATTAGTCTTTGTAAGTCATTTTAAGCATTAAACAGCCTCACAGAGGGGCTCACTTCACTGCTAGGCACTTGGGGCATGTCTGCTTATGGACCCAAAGCAGGAGTTAAGGAAGTCTGAGACATCAGTATCTATCTTTGTAGCATGCCAATGAGCTTTACAAAGAAGGTCAAAATAATTACAGAAGGTGGAAACTGAGGCAAAGGGAAACAAAATGATTTCCCCAAAGGCATAACTAGCATGGTTTACACCCTGGGCAGAGTCCTGCTGGGTGGGCCTGTGGGCAACAAAGACCTGACAAAATGCTCCTTGCAAAGTGCTGCACTCCCACTCAGACACCCAGGTGGCACCACTGTGCTCTGTCTGTCCATCAACACTTCCCGCTAGCCTCTTTCTGATGTTTAGCTTTTTAACAAGCAGCTTGGGGCTTTGTTTTGGATTTTTTGTTTTTTTAAGGACTTTATGGATGGGCATTTTTAGCTTTCTTAATAGGCAGCTGGCAATCCTTTTAACTAGAAGCTTCACCAGATGAAGACTCTGTTTCCAGATGTCAGACCAATTTATAGTAAAACATGGACAAATGTGCCATTTGAGTTCATAAATTTCAGTGTTCTTCACTCATTTTTAACTCTGTTTCTTAGTTAATTTATGAGGTATTTAACTAGTTTCCCAGTGTAGGTTTTTATGAAACACTAGTAAAACTGCCTGTGTCCTATGCAGAATACTACTTGCATGCACAATTATATCATAATTAGCATTCAGTATATTTTTTTCTAGTATAGATAAGGGCTTAAATGACTTACTGAATCATAATAATTAAAACAAAGTGTAAACCGAGTCATTTGTGGATACTGTTTCTGCAGCAGTCAGCTACTTGCTCAGATTCCCAATGTGTGCTTGGTGAACTTATTTATGCCCATTTTTATTTGTTGTTTGTTCATATGAATGTGTGGGGGTGGCTGTTCTTTGAACCAATAGCAATTTTTACATGTAAATACATACGCAAACAGGAATATTCCTAGGTTGCTTTTTGTAATTGCACTGTTCAAAATACTTCAACCATCCAATTATAGACCAGAAACAGTGCCGCGTGACTTCAGCAGTCATATGCCATGAACAGCAAATATTCAAAATGAACAGCTCCTGAGTACCCCATCAGTTGAAAACAGTTCAGATAAATTGCCTGAACAATTGTGAATAGTGATTAAATCTGTGCAATTCAAAGTTGGCTCACTAATGAATTGCAAACAGATAAAAGGGTTAAATTTGTCTGATACATTTTTTATGCAGACAATCCCATTATGTTGGTAGCACTGTACTGGTTACTCACATCTTTACTATAATCATGAGAAATTAGTTTTGACTCATTTACGGTGGTATTAGGATCTTTATGTAATGTTAGTGCTCTGTGACTCTGTAAAAGCTGGCACTGAGTGGGGAGTGGTACCAGATAAGTAGCCCAGAAGGACTTTGCAGGCCAGTTAACTTCTCTTGAGAACCCTGAGATCCATTGCACTGGGAGTCAGCATCTCCTGTTAATAGGCCAAATTCTCGCTGAGACAATCCATTGTATTCTGTTTGAACCAACATGCTCTTCACGCAATTATCTTTTTACAGCGGAAGTGGTCTGACCATAAATGGTTTTCTCAAAGTCAAACAGAACGTCACCCACATAAGTTTGATTAAAATCCAGTTTCTTTGACTTGCAGTCCACAAAACACTAGATCATGCTCCTCTTTATAAAGCTTATTTGTTTATCGCTATCTACTGATGTTCTATAGGTAGTGAAAATGTAATGTCAACCAGTCATCTACTAATTGGATTTTATTAGGCTCCTCAATTACAGTTGTAGAATGATGAGCTTATTAAAACAAAATTACATAAAATAATTCTGTGAAAATCAAAGCTTATCTTTAATGGGGAAATGTCCGCCATTAAATAATTAAAAGCACTTAACGTGCTTAAACAGAAAATGTTTTCAGATAAAGATAAGCTGTTTTCAGATAAAGATAAGCTGTTTATAGCTATTTATTAAAGAGAAAGAGAGTACAAAATAAAAGTATCAGATATTTTGTAAAATCTCATAGGGACTTTGCTATTATTACTATGTGGAGGATGGTAAGAAACACAGGTGAAGGGCAACAGTTAAAAAAATAGGAATGTAATTTAAAATATCTTTAGTTGAAATGATGCATATGGGGGATTTCTGTTCTGTTTGGTCAACAGTTGAGTCACCCATCCTTCCAGTTCATTAACTGAAGTCTGTATAAAACTCAAAGAAAATATAACACTGTGCCTTATCCAAAGTAGAACCAGAAGATTTAGTTAAAATAATTGACCAAAGTTATAATAGTTTAGCAGCAATGCTGAATTTTGAATTCATGAGCTGAATAAACAGAGGTGCCTCTTATTTCAGTAGTCAGCAGTGTTTTCTGATGGGAGGGGCTGGCATGACCTAGCTCTAGTCAGAGGTGAGCAGGGATTAGAATCCAGCTGCCACCACTTCTCCCTGGTACTAAGCTGCACTGCAACATGGCAAAAGTCCCCTTCTTCTGAAGCAAACAGCAGTTCAACTGCAGCATGGCATGGGCAGAGCTCCCACTCTGCCAGAGCCCCAGACAGCTGACTGTGGCATGACACAGGAAGCATCAAACATTCCTAAAAAGACATGATTTCCACCCCCTTCCTTTGAAAAAGAGGAGGAGAGAAAGATGGCTTGCATTCTTTATGCAATGCTTGTATAGAGCTTCATACAGTAGGATTCTGGTATATGGTTAGCCTTGCTCAGTTCTAACAAAATATATACAGTAATCAATAATAAATATATAAGAAAAGAAAAAATGAGCATGTCTGCTGTCCTGTTGATTGGGCAGTAGATTCAAGTTACTGGATTTTCAATACTGGTAGGAAAAATTATAGAAGTGCTAATTTTGAGTAGTAGTTTTCCATTAGATGCAAATCAAAATACATTCACAAATCCTGGTGAAAGATGTGGTATACTACCAGGTAGTGAGAGAAAGAGATTAAAATCTCTCCCAGATGCAGAGAAATAAGGAAACAACATATTTCAACAACAATAATCAACCCAGAAGTCACATTTTTCAAATACTTCAACAAGCAATAATAGCTATTCTTTATGAGCTCATCCCTTAGTTCATCCTGTATGCAGTACTTTGTAATTTCTAGAGTGTTTTTAACACAGGACACATTGTGTTGGATCATCCCCACATGCCACGGTTAGAATGTAGAATCACAAACAGAAGTGATCTCATAGTTAATGAATGAAGTCTTAGATTAAACCAAAAAGGCCAGACATAGATAGGAACAAGCCAGTGGAAGGAAAAATGGACTGATATTTCTGATAGATACTGTATTTACTCAAGTGATAATGCAGAACTGAAACTTGGCCATTAAACTACAGCTCTCATCTTTACTATCTCTGTCTACCATGATTCACCATGTTTTTTAAAGACGTGTTATAAATGTCTATGATATATGTGTAATATACTTAAAAAAATAGCAATATACTATGAGTAGTTCATGATAAACAGCATAATTAGACAGAACCCTGTACTCTTCTTTTGGGCAGGATATAAAGAGGGAAGCTTCCCAAGCAATAATTCATAGACAAGTTCTTGACTATTAACAGCAGCAAAACTACACTCTTCTTCCAGACAAAAGGCTAGGGAAACACATTAAAAAAGCCTGAGGCTGAATTGATTCAATCTTTGCACGTTAGCCTAACCCAGGGGCAGGCAATTATTTTGGACAGAGGGCCTCTTAGCCAGTTTTGGCAAGCTGTTGAGGGCTGCATGGGTAGCCCCGTCCCTTGATGGGTGCCCTGGTCACCATTTTGGGACCAATGTCTCAATGTCTTGGGACCAACGTCTCAGGGCCAGCACCGGCGGGGTCCAGAATGGGGCACAGGCTGACAGGGGCATCTGGAGCTGGGCTGGGCTGCACCAGCAGGGAAAGGGGGAAGCTGGCCCAGCTCCATAGAGCCCCTGCTGGCTGGGGTCCCTGTACTCCTGCCACCCTGCTCTGGGCCCTGCTGGTGCTGGCCCCGGGACACCGGTGTGGGCCCCATGCACCCGCTCACTCCCAGTGCCCCTCAACCCCATGGTACAGGCTCAGCACCAGCTTGTTCCCTGCCAGCAAGCCCTGCTGGCAAGGAACAAGCTGGTGCTGAGCACAGTGAAAAAGCGGCCTCTCGCCTGCTCCGTGGCCAGTGCTCACTGTTACAGCTGCTCGCAGCCTGTGTGGGGGTGTCCTTAGCAGGCACAGGCAGCCCCATGTGGGCTGTGAGCAGCTGCAGTGAGGGGCACTGGCCATGGGGCGGGCAAGGGGCACTTTTTCCCGCGCTCAGCACCGACTTGTAACTCTCCCCTGCAGCCAGCCTGGGCCCCGCACCAGCTCTAGGCTTGTCTGTCAGGGTTGCGCATGGGGGCAGCAACTGTGGCCCCTCTGCTCGCTGTGCTGGGCAGTGTTTGCCACCACTGCCTCTGGGCTGCCCAGTGCATGAGGTCTGGGTGGGCAGCAGCAGCAAAACTGCCCGACTTGGCAAGAGTGGGGGCTGCAGCTGGTGTGGTTGTGGCGCAGCACCAACGGGTGATCCCAGAGCTATTGCAGGGCCCAGAGGGGTCGTGGCCAGGCCCCGGCAGGATGCTAAGATTAGGGAGGGGTTTAAACCCCCACCCTGGCCTTCACTGTACCCAGCCAGGGTGTATCTGGAGAGGGAGTAGGAAGCAGCCATCTCTAGGCTTCCTCCCTTCTCACCCCCCACCTGGCTCACTGCTCAAGGGGTGGGAGTGTTGCCAGCCCCCGATAGCAGTCTGAGGAAAAGTGGGGAGAGGGGAAGGAGGACTGCTTGTGTGAAGTGCATGCATCTGTTGATGATACTGAGCTTCTCAATCTCTCTCTCCCTGCTGCTTCATACTGTCTGCAGCAAACTGATGGCACTCACAAGTGCCACATATTGCCAACCAGGTCATTTCTCACACCTCTTTCTGTCCCTTCTTGAACACTGTCAGATTGCAGCTTTTGAAGCAAGCCAGAAGCCAGCAGAGAGCTTATCAAAACACAAAGCTTATCAGCCCATCAAGGTAAAAAAAGCCTCTTTCTCATTACTTCAAGCTCTTCTAAAACAGCTTTTGTCAAGGCATTTGTAGGGAAGAATGGAGGGACCAGCTGAACTGCTGATCACTTCCAAAAAGCCTTAAGTGAACACTGTTCTGTCTTACCTTTGTTTCTGTGAAATAGGAAATACACACACATAGACACCTCTCAGCATCAGCTAGCATGGGGGTGGTGTGACTGTGACCAGATCCTGGCTGGTGTCTGGGCCACCAGAGTCCATACTGTGGGAGACGGGAGGGAGGGACATGGGTGAACCCTGCTTGAGCAGCGAGTGGTGATGGATCGGTGGGGCAGGGGGAAGCCAGGCAGACACTGGCTACAGTCTCCACCTCCTTTTCAGCTAGCGAGAGCTTCGGTTAGGGAGGAGAGAGGTGCGGCCACCCTGTTCTCTGTAGCAGACGGCCCACCCCTGCCCAGCTCAGGTCTGAAAAGCATGCTGGGATGCTGGGGGACTCTGATTTAACTTAAACTAGGAAGGGGTCTGGGACACAAGTTTGATAAACTGGTTTGACCCAAAAAAAGTTAAATCTGATACTACATTCAGCCAGGTTTATCTTAAACCAGTTTTTGGCCATTTTGAAACTGGTTTATGAACATTGAACTTCTGTTCTGTTACAGGTTAAACCAGTTTCTGATCACTTAAACCGGTGTATGTGTAACTTCTGTCCCTAGCCAAAAAGGCAGCCAGGAAAAAGGCTTCAAAAAGTGTCCAGTTATCTGGACACAAATCCAAGGACATGTCAGACCCAAACAAGAACATAACAGTCTCTAAGTTCCTAAGGATCCATTCAGGCTTCAAACATCTCAGGATCCATTTCTAGCAATCAGGACATTTGCTGTCATTTATGTTAATAAGATAATACCTATTAAGCAAATATGTAAATCAGGGCATGAAGTTATTTGTATGCATTCCCCGGTTCCCCAGAACTTTCAGCTTTAATTGGTGACAGCAAAAATATCATAAGAATGGTATTTTCAGATCCATTTACTCCAAGCCATGTACAATTTACCACACAAACATCAAGGTTTAAAAAAAAATCTCAGTTCTTATTTTCAGAATCAGGTAAAGGCCTGATTAAAGAGCCATTTCCTCAGTCATGATGACTGTCACTAAGGAGCAGAACACTTGAACCCCTTAATTGTGTGCCTCTTCTGGTGTTAGTACTGAGAAAGTTTTTTTCCTTTGATCAGAGAACACCCACATCCCATATTTGTGCGTTAAAACTGGTCTTTGCTTACTTATGACAGATAACTGAGCATGCTAGGAGATCTCAGATATGGGGACATGAATGTCTAATTGAGCTGTCCATGTTTTAAAATGTTACCCCATTTCACTTTTAAATTCACCTGATATGTAGAACATAGGAGACAATGACAATATAGATTTATCTGTGATTTTTCCTAGATGGTAATAAAGTCAAAAAATAATTTTAAAAGTCCTCAGCCAACCGACCAACCAACCAAACAAACCATAAAACCCCACATGAAGGCCAAAGATCAGCTCATAAAGGTCATTTCCTTCAAGTCTGCCAGGAAAACTGTACTTAACAAATGGCAACTACCTCACATGCTGTGAAGAGATGATAAAATCATCACTGGTGAATGCTTTTCACAGTACAAACATATGCAGAGTGCGCATGAGATAGACATTCTGTAAAGAGGAATGCGGCTGGATGATGAAAGCTCAGACTGTGCAGCAACCGCAGTGGATATACACAGGCCTCTTATGATAACAGTGATTACAGAGGAAGAGACGTGACCTGTAATTCTTGGAGGACAAAAGACCTTGAATTCAGATACAAGTCAGATGTATGAAACAAGATTTACAAAGCTTCACATGAATCACTGAAAACAAGAAGTTCTGCGTTTTACACAGCCCTGTTTTAAATTACTGTAATGTTTAAGACTGAATATTAATTATGGAGCATTAAGAGTAGTTTATTAGTCCTCAGTATCTCAGCATCATTCTGAACCCTTAAAATGGATAATAAGCCCTACTATGCATTATAACTACAGCCATTTTTTCTTGGCTTTGTTTCATGGCCTTTTCAAATTGCCTTTGACTTTAGATCTATGTATGTGTCAGCCTCAATTTCAAACTGTTTTCCATAAGAACTAGTCACATTTTGAGTAGCATGTTACTATGGTTGCTGCTTGGGAGGGCCACATAAACCGCTTGACCAGAATCCTAAACTGATCTTAAGTTAGAGTTGTAGCCAAATTTATTAAAATCAGCAGCCCCACAAATGCTCAAAGAACTGGAATGATTTGCAGAACTTCACGCAACCAAAGGAACTGTTCCTCTTTGGGTCTCTTTCCACTTAGACACAGTGGAAGGTAGTTACAAGACATACGTCTAAGGTGAAATTACATATTACACTTAGACTGTACTAAATCTGTGGAATGTTAAACGGCACTAGTTCAAATGTGCTGTGAGCAGTTGCACATTAAAGATTAATACCTTTTCTTGCCTGGACAGCTCTGGCTTGACACGAGAAGGCTGGTGAGTAGGAGCCTTGACACTGGGGCCCCAGCCTCTAGCTGTCCCTGGCTGAAGAGCCTGAAAGACCTGGGCAATGGCGATTTGCCTCAGGCGGGACAATGTGTCCCATAAGAAAGTGCACATGCAGGGTGTGTGCTGCAGCACGTAGCGGCACAAATTTGTTCTGTTACTATTTGTGCCACAGCAAGTGCATGCGCCTGCTTGTCTGGACCTGGGCTCTATCCCTGCTTTGGGTCTGGGGGAGTGGGGGTTGAGAATGGTATATTCTGGGATGCTGGAGGACTGCAAATTGCTAGTTTTATCTCTGTGGGGAACACTGAAGTTACCCTACATGAACTAGTTAGCATGGCCCAGAGATAACCCTTGCCCAAAATGGTATAATTTTAAGATGCTCAGAGGTCACTTAGCATGAGTTAAAAAGCTTAACATGCAGATGCTCATGTTTTAGATGCCCCAAATATTGGCTAAGTGTAGCTCATAACTTGTTGTCTCTATAGTGACCACCTTTTCAAAATGCAGAAGTGGGACACATGCCCTTTTGCTGCCGCCTGGACGAGCCACCCATGGCTCCATTCTGTTCCTCAGCCAGGCCCCGCAGCTGGGCATTCTGGCCTCCTGCACCTCCCCAGCTGAGCAGCACGCTCAGCCCCAGCCTCAGCCGTCAACCCTGCCCCACTCCCTCCCTCACTGTGGGGGCCTCAATATGCCCCCCCCACATCGCCTATGTCCCCTTCCTTCCTCTTTCACCCCCTTCCACCCCTGTCTCCCCTGCATCACCTATGTCCCCTTCCACCCCGGACAGATTTACCTGTAGGCAGCTCAGGGAGCTGTTCTCCACTGCTGCCTGGCTGTATTACTGACCACATGCATGTGTGTGCATGCACACATGCACTTGGTGCCCCCTGCATCCTGCTCTCCCCAGCCCCAAGCAGCCCCTTATGGGCTGGAACCAGTGATTTCCCACATTTTTCTCCTTTAAAGGAGTACAGCTGCATTTTTCCATGGCTGGAAACCACAGATCCCTGCACATGATACTGGGATGATAGTTGCTATGGTTTGACTGTGTTAAGAGGAATTTGGGAGAAATGCTGTCTCGGAATCGTTCAGCCCAGGGCTGGGGCTTGATGCTTGCATTTCAGGACTGTCCCACCCAAATAGAGACAGGTGGTCACCCTCCTTGTCCCTGAAGTGGGGGAGAAAGGAAGTTGTTCTAGACCACTTGTGATTCAAACCTCTCATAAAACTGCTCTGTCAAATGCACTGTTCAGGGTTTGGATTGGTTTGTGTAATCTATGTAAACCAGACACAGCAGAGTTCATTTGGCTTTCCTACTAGGCAGCATAGCTCATTGCAAAGCAATTCTTTTTAAATAGACTTAGGAAGGAACAAGAGGTCTTTAGTGCTTGTTTAAGGGACAAAGAGATATGGGCTGTACAAGTGTTAGTCCTTTGTATTAAGCCTCTAAGCACTTTGAACTTGAAGTTACTTCCAAAGAGTTTTTTCCAATCTTTTTTCTAATTGCATTTAGCTGCTATTCCTTGGTGTCAGAAGTACAGTACAGATTTATATTGTGAAGAAATGTACTTTGCAGTGCTAGGCGATATTTTCTGGTTGAAAATTAAATGAAAGGAGAATTTGGCTAGCCTCCACTTAGAAACATGATTTTGTGTTGCAGTAGCCAGACTCCAGTCTGGAACAGCAACCTTAACTCTGAGCTTATTTGCTTTTGTGGGTTTCAGATGCTGGATGTTATTTTTATACAGTTGTAATTTTAGATATAGTATGGATGTGTATGTGTCATGTAATTGTGGCCTTGCTTGGGTGATTATTTGAACTGAATAGTAATTACTGCAACAAAACCCAAATAACTGATAGAGCTGCTCTGCATGCCTGCTAGACCTGTCCTTCCACAGGCTTTCTGCCAATACATTTTTCAGCAATATACAGAGATTTGCTCTGTGAAGCAGAGCAAACCTTCCATTTCCACAATCCAATATCTCTTCTCTCTGCCCTCTTTCCAGTTTTGGAAAGTACAAGTTTTATCTAGAATAACACTTTGAACATTTAGAAAACATTTTTTGAAACATTAAATCTATAAAAACCCAATGTAAACCTGATTTACTTTATGCTAAATTTACCTTTAAAATGTAAATAACATAACTTTACATAAGAGGTTTTTACACTGGTAGGTAAACTATTTAAATGCATTCATAGTACAGATAGGACTTGCTTTTTCTTTTTCTGACAAAATAGCTTGTTTCTTACAAATGCCAAAATTATAATCCAATGAAATAGCAGATTCCTATAAAGCCCCAATCTGTTCAACGACTAATGTGTTTCTATGTTTCCCTTTCTATGTATTAATGTGATACCTTTACAATCCTGGTTTCCCAGGTTTCTCATCTTATTAACCAAATTCAGCATCAGAGTACATTTATATTTTAGTGTTTTCAGTAATTTGGCCAAACACAACAGTTTTCACTGCTATGACAAAAAATGTAAACTTTGTTTCATACAAATCTGTTTATTAATAACTCAAACTCGATTAAAACATATTTCTTTCCATTTTCCTAAGGCAGAGAACATCAGACACTACAGTTAACAATAACACTGCAAACAAAACAATAAAATGACACACGGCAACTGACTGGGAACGGGATTTCTAATAGGGCTCTGACCTCTCAATCTGTCAAGCTAATTAGGAAGATCAGACAGCCATTAATATTGCAGTACCCCTGGGATACAGGACACATTATTAACACAGTATGATGTGGGGTTTGTGCAATGGTGTAAAAATCCAGAGGGTGCCTATGTGGAAAAACTCCAGTGATTGTGAAAACAGTTATATAGCTCATTCATCACAGATTGTCATCTTAAGCTCAGTCAAATGGGATGGCATACAGATTTAATTATCCAGAATCAATAGCCTAGGGAGAGTATTCACTTGACATTCATTCACATTTTATTTATAATTATTAAAATGTTTTTCCCTAAATAAGGAATCTGCTGTTGCTGAATTGCTCATAATTAGTACCATGCTAAGTATAAATGAAAATGTAGCAGTCCTGCATCTGAGCCAGAACACTCCTGGGCATGAAGCTTCCCCTTTTTTCCTACAAGAAAGGGTGCCTCTGTAGCAGGTAGATAACTCTTCCCATATTCACAGAGCACAACCATCAACAAAGTCAGGGAATCTGAATGTAGGGCAAATACAGGACAAGACACGCGGGTATTTTCAGCACATCCTACCTTTGCCAGTATGAGGGAGGATTGACTAGAATAGGGCTGTCCGACTTCTAAGCACCTGGGGGCCATACCAGCAGGGAGTCATAGGCAATGGGGGCCTCACCAGGTGTACCATATGGATGTTCCCTCCAGCTCACTGCTGCACCGAGTGCCCACACAGACACCCTTCCCCACCAACACACACACACACTGCTGCACTGTGCAGGCATCCTTCCCTCCTCTCCTCTCACGTGGCCCCAGTTCTTTCCCTGGCGTGGTGCTACTTACCCTCAGCTTCTTGTGCTGCGCCCTAGGGCAAAGGCAGGGAGTGACAGCTGAAGAAATGAAGGGGGAGCCTGGAGACTCTGGCTCTTGTTGCAGTCAGGGCAATGGGGGGATTGTGGCCAGTGAGCACCCAGGGGCCACACAGTTGGACAGCGGCCCCTGGACAGAGACAGATCTAGGACTTGGCAAAGGGTGGTGTGGAGCAAGCTGCCCTGCTGAGGTGGCTGTACCTTGCTTCCAGTCTCCTTCCCCTTCCCCAGCCAGTGGTGTGGGAGCCTCCCGGGGGAGTTTTTAAGATCCCTAGAGTAGGTGAGAAACCCCGCTTCCCCTCTGTGCTCACTCAGAGTTGGCCCCCGGAGGGGGCGAGTTGGGCCCCGGAGGGGGCGAGGCCCCAGGAGGGGGCGAGTTGGGCCCCAGGAGGGGGC
>NW_017728910.1:3174814-3205972 GCF_001723895.1 Crocodylus porosus | reverse complement strand
GTCCCCCGGAACAGCTGCGAGGCTTGGGGCGTGCTGAAGGGGAGGTTTGGAGGCACGCATAGCCCTTAAGGCGGGGCGCAGGTAGACACCCCATTGGAGGAGCAGGAATAGGAACTTCCGTACCGTCCACCAGGGAAACAGGCAGCCTCCATACTATATGTATTAGACATCAAAGTCGTGGCGGGCGAGATTCTGAGGGTGCTACGTTCACCCTAACGTGACGGTGAGTGGCGCTAGGGAGTTTCACGGCCGCCCTTAGCGCCGCTCCCTCCCAGCAGGCATGGGGAGGTGAACCATGATGCCCATCAAATACTGCCACTGTCCCAACTCAACCCAGATCCCATGCAAGCTAGAGCAGGCAGGAACAGCTCTGAAGGTTCTCCTGCCCTGGGACAGCAGGGAAAGCAGAAGCTGGAGGTGTGGAAAGAGAAGGAGGGGACATGACTGAGTACGGAGGGGATTCTAACCCACTGTGGGGACTTTAAAACAATCTCCTGAGGGTCCCTAGGTGTGGTCCAGTTCAAAAGGAGGGTGCAGCCGCACCACTGCATCCATTCTGTATCTGCCTTGGGCCTGTATTAGAAAGTAGTAAGAGACTTCTCTCTAATCCCTTTAGAATTCAATTTGGATAATAAAAGAAGCCACAATCAGTGCCTATCAAAAGAAGAAAGAGAACCAATGGATAAACTGTAGTGCCAGGTTACCAGACCCAGATGTCATACACCTGAAAGTTCCAGTAGTGGAGTAGCTGAGCTTCTACTCCAAAACAGTACCTTATTAAAATCAACCTGTGTTAGAGATGATTGGAGTGTATTAAATGGGAAACCCAACAACTAAACTTTAGTTCCAACCTAATTAGAAAATTGGTTGTAATACTTAAATTACTTAAAATGTATAATTATAGAAAAGCCTGATGGTTATATGATAGGTCTGGGCAGTAAAACTTCTGACAATGGAAATTGTGCCTTATTAAATAACTGGCTTTTCTTGAATTATTTTCTGGTCCTTCAATTCAGCAGTTACAAGGGGCTGAATAATAGTCTTCTACTCATTAAGTTTCTGTGGTCTTGTATTCATCAAGGCTTTAACCATCATTTTTTACAACTAACTGGACTGTAGTCTTCCATCCCAGTTCCAGCCAGGCTTAGGATTAGGGTTGCTTCAGTGATGATGAAAATGATTACTTTAATTTGTGTTTGGTCATGACAATAGACTGCTTTCTGTGGCCAGATTGGGAGAAAATTGTCACTTCTGTCTGCACATGGGTGCTGAGATTAGGTTGGGTCTGTGGAGGATTTCTTTAAAATTCTTTGCTTATCTTTTTTCAGTTCTGTAAACATTTTTCCATCTTTGCCTTTTTTGAGTTCTCCAAATATTCATTGTCACTGCAGCCTGAGTAGATGAGATAGATACTCCTGTTTTTCCTGAAGCGCTTATGCATGGTC
Organism: Crocodylus porosus; assembly: GCF_001723895.1. Lineage (NCBI taxonomy): Eukaryota > Metazoa > Chordata > Crocodylia > Crocodylidae > Crocodylus > Crocodylus porosus. Next base: position 3,204,527 of record NW_017728910.1, on the reverse strand, counting down.
ATCAATATCTGCTCATGGATGCCCAGAATTTCAGTGCTCTGAGTCTATCATTGTTCATCTCTCTTATTCATAATATGATGTTTCAAATATCATTCTTCCATTGCAGTAGTCAGCTTTGATGTGCTTTTTACTGCCAGCATCAAGCTTTTTAAGGTTCTACCTTCCAGAGACTGGGTTTTATTAAGAATAAGGGATTAATTGTATTCTCTGCTGAGGAGCCCTTTTTACCAGAAGGGGAGCCTGGCTTGATTTATGTAACCATTGCACCACAGCAAGCATCAGTGTTACAAGGTGAGACAGTTCATTTTGCACTGGACCATTCCTACTTTATCTCAGATTGGGACTAGCTAATAAATTGAGGTATAGAAGACAGTTCTAGTGATGTCAAGGTTAGAAAAAAATTGCATTTTTTGAACTCAACTATGCAGGGAAATCAAAAATGAAGAGGACAAAAACAAAACAGAAATGTCCTGAAATTCAGCTGTGATGACTGGTTAACTTCCAAAACATTAAACAGGCAACTACACCAAACCACCTGCAGATCTGGCATCCCCAATCCTACAAAACTACCCCGATCATGCATGTAGCTGACACTGCTGCCCCCACCTCCCACCCCTACAGACTCTCCTGTGCCTTGGCACCTGCTATCTTAAGCACCGGTCTCTCCTCATGTTGTTGCCCCCTTGGGCACTCCCAGACAAATTCCTAATCCCACCAACATGCTCCCAATCATGCCAACCCCCGATTGTACCAATCTGCAGTTTTTTTCGGGCCATGGACCACAGTGGTTCCTGCAGGGAGTGCCATGCTATAAGAGCATGAACAGAATGAGATCTTGACTACAGGTGAGAGGTTGCCACATCAGCTGGTCATATAATAGACTTCCATGCAGATAGTTAATCTGGGAGAAATCATGAAAAAGGAAAAGGCAGATTGTTGAAGGTCAGAACAGAAGGAAAACTAAAGTTTGGTTGAGTTTCTGATTAGCAATAAAAGTTGTGAATGTTTAACCAACCTCAAGGAAACCACTTCAGGTTTATTCAGCTCCAGCTCAAATTACAACATAGTATTAGCTTTATCCTCCCGTAGGCTATCTACACCAAAGAATCTCTATGCTTTGTTATTCTGGCTGTCTAACTGGATTCCCAGTTATTTTATTTCAGCCATCAGGTAGTTTACTGTAAATTATTTCAACCAAGATAAGCCTCTATAGCTAGTTTGCAACTTTAATTTGAACTATGTAAGTCTGGTTTTAAATAGAAGTTTGCAACCTTTTATTCGGGGGTGTTGATTCCTTTTATTGTCATTTTGCAATACACTCCCATAAACCAAACCCAAAAGAAGGGCCTGTTGTATGAGTCATTTCTTTTGATTCTTTTAAATGATGCCATTTCTTCCATCCTTTATGATTAAACATTCAGTGTGATATGGTGTTTTGATATTTAGCTGGAGCTAAATGTATTTTTAACTACAACTTATTGTATATTTCTGTAAACAAGCATCCTTTCACGTTATTTATTTTCCCCATATCATTACACAGAAAGATGGATTTCCAAAGCTTTGTGCACAAAAATGAATACAGCTCTGGATGTTTAAACTCATTTACTGTTCATTCAGTTAATGAAAGCACAGATCCGTTCCTTAAGTTGCAGCTGTTCAGGGCCTGCTGTGCCTTTGCCTTTCTCCTCATTTGTATAGGCAGGTTATGATTTATAACTACTGAAAAATGGAAAAGATTTTTTTGTCATATTTTTGTCACTGATGATTAAAGACTTGGTCTGCATCTCCATGGACCTTTTGAAAGAAACAAAAAGTTTACTCATGTCAAAACAAAAATACAGCTCAGAATTTGTTGCTGGTTGAGCAGATGTCTTGCATATGAAGGGGGCCTTCGGAGATGAAGTGGTAAGTAAAGATTGCCTGGTGTCACAGTCATGCCAAGTGTAGGGATGACATCTGGAGTTGAACAGTGAGGGGTCAGCTTTGTTCATTCAGCAAAATGATATTAAAATATATTGTCTTTATTCCTGCAGTCAGAATATTATGACAGTTATTATTCAATGACTATTATCTACAGAATACAGCTCTATATATGCCATTTTATAACTTCCTAAGTTACACTGTGTGAACATGGGGAGGAGAATAGGCTGATCTTCAGTTATTTCTTGAACAAGAAATACATTCAGTATGTTACCTCTCAGCTCCATGTTCTTGGGGAACCCTGACACAGGACGCAGCTTATCTGACTCACAAAGAATCCCCGCCCCTACTTAAACAGAAACTGATTAAGATGCAATGAGAGACACACCTAAAACCCTCCAGATAATGGTGACAAGAGTGAAACAACTGCCCTAGATCTCCTTTGAGTCCAAGATGGAACCAGATGAGCATTCAGTTTCATGAGAGATGGAGAACAGAAAGCCTGAAGCAGAGACGGCAGTGAATTCTGGGATCAGCGAAGCAGGGGAGCACTGCATGATGGGGAAGCTGTGCTCCAAATGCTCATCCACCCCCACACCCAGCTCAGCATTTATCAGACCAGTTCTAATCTGGATTTACAAAGGACTTTTCCTTCCCCCCCCACACACACACCTCTAAGCAAAAGTAAGTTTAACAGGCATCTCAGGCTGTACATTCCCCGGTCCCACTATGGGAGGCCTGTGGAAACTTAATTGGCTACAACTCGGTTGCTGGTTAGGGAATGCTGAGGCAAGACACCAAGTCGGGGGTATGGGCAAGATTTGAACAATGGTAAAGGGTTTATCACAGCATCCAGCCCGTTGGCGCCCTGACCACAAGTGTTGTCATACTTTTCCTGGGACAACTGGTGGAAGTCCTGCTCTCCCAAAGGTTATGAACACTCTAATAATTGCCTTAAGTCTGTTAAAAGGCTATAGTAAGATCTGGAAAAGTCATGCTAAGCTGAGGCTTGTTCACAACAAGTAAAAATGCAAAACCCTGATGCCACAAGCTATCTATTGTTTCTTAAGAAACCAGGAGATATTTCATCAGTATATCTGCTATCCAAAGGAATTTCAAGCTGGCTCCTCAGTATCTAGTTACTCTCTAACTTTATGTGTTTCCTGAGTATCAATCAGTTTCCTCAGATGTTGCAAACCAGATAACCCCTTGTCAATAGAAAAGACAATTTGATTTACACTATTGAGAATGCTTGAAAGAAGCTGAACTGAGGGTATAAAAATCTGTAAAAGCAGCAGCAGTGTGTGCTGACACCACCCGCTTTCTTCTCGAGAGGCTGAAGGAGGCAGATCGTCTCCCTTCAAGGATCGTGCGGAGAACTTTAACCTGTCAGCTTTGCAACCCAAGTGCCTTGGACTGGTGAGATCCCAGCTCTCTTCTCTTCTCTTCTCTCTCTAAGCATAGATTTCTGAACCTGAACTGTAGTAGTTAAGCCTGAGCTAAGTTTCCCCAAATACATAGTGAAACCAGGGTAATACTGTAACTGTTTGTGTTTGTTTTTCCTTTGCATGTCTATCACTACTAGTGTCAATATATATTTCATATACTTAGCAATAAATAACTTTTTAGTCAAACTGGTGGTAACTGGGTATATTTTTCCTTCTTTACTTCTCCTTCCCCACTTGCTCTGCAGCACCTCTTCTTTTACCTAAGCTAAAGATCCCTGTGACTCCCAAAAGTACTGTGGGGTCTGCTTATCAAGAGGCTAAAAGATTGGGACGTGCTGAGTTTGAGACACATAAGGGGATCAGCTTGTACAGGCTGATTGACCCAGTTTGGCTCAGACGTGCCTTAATGAACTGAACGCTGGCCCGGGTATCAGCCTGCCCATGCTGATCAACCCAGCCAGGTCAGGCGTCATGTTAATGTGTGTGTGTGTGTGACTGATTTGGGGACTGGAGGAACCCAGCCCCATTGAAACTGAGTCCTGCAAGACAGCTCCATTGGGGGTGAGGGCTTGCAGAAGGGAGAGATACAGCTCCATGAAGAAACACAAGTAACACAAGCAGCACATTGATAGAATTACCAAGACCCTAGAAACGTATCCCTAATAAATCCCCTAATAAATCCCTAATACTCCCCAAAGTAATGGGCAAATCTGGTAACAAATACATTCACAGTGGGTGAACTACATCCCCATAGAAGGTAAACAAATCATGATGGAGGAGAAGCTGGGGGTTGGACATACTGAAGGAGGAGAAGAGCCCCATCCCAAACATTTTTGATAAGAAGGATACAGTAGTTATAGTCACATGCATGGTTTTGTATTGTGTGAAGGTGAGCACAAAATATGGCCCTGTTTCCTGGCTGCTCTTGCCTCTGGACTGGAGCCAGAGACTAGTTGCAATGCTGCCCACTATCCTCCCCACAGGTTGGCAGGCAGACTCCATCCCCGTCAAAAGTCTCAACACTTCCCCTCACCAGCTTTGTACAAAAGACTACATGTCATTCATGAACTTTCTGCCTTATCTTCTCTTTCATAAAACTTACTAACCCTAAGTACATCAAAATTTAATGCACAAGATTGCCAGAGAGGTTGCATGGGAGCAGTTTCTCTGCTTTAATCCATGATACTGATTTTTGACACATCAAGTTTGTTTAAATGGCTTAGTATGCCCTAAAGCCACACAAACCTCACATTAGTGGGATCATTATGAGACCTACACAGATGCACATTATGGGGATTTTCAGTGCAAGAGGGGAAAAAAAAAGAAACAGCAAATGCTTTCCAGCTGGCATATTTAAATATTCTTCATCTTCATCTGAGATGTGCAGGTTAATTTCAGCTGATGACAGATCTCTCATCCAAATGTTGCTTCACATAATATGAGCCCATTATCCTCACTCTGTGATGAACTTAGACAAGGGAACAGACTAAAAATCATGCCTACATCCTTGCAAACATATCTTACTTAAGCTTATTAACTTTTAAATATAGAAACAAGACACAAGATTTGAACACAGGCCCTTAAACTAATTACACACTTTCATGTGCAATGCATCAGAAGTATTAAGGGAGATAACACCTTAGAGACCAGCTGGTTTGGGTCATGCCATCTACTTCCTGCTGCTTACAATAATGATGATAAAGAAGGGGCTGGCTGCTAGAGCTGAGTGCCAGATACTAACCATATGGCAACAGGGCAACGTACAATGAAGAATAACATTTATACAGAAAAAAGGATGTCTCAAGCTAGCGAAAAGAAAATGTAATGGAGCCCATGTATATGTGATACCTTTATTTCATATCTTATAGTTTACCATCTCAGTGTTGGAAATACTGTACTATAATTTGAATTGTGAAATATTTCGTACTTCCCAGGAACTGGATCAGTATTCTTTGGACTCACCAATTAATTCCTGTCTGGACAAAGAATGGACAACTGGACACTCATTCTATACCTCACGGGGGCCCTGATTCAGGAAAGTAACCCTATATCATGCAACAGGTCAGATGCAATCATCTATTCTCTGTCCTAGGAATGTATGAATGGGACTTAAGCCTGAAATAAAAAGGAGAACATCTGTTCAGGCATTCCAATCATAAGACTAAGAACTTGAACTGATAAACCAGTTTACAGTTAGAGCAGGAGGAAGGGAAAGAAATACATAAAAATTAATGTGACAAAAGAAAAGAAGTTGAATCTTGTGTTTACATTATTTCATTTTCCCAGAGTACTACCTATTACACAGATATGTGAAAATGAAACTTTGAGAATCCAAAAAGGCTCTCAAGTCAACTTTGTTCTAAAATAATAGGAGGAAATAATTTGATCTTTTACTAATTTTTCCCTCTTCTCAATATGAAGAGTGTTTCTTTTGTGTCTGGTTTTGTTTTTATTCTTTGTACCTAAAGAAAATCATAGACCTGCTAAAGGTGAAATTGTTATTTTTCAGCCTTTGAAGGGAAAGGTTTTTTGTTAAAACTAGCAAACACTCAACTAAACATTGTACTATGTTAAATTATGGATTTAGGCTAGTATGCCACCAAGGTGCATCCAGTCAGAAAACTGCAGGGGCCTTTATCCCCAAATTATATTTGAAAATGCTTCACTACAACTCAAGCTGTTGAATAGCCTACAATATAAAAAAGTTAGTCAATGGGATAATCTTCACTGATCTCTTTACTTGACACTGTCTGTATAATCTGTACTTTAACCATTGGGTCATACTGATGATTTTTTTCTCACTTATATTGGTTTTATACCTGTATAGTTTTATTGATTTCAGTAGACTTCTTCCAGATTGATGTGAATATGAGACGAGAACCACTGAGCTCATTGTCCTGCTGCTGTACAAAAGGATCGGTGAACTACTATTTTGCTTTCCTGTCTGTAGAACAGCTGCACAGATTTGGCTGCTGGTAGATAGTTTGGCAAATACAGCAGCAAACATCTTTGTTCCAAATACAATAGTGTGCTACTGGGACATTATCTTATTTCAAGTGAGCTGGGAAGGATAGCTAATAAGGAAAAGTAATCCTGCCCAATGTAAAGCTTACTCAAGGTCTCCCAGTTTTTAGTTTAATTAAGAATCAAGATTAAAAATGAAGACTTTGAAGTCAGAAAGTTTGGTTAGAAACAAGTGTGTTTTATAAACTGAGAAGTAAAATAACCATATGAGATACATATGGTACATTTAAATGGTGATTTTCTTGCTACAGAAAACCAGGGTCTCTGCTTATTATATATTGATTGTATGTGCCACTGTTGGTAAATACTTTCACTTTCAGCGTGTTCCAAATAAAACTGTGAAGGATATTACAAGCATGCCATTAACCTTTCCAGCTACTAATATAGGCAGGATCAAGATTTCCTATATAAAAATTATAGGTCGCTGTTTTTCAGGATCATTTGTATAAATAATACATATTAATGAAGTGTTTCTGGTGCCAAGAAGGATAAAAGCATCTAGGATGCAATTAGGTAAAATAATTAAAATAATTATAACTAATATATAACAATATGCAAAATAATTTATAGCCATATGAACAAGTGACCTTTCCACAGTATTTCCAACAGTGATTCATAATGTGACAAAAGAAAGAGACACCAATCCTAATCAAAAGATTGTCATCCCAGTATGAGGACATGGAAGAGAGTTACAGATATGAAGCAATGAGAAAACAGTGTTGTTTAACATCATTTTCACCTATTATTCAAAGTGAAACTTCAAATGACTTGATTATCATTGGACTAAAGTAACCAACTTTCAGGGAACCAAATTCAGGTCTTTGAATGTGAAAAGCACACAGTTGATGTGAGGATATAAACAAGGTCCACAATTTTTGTCTTAAATTGAATAGATAGAAATTACTAAAATGGCAATCCAAACTATTTTAGCCTATTGCATGGTCATTTTGTATTTGGCTCACAAATAAGAGCCAAATATAGTATTTGACAAAAATGCAAGCCTGGGATGTCAGTGGACAAAAAATCCCACTGGGCAAACAACCCACTGGGTTGTTTCTTTTAATTCACCTTCAAACTCCAAGACCAGAAAAAAGTAATAAGAAATATATATAAAAAAATACTAGTCCATGTACTACTATTACACTTGTGTAGCTATCTTGTAAATAAGCAATGCACGTATTACAAAGTAAATGACCTCAGACTTTAGTGTGCAGTACCTTTACTCCATAATAAGCAGTGGCTCAATACTAGCTATTCCAAACTGGCTATGTAGAGCAAGTGCTTTTACTGGAAAAATAAAGTATAAAAAGGAGTTCAAAGATATCAGGGGCGTAGCCTGGGAGAAAACAGACACATTTTAACTCCCACTCCCAAAGGACAGCTATTAGAATACACTTCCTTGGTTGGAATATGTCATCTCCCCAGGTAGAAATAACAATATATAGCAGGAGCTAAGAATACTTACCGTGTGAAGGAAGGAATGTGCAGCAAGGAGCAGCTATTTGCAAAAAAAGTGGCTGTAGGTTTCCAATTGCCAAGTTTAAAGGGACACACCACAAAAAAAGAATTCTGGGAAAATACTCATATAAAAGTGCAATTATATATTTAGTAGGGTAGTCAGGATCAGACAGTTAAAAAGCAAGGTATTCTGGGGAATGTAAAAGGGACGTTTATTATTACCTCTATATCATTTTCTCCATTAAGTAATTCAGAAACTTTTAACTTCATTTCCCTGCTTCAAAAATTAATTAACAAATATTCTTTGAGGCTAAAACTATATTGCAGCATCATCCGTGTATTATCATAACTCATTTTGTAACTCCAGGGCACTGGAACTCATTATAAACATCCACACACTTTAAAATAACCCTAATGAAATTTATTGTTTTATTAAGTCTGACTGGTGGGTTCACTGTAAGCAATGTGTTCCCAAGCATCTGTAGCTCAGATAAAGGAAACAGGATGACATACTTTCCTCATGTCAAAGTGAAGATGGGTGCTGTACATTGTGAAGAATGCTGGGGAATTCCTGCCATCCATGGTCAACAAGTGACATCACGAAGAAAAAAATAGAAAATATAGTTGCAAAGAGCTTCAGGGATTTGAGAAGAAAATAAAGAGGATATTCTAGGTTATTGTCTCAGAGACCCATCGAAAAAGGAGAAGAATAGGGCCACATAGAAAGTGATGAGTACAGTGGTGGTGCAGACAGGAGAAGTGTTGGAAAGAGAACTTGACAGGCCAGCAGGGTAGGCATCACTGATAGCTTAAAGGCAAGAACTGACAGGGCTGTGCGAAGCTTCAGTAGCTGATTCAATTCAGAGGAGATTTGGCCCGATTTGGTGATCGAATCTCTGAATCTGAATTGAATTGGGAGCCCATTAAAAGTTCTGAATTGAATCGGAAGCCTCCAAATTGATTCGGAGATTCAGAAGGAGTGCAGCAAACAGGAACTGGGGGGGGGGGAGCTGATCTTTCATATCTGGAAATGGCTGAGAGCGGGGGAAAGACTGCTCTGATATTGACCTCTGTAGTTGGCCAGTGACTGTGAACTTTCTCTGAGTTCTCTTCCAAACAGAGTGCTCTGGGGGAGGGACATGAAACAACATATCAAGCGGTGTCTGAAGTGATCTGTGCCTTTTGTGAGCTCTCTCTCTCTTAGACCACCAACGTCTGAAAGGCTGTGGCTTGCTACCTAGTTTCTTGCTAGCTAGTCTCTGTTCTTGTAAGTTGTATCCAATACTTTCCTACTTACCCTTGCCTACAATCCTTATTATTATCCATTCCTTTCAACTTATTCTTCCCCCAAAATCTTTTTATTTGTTCTTGTTAGTGTGTCTTGATTCTTTCCCCACCAAAAGAAATCTGCGTTTTCCCTAGCAGTGTGTCATCATTGTGCAGGAAAGCACAACATATATTACACACATACACACACATTTTGCAGCATACCAAACATTATGAAGCATGCTAGAAAGGCAGGTGCCAGGTCTTCTGGCAGGGGAGGGAGGGAGCAAAGGGAGAGCTGTAAGTCTTTCCTGGCAGCACTGAGTCCTTTTGCTGCTACTGGAAACAAGGAGGTGGTAGCAGTGTAAGCACCTGCACCACCACCAACAACCCCACTAACCAGCAGCAACATCACATTCCCCACCCCAATTTCAGTTCCCAGTGCGAGCCTTCCAGTGCCAGAGGAGGAGCTGGATCTGGAAGCAGAGAAGCTGAGGGCCATAGCAAAGGAAATCCTAAGAATTGAGGGGAAATCTGAGTTTGTTCTCCACATGCCTCAAAGTTCCCCTAGAGGCAGGTCTCCTTCTCTGGAAGGCACTTCAGAGGAGGTTGTGGGGGCAGGTGGCTCAGCTCCTTCTGTTGTGCCTCTGCCTGGGGAGTGGGGGGATAAGGCAGGATTCCTCACCCTCAACCCAGAATCAGGTGGGTAGTGTAGTGTGGGATCATTTTGAGGTGGCAGATGATCCCAAGTATGCTACCTGCCAGCGCTGCTGAAGGCAGATCAGCTGAGGCAATGATGTGAAATACTTCATCACCACGGTGATGCTGCTGCATCTCAGGAAGGAGCACCCTTTTCCTCTTGTTCCTCCTCAGCCTGGCACCACTGGGACTGTGCCTCAGAAAAAGTCCCCCTCTTGCTCCAAAGCCCCCATCCCTTCAAAGCAGAGACAGGCCACCCTGGACCAGTAGGGGAAAAGCAGAGACAAAGTGGGGGAGTGTCCCCAAGGTGAGCGAGGTCACCCAGAGCATTGGAGAGATACTTGCTTTTGATGGCCAGCTCTTCTCCCTTGTTGAGTGTTCAGGGTTCAGGTGGCTCATGGTGCTCATGGCGCAACCTTACCAAGTGCTCACACACATCATCTTCAGCAGGGAGCGGTGATGCCCTCCCTGTATGAGGCATACAGGGAGTACTTGAGGGAGGAGCTGCACAAGGCAGTTCCACAGGTAGCCTTGCACTTCACTTTGGACATCTGGAGCAGCTGGGGTGGAGATCATGCCTACCTTTCCCTCACACGGCATTGGTGCCATCAGTCAGGGCATTGATGGGCTCTCCTTCAAGTGGAGGTGATGGATGAGTCCCACACAACAAGTGAGATAATGGTGGCTGTGGTGGGCCAGTAGGGGGTGCTTCTGTGCTGGGCCACCTGCCTCACTGCACCCGACCACTTTCCAGGCTCCAAGTGTCTCTGTGGGAGCACCTCACGTCTGGCTGACCCCATTCCTAGAGCACATCTGAAAGTCTGGGGGTAACGCCACCACTACCCAGAGTGTGGACTGATTTTGGCCCTATGCCCCCTGGGAAACACAGGTCTAGTAATCCTGGGGGGGGTGTACCTGACCCACTGCTAGAACTTGGGGTACTTCCCTTAGTCTGAAGCAGAAATGGTGATCTCCCTTAATCAGTTAGATCAAGGCGATCCCAAGGCATAATCTAGACCCTCTCCCAATAAGTCTCCCATGCTAGGTGCAGAAGAGAACTTTATTGGTTACAAGGAAGAGGTTTGGAATAGGGTACAGAGTAGAGCAATATCACCAAAATACCTTAGAGCAAACAGTCACATGGTAGCCTTCGATCATGCATTTGAGTTACTGTAAGCTATATATCTAGTTAGATCTCAAATAGCTTACTCACAAGTATCATCCACAGGCAGGTGGATATTCCTTCTGGAAGCAAGCAGTTCATTGACCATAAGTTTCAAGACAGAGAGTGAGTTTCAGATGGTCCAGCTTCTCTAAGAGTTGTCATCATGGCTGCTGTTCCTCCTCCTGGGCAGTCTTTAACTTGTATACGCCTTATGATCTCATTTACCTGATACAATGAAGACCAGCAGTTATTTGCTGCCACCCAACCAATTTGAAATGCTTCACTGGTTGCTCAGTAGACTGGCAGGGTCTCTAGTCCCCTCCCAGTCATGATGACATTGCTTAGAACAATAGGGAGTTTAAGCCACCACCCAGGTGTATGAGGCCAGTCACATAGGCAGAGGATACAGATTTCTCCCTCCCTCAGGCATGTATCCAGCTCAGGTTATAACAGGGTTACCTGAAGCCAGTGGGGTCAGAGGTCCCCTCTTCAGGGGGGAGTGGCCCCCCACTCTTTGCAGGTATTCAAGGTCCATAAGTCTCGCCCCAAGAATATGGGGAAAGGAGCCTCTTCCAGCACTTCTAGTTCTATGCACATCCTATAGCCTCTCCACTCAGTGGGGAGACAGGTTACCAGTACCTTCAATGACTGGGGCCCCACCCCTTGTATAGTAAGGGTCCTCCCCAGGACTACATCCACAGGCAAAATGAAGTTGGCATTGACTGGACACAGGGGGGCCAGTGTGCCAAATGAGGTTGGCACACTGGCCCCTGTGTCCAGTTCCCCCACAATGGTCCTCCCTTTTACCATTATTTCAGTCCATTGGGTGGCCATCACCTTCTCTGGGTTTGTAATCCTGTAGCAACAGGTATGCCCCTCATAGTGACTTGGGTCTCCTTCTTCACTGCTTACAACTCTTACATGGCTGACTGGCTTGGGTTTGTTGGGCCTGATGTGGCCAAACTCCCTGCAGTTAGAGCACCCCTCTTTTCCAAATTGGTTAACTTGACCAAATCTGGGGCTGCCTTGTGTTCTGTGGGCAGTGACCCCTTTTCCCATTTTGGGCCTGACTCTTCCTTCCCCCTTTGTGGAACCCTTTCTGTTCCTTCCCAATGTGTGAAGGATGCCTGTTCAGCTCCTCCTGGTTTAACAACATCTGCTCAGCAAGGCTAGCAGCCTCCCTGGAAGTTTTGGCATTCCTGTCTTTGACCAGGTATTTATGTCTTTTGAGCACTTGAAATAAAATTGTTCTAGCACCATGAGTGCATCCACCTCCTCCACAGTGTCAGTTTTGGCCCCTTTCTTCCATTTCAGATATAAATCCTTCAACTGAGCTTCAAACTCATTTAAGGATTGTCCCAGCAATGGGTCATTATTACAGAACTTTTTCCAGAAATGATCCAGCCCCAACTTATACCTTTCAAACACTGCCTCCTTAAAGGCATTATAGTCATTCACTCACTCTGAGGGTAGGTTGTTCAGAATGGTAGACATGGTGCCAGTTACCTGTCCAGCAATACACCTCATGTACTCCTCTTCTTCCAGGTTACATTGATGCGCTTGGTTTTCAAAATTACCCAGAAACACCTTTGGATCATCCCCATCTTTGAACTGGGGAAAGGTCTGAGTTTTCAATTTGGGTGGTACCACTGGCGCTGGCTTAAGTGAATTGAATCGGCTTCCGGTTTCATGCTGCTTTTGAAGTAGTTCAAGTGCATGCTTGTGTTTGAGCTCTGCCTCTTTGGCTTCATGCATGTACTGGCACTAGGCCTCTTTGAACTGGTGGCAGGCCTCCTTCTCTGACATCTCCAGCTCCATCCACTTCAGCTCTAGCTCATGCTTGATCTTGCACTCCTCAGCTTCTAGCTGTAGCTGGTATTTTCAGGAGTCCCACTCAGAGGATGGCTCCTTGGGGCCCCCATTGGTTGCTGGATGGAGGTGCATAGGAGATCTTGTGGCCTGTTCATTATCACACAGGATCTTAATCAGGTTTTCTCTCTTTTGCTCCTTCCTCAATGGAAGGCCTCTCTCTTTCATCACCTCTTTCAAGTCGACCACAGTCATGTGGTCATACTCGTCAGCCATCCTAGCTAGCTATACTGTCCAGTTGACCCAATACCAAATTAGTGATTATTTGTTCAAGGGTTTTTATTGACTCTATTCCCTTCCCCCAAATTATGCCTTTGAGACAGCAGGTTGCTGGGTCCCACCTCTGCCACCACATGTGGTGGGCCAGTAGGGAGTGCTCCTGTGCTCAGCCACCTGCCTTGCTGTGCTCAACCACCTCCTAGGCTTGTGGATGTGTTCCTGGAAGGGGGTTAGCCAAATATGAGGCACACCCAGGGAGGCACTCAGAGCCTGGAAGGTGATTAGGCACAGTGAGGTGGGTGGCTTAGCGCAGGAGCACCCCCTACTGGCCCACCACAGTGGCCATGAACTGCATGGTGTAGAGGTGGCTTGTTGGGCAAAGCGAGCTCACTCACATGTTCATGGTCATTGACAATGGGCCAATATGGTCAAGACAGTGTGTGATGCGACCTTGGTTGGCCAATGTGCCAGAGAAGTTCCACCTCATAGCCAGAGACACCTTGGAAGGGACAGAGCTCCTGGTGATGGTGCTGTCACTAGCAGCCAGCTTATTTCGAAATGCAGGAAGGTGGTGGGCTACTTTCACCAGAGCATCAAGGGGGGCAAGATGCTGCAGGACAAACAGGCAGAGCTGAGCATCCAACAGCACAAAATCATGCAGGATATGGAGACTCAGTGGAACTCCACATACTGAATGCTGGAAAGGCTGGTGGAGCAATAGAAGGCCATCTATAGGATGACCTTGCTCGGAGAGATTGGGATCAGTGTCTCCCTTAATAAAATAGTGGCATACCATCTCTCAGATCTTGGTGGTTCTCAAGCCGTTCCTCAAGGCCACCAAGAGCCTCAGCACTGGTGATGCCCTCCTTAGCTAGGTGACCCCTGTAGTGAAGGAACTTGAGAATGAGATGGAGAAGTTCCAGGGGACTGATGTTCCTGGCTGGGACAAGCTGCTTTTACCAGAGGTACATGCACTGGTGAAGCAGCTGAAGGAGGGCATCAAAAAATGGCTGGATCTGTTGCGGTCCATGTGCAACCTGAGGGTGAAGAGGCGTGTCTGCAGCAGCACAACCCTTGATCACCGGATGGAGGTGCTGGAGAACAGTCAGGGAGGCAGAATAGTGGAGGTGGAGGGGATTTGGAAAAGGGGGATCCACTTTCCTGTGCCAGCATTCCAACCATGAGCCAATTTCCTCCACCACAACCACTGCCAATGTGGGCCAAGGGCATGGCTTCAGTGTTAGGGTCCAGAGACACCAGACCCTACCATCCAGCAGGTAGCACAGAGGCCTCAGTAGCTATCTATCTCACCAAAGACGTGGAGGTGCTGCACTGTGACCTCTCGGCCTATTGGGTAACCTGCAATCAGGTGTGGCAGGATCGGGCCACGGTTGCCTGGGAACACCTGTCCACCAACCAGTGGTCCAAATGAGAGGGTGTTCAGCATTGCTGGTTATGTTGTGACACCCCACTGCACCTCCTTGGATCCTGGTTTGGTGGAGCAGCCAGTGTTCCTGAAGGTGAACCTCCCACTGCTGGGGTTCCCCAAGCTCCACATGCAGATGGAGTGAGTGCCACCCTCCTCACTCTGCACCTAGTTGCTTTTTTTATTTGCTTTCAGAACCTTGTGATGCACCTTCACAGAAACCCTTCCTGAAACCTGGCAGGCCTCATGCCTGCATGAGGGACTATCATCCCTGCTGCATTCATCCCACTCTGCCTTAACACGTACAAGTGATACAAGTTTTGCTTTCAACAGTTTGAGGTGTTTCACAGAAACTCCTGCACCTATCTCCTTGAAACTTGGCAGACTCCATGCCTTCAGTTGGGACTACCACACTGCTGTTTTCATCTGAATCTGCAAAAAAATGACAAAGTTATAGGTATTTTAGTGATTCCCCATTATGGTCTATGGCCGAATCTCTGAATCAGTGCCAAATTTCTGAATCCGAATTGGCTGAATTGAATGGGGACAGTGATATGAATCACCAAATCAAATCACTGTCCCTCTGAATCAGCCAAATCCAAATCAAATACTTGCTGTTTTGCACAGGACTACAGCTTAGTAACCACGACCACAACCACAGGAATACCTTTGTAAAAATTACCTGTTTTCCCTGCCTAAGTACTTGCCATCCTTCATTGTTGGCCACTAAAGCACTAGGCCAGTACTGCTTCCTGACCCCTTCTGCCATCACTCCTGTCCTCCAGCTCCAAAACACAAATGCTTTCTTGTCCCCAAGGCACCACTTCTCTACCAGCATTCCAGCCACCAAAACTGTAATTTGATCATTTCCTCTCTCCCCACTCCCCCACCCAAGCTACAGATACTCTTCAACTTTTCTCTCTGTTTCACATTCATGGGAAATGTCTCCTATGATTAACACTTCATTAAGTTCTTTCTATGGTATAAATGTAGGAACAGGGTTATATAAAATGATTTAACATTTATGTTGTGCACAGGTGCTTGTGGAATGGATTTTTGACCATATTGGCATGGGCAGATCTAGGATTTTGAAAAGTGGGGGTGTGCATGGTGTGACTACTGCCACAGACACAAACTAGGGTATTATGCATAGAACAGTTCAAAAGTATGTGCAGAAAAATTAAAAATGATATGCTGAGTCCCAGGGCCTGCACATAGCAGCATGGAGCCAGCCTAGCCTGGCCCACTGGTGTGCACCTTCGGACCAGACTGCGCTGGTTCCATGCCAGCATGTGGGGCTCTTGGCACTGCAGGTAGGAGCTGCATACCATCAGGCTGGGTCAGGTCTGCTCCATGCCTCCATGTGGGGCTCCCAGCACTCCAGCAGGAAGCTACACATGGAGGATTTGACTGGGAACCACGGGGAGTCGTGCACCATTGGGCCAAGCAGGCTCCACACCCCACCCCCACCAGCAGAATATGCATGGCAGCAGTTGCCAGGGACTTTTTTGAGTGCCTGAAGCAGGTATAACTTCCCCACTACTGTGGTCACCTTTGACCCAGGCCAGCACCCTACATAGCCACTCCCTGCAGCTGGAGTGCCTAGGATAGATGGAGAAACCTGAGGGAGAGATAAGAAGCAAGGACCCAACACCACTGCTACCACCAAGCCCGACACCTTATGCAGCTGTACACAGCAGGCCCCAGATGATGTGGGGCCCCAGTGGCCTTCTTCACCTCTGGTTAGCTGGGGACAGTGGTAGTGGCAGACAGGTTTCTCATTCCTTACCTGCTCCCTTCTTGGTCCCTCTAGATATTCCCCACCAGCCCAATGCTCCAGCAATGCCTCAGGCTCTGCAGGGACCTATGTGTCTGGGTCTGCGGGAACTGGAGCTGTCAGCAGGTAATCTACACTGTTGAAGTGGGGTGCAACCATGCTACTGAATTCCTGTCCCTGCCTCTCCCAACCATTCCTGGATCTACCCGTGCACACTGATGTTCAGGGTGGTACACTGGTCACCATGGTACTGTTAGGGTGCATCAAACTTGACAATATCTCTTTAAGAGAGTGAACAATACTTTATGCATGCAGCGAAAGGCTTGAAGTTAAATCTGAGCTTGTGCAATAGGATCTTCATCCACCCTCCACGCAGAGAAGAGGCTGTGAACTCATCAGCCAAGTCCGTGCCTATGCCACTTTTGGAGAGGAGGAACCCATACAAAGCTATTCTGCCTAGAGCCTGCAGGGACAATCATAGAAACCTACTGGGAATGGCTTCTTTTCACTTTGGGAGTCCACTGAAACTCCCCATCTATTGAAGCTGTGCACACCCTATGTGATTTAATCATACACAGCACTGTTGTGTCATTTATTATGCCAATACAAGTGGAGGAACAGCACATGGGCTATATCCTTTAAAGCAAAGGTTTTCTCACATATTTTGATATAACACTGACTTAACAGTATTCCAAACTCTGCTTGTTTGTTTTGAATGTATTGCATTTGTTTAAACCCAGCTCATTTATCACTTTCCAAAAGGTTTAGATACCTTTCTTCACTGGATTACCACAAGCAAATAGTGTTAAAAATTCATTTATCCTTGAAGAAAACATAACGGCATAATAGATTGCCCTTAAGTTAAGTACCATTAAGTATTGTTAACAACAGAATTATGCCTGATATGAATCTTAGGCTACATAGGATCTAATATTATGTACCACAACACACAATTAAACAGGAATTATAAAACCTAAAGTGTGGAAATTGGTGTAACACTATGTGAATTACTCCAGCATAGCAATGCTTTTTTTATATTAAGAAACCCTGAAGCTACCCTATGATTTAAATATCCTAATTAAGGAGAAAATGAGCCAAATAAGTGAAAATTAGGATTGTCTGGCTCATTCTTTCAGAAAGAAACTAAAATTATTAAATATTCTAAAGTTTTTCTCATGAATTGTATATGCTAGCAGAGATGATTGCTTCAGTTCTTATTCTGGTGTTCTTTCTCCCTTGAGACTAGCGATGATAAGATCAAACAAACAAAACTAAAAAGAAGATATAGCATTTTATTTTTATTTAAGTGCAGTGCACTGAAAGACTTAAGCTCTGGCCCTTGTCAGTAAACTTGGGGCATCAATCACTAATTTACAAAATAGCAATAAATCAATGAATAAAGATGTATATTTATCAATTATGCTGATTACGCAGTTTCTGCCTGAGCAAGATTAGTGATAATTTGGAGGTATAATGTATCCCAATGACAGAAAATGTACAGCAGCTATACAGCTGTACATAGAGAAAAACACAAAAGAAAATTATTCTTTTGGAATGATAAAGGGAAAAAATGATTTGCCATTGAATTAGCGTTAATCCCTAGGCACAAACTGCCAGCAAAATATTTTGAAATGACTTTTTATTGGGAACTAAATGGCCAAGGGGAATAAGCAATGGGATTTGTAGATTACAGACTAATGTGGTCAGACTCTGACCCAGAAGGGTAGTAATAGGAAGCTGACAGCTGTGCAGTGGTCTATTTGAGATATTATTGATTGCCAAGACAGGTGGACAGGTGGAAATAAACAAATAGACTGAGCCATACATGTGTCAAGCATATCAGAAAATTGTTGGGAGGATGCTAACTATCATGATGAAATACAGTACAACCAAGCCTATTTCTTAAGTTTTGTTGCTGTTATTTGAATAGCATATCTGGGTGAAACTTCACGTTTTCAACCTGCTGAGTGACGTGTGGTTTCACTGTAAGATGATACAGGTGTGCTGCCTAGTGATTATGTTTATATTGTTAATAAAAAACAAGAATAAGATTATAAGAGAAGCCTTATTTAAAGAAGGCATTATTAAAAGAATGGTTGTCAGATTTTTACCCCATTCATCTGTGACACTTTGGAAAACAAAATTATTGAAAATAGCTAATTTGAATTCAGAAAAACAGCGAATCAGTACCTCAATCTTTATGTTTCTGTCCTTGCCCAAGACATAACCACCATTGACTTTAGAAGAGTAGAATTATTCCCTAATAGCCTGAAACTTTTGGCTGAGCCCCCTGGGGCCACTGAGGCTAGTCGGTGGGTGTGCCCCAGCTGGGACTCAGGGAACAGTTGGATCATGATGGGTGCTGCCTGTGAGCTGGGGCAGTATCTACCCACTAGGCGCCCACCCATGTGGGCCAGGGAGTACCACTGTCATGGAGACCTGCCACAGCTCAGGGCTCACTGGTAGCTCACCCCCCAGCCACAGAAGCGGCAGACAGGCAGGCTCCATGGGGAAAAAAAAAAGAAAAAGGATTGGGCCCCTTGCCTTCCCTTTTTTTTTCCCCTCAAGGGAGCTTGCCCACATGACCTGGCACCAGGCCATGCAGCCTCCAAGCTACGGGGGGCAGGGGAGGCAGTCCTTCCCTTCGCAGCAGCAGCCCCCACTGAGGTCACATGGGTAGGGTGCTAGCTGAAGCAGCACCCACTGGATCCAACTCTTCCCTGAGCCCACATGCTGGAAGCCTGCCGGGCGCTGCTCCCCCGGCAGGCTCAGGGAAGAGCAGGCTCTGGCAGGTGCTACCTGCAAGCAGGGGCAGCACCCATGCAGCTAGCATCCCACCTGGGTGGTCACAGGGGTGCCACTGCTGCAGAGAGAAAGACAGGGCTCCTCTGCAGCTCAGAGGCTGCACAGCCTAGTGGCAACTCATGTGGGCAGGCTTTGCTGAGGAAAAAACAGAAAAAAAACAGCAAGGGGCCTGATCTTTTTTTCCCCCCATGGAGCTTGCCCAGGTCTCCTGTGGCCAGAGGGTGAGCTGCTGGCAGGCCTTGGGCTGTGGGGGACCCTGGACCTTCCCTCCACAGAGGCAGCACCCCCTGGGTGGCACCCACCCACTAGCAGCCCACCCAGGCAGCCCTGGAGGATGCTGCCACCATGGAGGGAAGGACCAGGGCCCCCACATCTCAGGGGCCACTCATCCTGCCAGCAGCTCACCCCCCAGCCATGGCAGACACAGGCAGGCTCTGCAAAAAAACAAAAGGATTGGGTCCCTCACCATAACCGTGATGGAAGCCCCTAAACTGAAACAGTGGGTTTTTAATTGTCATAGTTAAAAATTCACCCTTTCAATTTAGGGGACTAAACCCCCGTCATGTGTACAAGAAGCCTAAGTGCACAGACGGAAGTGACAATTTTCACCCAATCTGGCCACAGAAATCGGTCTATAGCCATGACCAAATACAAGTGCATGGCTACAGACTACTTCAAAAATGGCTGATTAGGTGAAAATCTGAACCCACATTGCATGGCATTCAGATGAAGACATTTCAAAACATAGAATCTTTTATAACTTGCGCCTGCCTGCCTGCCAGCTTCCAAGCTGTTTTCAGAATTGGGGGGGGAGGGAACAGAGGGAATACAGTCTTGGGTTTCTTGGGGGGGTGTAATGGAGCTCCTCCACAGTGGGTAAGCTACAGTTCACCCATCTCACCCCTCCAGTGCAGGCTGGGGGACTCCTAGAATGAGCTCCCTCTGCTCCTTTCCCCACCCCCACTTCTGAAAACAGGGACAGATTTGGAGGGAGGAGGGGCTGTTACTAGGGAAAACTAGCTGCAGGCTCCCAGCCAGCAGCTAGATTCCCCCACCCTGGAACCAACAGTGAATTTCTGTTTGGTCTGGGGGATTGCTGCAACTCAGAATGCATCCCGCAAAGTGTTTGCAAGTACAGCAGGGAGCTGCACTTGTTTGCACCCTAGGACCCCATCCTTGCTCTGTTCAAGTTTTTCCATCAGTATGACAATAAAATAAGTCTTTTTGCATCATTTAAGGAAAGTCATGGCATAATGGACAGAAAAGGCCAGATTTAAAGAACAGGTACATTTCAATACAAGAGGAAAGTGTCTTCTGGAGACAAAGGCTGCATCCAGATGAGCAGAGGCATGTGCTTGCAACAGCACAAGTTGCCACAGTTCGTGCCCCTGCATACGCGCTGAGTTGCAGGACAAATTGTTCTGCAATGGGCAAACTGCCCTTACCTAGCTCCTCCGAGCTCTTCAGCCAAGGAGAGCTGGAGGATGGGGCTAGCATCTGTGCTTGTTCCAGCAGTCTTACTTGGTGGCCTGACGCTGGAGCAGCAGAAGCAGCATGGAGGCATTGCTCTGGACAGTCTGGCCTCTGTTTGTACTGGCACAAACTTGTTTTGCATGCTTTGTGTCGCTTTTTCTTCAGGGCTTTTTGTGGGGTTTTTTTTGCTACCAGGAAATCAGGAAATCCTGGTAGCAAATTTTGCAGCTGTACCGCAAATTTGCAGCACAGCATACATTTTAATATTTACCATGTACAGTTTGTGGTGCCAGAAAGTGGTTAGTAGCACCACAAACTGCACACCGCTGCTCATCTAGATATGGCCAAAGGGTACAAAAGGGAACTTCCATAAACAAAGCATTTAACAAGAAACTTGATACTATTAATATTTGAGTTCTAGTTCATTTTCTAAAGGGAAAAAAAGCAATAGAGATAAACTAACATCCTCTTCTATATCCCCTCACTGACTCATACAGGAAGTCATGGTAGGAAAGCTATAGGTCTGTTTGTTTAATGCAAACTTACAATATACAGAATGAGCAACTTTCAAACAAAGGATTATTTATGTAAAGTAATCTTGTGGAGACACACTACTGAGGATAAAAAAGGTTTCATGGAGTGAATTGCCTGGATTTTAGAAAAGGAATGAAAAAAGTTAGGCTAAATAATTTAGATTTGAACTTTAAAAACAGTGTCTGAAAGTTCTTTGTTGTTGTTATTGTCTTAAGAGATCTCTTTACTTCCTATTCCAATGTTATGGATGACAGTAAACAAATGGATATGTTTTACTGATATGATTACTCTAAGGGAGCTGGGTCATGCCTCCTGGAGCCGCGTTGTCTCTCTGCTGTAACTGTCACGTTCTGTCCTTCGAAAATTTCCTGTCACACCTTGATGTTAGAAAGGTATTAAACACTTTGGGAGACAAAAAACTCAGTTAAAAGCTTAGGAGGTTGGCTTATCTTTGCAGGGCTCCACCATCCCCATACTCTACCCTAACCACACCACATGTTGTTGCTTGCCTACTGGGTGGGGAGTCTGGTCTTAGTCCCGTGAGCCCCCTAGTTGGGGTCTTCTAAGTTGCCCCATTCTTCCCTGCACAGGATCCAAGACAGCCAGCTCTCAATTTTAATCCCACCCTTACCTTCAGGGTAGGAATGGGCTCACCCTTCCTGGAGGTGTAATCTCATCCGCATCTCTTCTTTCTTTAGGGTCTGGAAGCAGTCATCTTCACTCTTCAGGACTGGACCCACTGACTTCTTCTCTGTCACTTTGTCAGCTCTTTTCATGTAAGTTTGGGGACTGAGGCTTTCCTCCAAGCCTCGGGGTCAGTTCCTACTCTTGTCTTCTCTTGGTGTCCTCTCTGTCTGCTCCCCTTTTCTCCAGACCAACCCTGGATGCTCTCTCAGCGTCCCTTTAAATTCCCCTTCTTCTCCGTTGTGTCCCCTGTGGCAGTGTCTGATTCTCTGTCTTCTGGATTCCTTTTTCGGCGCAGTTTTACTCTTTTTTGTCTACTGTGCTGTTTTCCTTGTCCTGGACTTAAAGTCTGGAAGTTGGTCTTGCCATGGCAGCCTTTGAACTGCTGCAGCCCCAGCTGGTTCTTTTAATTAGTCAAGGCGCAGTGTCTTTCCTGCTTCAGCTTGGCGTGATTTCTTCAGCATCCTCCAGTAAATTTTGTTTCATTATATTCTTCCTTGCTTTCCTGTGGCGGGTTGTCTTGGCCACCCCTGTCACAATTACTTACAAA
This sequence comes from Crocodylus porosus, assembly GCF_001723895.1. Taxonomy (NCBI): domain Eukaryota; kingdom Metazoa; phylum Chordata; order Crocodylia; family Crocodylidae; genus Crocodylus; species Crocodylus porosus. Next base: position 3,182,210 of record NW_017728910.1, on the reverse strand, counting down.
CTTTTGCTTTACTTTATTGACTTCAATAAATTAAGTTTTATTTAATATAAAAAATAATGCATCTAAAGTCAACATTCATAACTTATTACATGTGAAAATCAAATGCCCAGTAAAGCATTTTATTAGTATGAAAGGAAACTTTCTGTATATTAAAGCTAGATTATTTATTCTAGATGCTTATGTTTATATGCATATCTTTATGTTTATATGAATATGTTTATTCTACATCAGCATAAACTTATAAAATAACCAGGATTGATATTTAGGATAAACAAATGAGGTCCTGATCCTTATTGAGATCTTAAATAATAACAAATCTTAATTAATAACATATGCAACAAATTGCAAACTTTACATGGTGTTTTGTGCTTAGCCTCTAAATCCAGAGAGTAGAGAAGGCTCCCTTCCCTCCCCCCCACCTTGTCCAATGGTGATCTGGGGCCCAGAAATGTCCATAGCGTCATTTAGGTAGCTCTGAGGGCTTGTCTAAGGTACATTAAAATGCACTGCAAGTTTGAAACAAGGTGTTAATTTCAGTTATTAAAACTGGCTCCAGCTAGAGCTCACAAAAGTAAATCAATTATATCATATGCCCACATCCTAAAAGTAGTTGGCTATGTAATTTGATATATCTGAACAATCCTATTAAATACAATGAGCAATTTACAGGCTTAAGGGTTTGCAGGATTGGACCTCAGCTTGCCTTGCCCCATGGTTTTATAATAGATATTCAGGTGTAAATGACAAGAACATTAAAAGTGCAAATAAATTTTATTCTAATAAATGCAGAATATGTTTCAAACTCCTCTCTCCTCAGTAAGTGGAAAGGAAAGGGCCAAAGAGTATCATCTGAAAGGAAAGCCAGAGGTTGGGGAAAATAATAAACAAAAAATTAGGCAAATTCAGGGCCTAATTCACTGCTAAGAATGTGCAATTGTGCATCTGGCAAATATTTTGATTGGGCCAAAATCAGGTATTTGCATTGTCACGTGGCTTTTCCATCCATAGAGGACGGTTTCTCATATGATCCACAAAGCTAGAATCCCCTGGTTCTTCAAATCTCTCTTCAGCACTGATATGTGGAATGATGCCTATAACCATTGACTAATTAATGATGGCTCAAAAGCAGACAGAGACATTTATCAATATATACCCCGCTTTATCAATTAAGTGAATTGTTTCCACTGTCTTGCTCCCCTTTTCTCCACCCTAAATATATTACTTATCTTCTTAAATTAGCACATAAATAATCACAATGAGATCCTGATCCTAAGGTCTCCAGATGGTTCTTTAAAACAAATCTTAAATACTTTATACACAACAAATTACAAATTGTACATGAGAATTTGTGCTTTGCCTCTAAACCTGGAGAGGGGGGGAAAGCACCCCCCTCTTCCTATGGTGCTCTGGGGCCCAGACATGTCCCCAGCATAGTTTAGGTAGTTCAGACTATCCTGGGCTGTAGCAGTGCCCAGAATCCCCACAGCATTGTGGTTCTGCTCTCGACATGCCTCACCTGTCCCAAGATTCACTCTCTGTACCAGGTCTCTAAAGAGGGTCCTCATTAAGAACCTTATGTCCATCTTCCATTGGTGTCTCAGCTGTGGAAACCATGTCCTGGCTTGATATGGACCTTATAGGGTCGTTAGACAGCTTTAAACCTTTTACATAGGATATAGGTGCTGTGGGAAGAGGGAAAGATTTTAGTCTCACTTCACATGTAAATGTGTGACATCTACCAATATTTTATTTTAATACACTATTAATTTGCTCACTTATGACCTGGGATCCTGGTTTTCTCTGATAAAAAAATTGCAAATTCTCTGATAAAAAAATCCCAAATCCGTGATTAAATGAAAGGCCCCTCATTCCCTCCACAGCCCCCTGGCCCTGCTCGTGCCTCTCACTCCCCGCCCCCAAAGTCCACCCAGCCCTGGTCATGACCCTCATCCTCCCTTAGCCTCCTGCCACCCCCAGCCCTGCCAGAAGGGGCCCCCAACGGCCGAGGGTCTATGAAAGCCAGGGACCGAGGTCCACAGCCCCCTGCCCCAGCCCAATTCTCCCCTCCCCCGCCCCTACCTGCTGCAGACTCAAGTGTCGGGGGGGCAGCTCCCAGCTGCTGCATGCACTTCTGGAGAGCACGGGGGACCTATGCCTGGCGTGGGGGCAGATCTGTGCCCTAGATCTGTGCATAGGGTGGAGGCAGGCATGGGCTGCCCACTGGGGTCCCAGGCTCCCACCTTGCTGCCCTCCCCTGTGTCCCTGCAGCTCAGCAGGTGTGACCCGGTGCTATAGGGAACAGCAGGGCCATGTGGAGATCTCCTTGCTGCTGCAAGCTCTGTGCTGCCATGGCAACATATCGCTTGTACACCTGGCAGCAGCGAGGGGCACAATCCCACGCCACGGCTGCCACACACATAGGGAGTGACTTGCCAGGGCAGTGCAGCTCACAGTGGCAGAGATTCCTGCATGGCCTCGCTGTTTCCTTACGATGCTGGGCCATACTCACAGGGCTGTGGAGACCCCAGGGGAGGGCAGCAGGGTGTCGAGCCCGAGCCTGAAGCAGGCAGCCTAACCCTGCACCGCACAAAGATCTGGGGGGCATGGATCCCCCTATACCTCTGGGAGTGTGTACAGTGGTGGGGAGCTGGCTCCTCCCCCCATGCCCCAGATGAGCCACCCACAGCTCCATCCTGCTTTCTGCCAGGGCCCCAAGGCCCATGCACCCCAGGGCAGCACCCTGGGGCAGAGCTCCAGCCCGAGCCCTGCGAAACTCCCTTCCTCTCTCCCTATGGGGTCCTCAGTCCCCCCACACTTACCTTCAGGAGTTCTCTCCAGGCTGCCTGGCACCCAAGTATATAGGCATGCACATGATACCCCCACCTAAGCGACCTCCTCTCGCTCCCTCCCAGCCCCTTGCAGGCTGTAACTCTGCCAGCAGGCACAGAGCTCTTTGAAAAATTCATGGGTTTCTCTGGTAAAATGAGAAATCTCTATTTGCCTCCAATAAAGGGAAAAATCTGTGGTTTTCTCCATTTTTTTCCAAGGGATATGGAAAACCTGGATCCCTGTTTATGACTCTTCAGGGAAAAACCATCCCTGTACCTGCCTGCCTACTTGTTTCTCTTAGTAACTTTGTGGCTAATAAATTGTTTCTTAGACATAAATAACGAAATTATGCAAAAAGCAAAGGAAACTGCTTTTTTCTACTCTGTTAAATTAAGGGCTTTATTCTGGAGCTGCTTTGGGCTATAAAGTAACAAGTGTAGGGAGCAGGAAAATTCAGGGAAGGGGAATGGGCAAAAGGATACTAAGGAGAAAATCTGGGAGATATAGTACACGGTAGCAAATAGAGTACAATATGGACTGGGGATGAGCCAGAATATCAGGGAGAGGAGTAGAAGCAGCATGGCAGATGCAGAAGCTACAGACCAGGAAAGAAGCAGAATGCAGTGAATCCTTGTATAGGGTGGGATTGGCAGGCAAGCTGTAGGGAAGGAGAAAATAGCAAATTGGTCAAAAGGAGGAGCTGAGAGGGAGTATAACAATTAGCTGAAGGGGGAGCCACGGTGTTCACAGCTGCCATCTGAGAGAAGGAACGTGAACTGTGTGAGAACAGCTTCCCTACTTTCTGTCATGACCCATCAGGCCTGTTTTGAAGATCACCATTTCAGACTGCAAGCAGGTGAAGTGAAGCCAGCCAGGTCCTGTGTACTGTTAAGCAACAGGCTCAGATTGCTGTGGATTAATAGTGTATACAGTACCGGTACTTTTGATTGTACATCTATCATAGGGAGATGATCAGATACTAAAGTTGTGGGCATCAGTTTCAGATCCTGAAGGGACAGTTATTACATTCTAAACCCAAAATAAAAGATGGGGAAAATGGAGTCATGTTTGAACACTTGGCCGTAACTTTTAGGCTTGTGCCTTAAAGTTTACACATGATCATATGCATCAAATAATATAATGCAAGTCAGAATTTCTTATACAGCCTTGCATAAAACACGTTGTTTAGTATGTCTATATAGTACACTTAGGAAAGAGACCTACCCAAATTGAGAAGGCAGGCAGCTGATGTGATTTCATGGGCAGATTGCAAGGCCGGCCACCATTTCAAGGGCCCCACCCCCCATACCCCTGATTCACTGGGGGGCCGTGGTCCCACCCCCTGCCACTGATTGGTTAAGAGGGTTGTCTGTCACGCGGCCCCATGCCTCACTTCTAATCAGTGGAGGGGGTGGGGCCACATGATAGGCAGGTCTCTCAGCTAATCAGCAGTGAGAGGCAGGGCAGCAATCTTGCCTGTTCCCCTTTGTGCCAGCCTCCCGCCCCCATCCGGCAGCCTACATAGCCAGCCCACAGTGGCCGTGAGGACTGCTGGCTCTCACTGGGGAGCCGGCATTTTTTTCTTAATGAGATTTTTTTTTTCTCCAAAGAGTTCAGAAATAGCCCAATTTCATGAAATATGCAAAATCACGATTTGAGTAGGTCTCTATAAGATACAGGCTCTTCATCTAGCTCATTCACAACAGGTAAGAGATGACAAATACTCGTATTTTAAATATGATAGAATCCAAGTCTTAACACACTGTCATCATGTTTGTTTCCCCATCTTAAACCACTAAACCACTGAAATTCAGATGACGAGAACAGAAAAGCGAAGTAGTTTTAGAGAGAATGAGTATGGACTGATAACTGAAATTAGGAATCTCACCTTGAGAGGTGCTAATAAGCTGCAAAGTCCACTGAAGTTAGTGGAAGAGTCTGATGCATAGGATCCGACTCAATCTCACCACTGGCATAGTGTGATCTGCATTTGTCTTTCACTTGCTTATTAGTAAACACAAAAAATAATCACATTTGGAAGCCTCTGCTCTGATTCATATCAGCTGGATGCTTTTCATCGAGGTCCCTCCAAGGTTGCACAAAGGGTGTGGTTATATTCCTGCTTCTTACCTAATTCTCCATCTGATTTTGCACTACAGAAGCTATCGTAGAAAGAAGCAGCAAAATTATTCTCTTAGCTACACACAGGTTTCACAGCATGACCAGTAAGCTGCATATGTGAGTTAGCAGTGCATGAAGAAGTTCATTAGAAAGAGGAATTGGATTTGATTAATTTTTCCTTAACACTGATTGACTTGGACAGCACATTTCACTAACATTTATACTGCAGTGAAACCTAATTATGAATTAGTTTACTGAGTGACAGGCTAGAATGACACAAAACATACAATGAAATTTGAAAGGGCAAGTTAGGAGTCAACTCCTAATTGCTTGTTAATTACTTTTCAATGTTATTTGGGGAGCTCTATGTACATAAATTCAGGTGAAAGCCTGAATGTACACTGGATAAACAAAGGCCAAAGAAAAAAGCTTGAGCTTTCTTTGTCATTTTTCTTTTCTTGTTTATAAGAATAAATACTTAATTGCCAATGCATCTCCTTTGAATTTTGACTCTGTTTACCAGCAGTGTAATGTTTTATCCCATCTGACATTCTCTTTACTTGAATACTTCAGAGTAGCAGCATAACATAGTCTACACTATCAAAGCTAATGCTCTGTTTGTTTGCTTTTGACAGTGATTAAGGGATTAAAGACACTACTCTGTAAATCAGTCTAAAAGAGGATGCTCCCTATTTCTTGGAACTTAACATTTGTCACTGTAAAATAACTTAGGAAAAAACATGAATGGGTGGAAGTGGGTTGCAATACACATAGGTGACATATTCTGTTTGTATTCATATCCTAGAAAATAAATTAACATACTAGTCACAATTTACACTTGAGGACAATATGACTAAGGGGATTTTAGCATGGAAAACAGAGCCTTTTCTTCCAAGACTTGCTACATACAAAAACTTTGTTGCCTTAAAATTTTGTTGTTTTAGCTTATATCAGTATGTGATGCCCACATTATTATAGTGAAAGCAATATAACCCCCTTAGCATGGACACATTCTCATTGATATCTGGTTTAACTTATACCTCTGAGCAGGAAGGCGAAAGGAGAAGATATTTTCACGTGCTTTAGCCACAGTGTTGTCTGCCAGCATAGGTGGAACAGAGAGTACAGCCACCTCTGTCGCGGGGGTTGCTGCTCCTGCATCCACCTTTGGAAAATCCTGAATCTGCCCTGTCATAGTTGCTGTGCTTAGCTGCCATATACTGGTACAGGATTTTTATAAATGTGTGCACTATGTTAGAGGGAGAGGTACCAAACATTTCGGGAGACAAAAAACTTGGTTAAAGGCTCAGGAGGTCGGCTTATCTTTGCAGGGATCCACCATCCCCATTCCCTGCCCTAACCACACCAGATGCTCCGGGCTGGTGTTATATGGAAGTGTTATACTGATATACATATTTGGGTAAAAACAAAACAAAAAATGAAATCACACTACTCACTGAACTGGTTATATCAGTGCAAAACAACTGTGCTGGACAGGATGGAATCTGGCTTATGTAGGCAGCAGTGAAAAGAGTTAACTTGTTTTTGTTAACTCTTGTTTATTCTGCGATTGCTTTTCAGTGTCCCTTACAAAATGGCTTGGTGACCCTAATTAGGCTTCCAATTGGTCCTTGTTCCACATCACAGTAACTTGCACTACAGTTCAGTGCCCTTGTTGATCATTTTAGCAAGAACTAAAGATTGAATAAGGAAGGAAGAGATTTTCTCATCATTAGTAGAGATCACTCCAGTTCAAGAATAAAAGACATTGGTTGAGAAGTATTTATGGTTTCCATTCAGGTTCTTACCTTGTTCTCACTAAGATCAATGGCAAAACTCTTTGTGAATTTCTCATTAATTGTCTATTTAAAAAGAACATCCTTATCACCTTAATATGGTGTCACTTTGTCCTCACCGATAGAGGTCAGTTGTTACAGAATTATTTTTGATAATTCTAAAGCACATTCTAAAGCATATATTTAATGGGTTTCCCTTATTAGATTTTACATATGCACTAGCAGTGGAGCAAGTGAGAAAGTTAACTTGTTTGTTTTCCACCAGCATAAGCCAAATTCCAGTTCCTAACCCACTCCTATTAAGTTTTCATGTTGGTGTAACTAGTTCAGTTAGGGATATGATTTTATTTTTCTACCACAATTGTATACTTTGTCCTTTGTGGGTAAAGATGACTGCATTGGGGGGGAAGGGACCTGAGCAGATCATCAAGTCCAAACCCCTGCATGGCAGGAAAGAGTACTGGGGTCAAATGACCCCAGCAAGGTGATTGTCTAGCCTAGTCTTAAAGACCCCCAAGGTGGGAGCCAGCACCACTTCGCTTGGAAGTTGGTTCCAGATCCTAGCCGCCCCAACAGCGAAGTAGCGCCCCCTGCTACTATTTATTTTCACCAGATTTAGAATGTTTAGAAAACCTGGTATTTACTGCAAA
>NW_017728910.1:3159646-3174714 GCF_001723895.1 Crocodylus porosus | reverse complement strand
TTTTTGCCCCCTATGTATTTAAAAAAAGACTTCTTGTTGTCCTTGATCTGGGAAGCTAGTCCTATCTCCATCTCTGCCTTGGCCTTTCTGACCACCCCCCTGCATCCCCGAGCAACCGTAGTACAGTCCTCCCTGGTGATGACCCCTGCCTTCCATTGGGTGTACACCTCCCTTTTAGCTAGGAGACATTCTCAGATGCTTCTGGTGAGCCATGGAGGCTTTTGTGTCCTCCTGCTCCCTTTGATCTGTGCTGGGATTACCTGTGGAGGATCCTTTCCTTAAGGAGCGACCACTCTTCTTGGACACCTGACTCTCCTCCCCTCTGGGAACTCAGTGCCTCCCTGACTATTCTCCTTAGCTCATTGAAGTCCACCCTCCTGAAATCTAGGGCTGCTGCCTTGCTGTAGGCCTTTGCTACCTTGTGCTGGATGGTGAATTCCAGCAGGCGATGATCACTGTCGCCCAGGAGGTCGAGCACCGCAGCCCCCTCACCAGGTCATTGCCCATGGCCAGCACCAGGTCCAACAAGGTGTCTCCCCTGGTGGGGTTGTGCACCTCCTGAGTTAGGTGGAGGTCCTGCATTTTGGCTAGGAACCTATGTGAGTGGTCAGACCTGGCTGACTGCTCTTCCCAGCAGACATCTGGAAAGTTCGGGTCATCCATGATGACCACGTCCTTTTAACCTAACTATCTCTGTGAGCTGACTTAAGAATTCCTGGTCTAGGTCTTCCCCTTCGTTGGATGGTCTGTAATAGACCCCCCACCATTAAGTCTCTTTCCCCTCAACTTCCTTTTATTCTAACCCAGAGCACTTCAGTGTGCCCCTCCTCTGACTCTGAGCTACTTGATGAGGATGTGTATTCCTCCTTAATGTAGAGCGCCACACCCCGACCTTTCCTCCTTGTCCTATCCCTCCTGTACAGCCTATAGCCCTTGATATTCACCATCCAGTTGTGTATTGGGTCCTTCTACATTTCAGTGAGCCCCACTATGTCTGGGTTGGTGTTGGCTAGTAGGAGGGTAAGTTCCTCCTGCTTGTTCCCCATACTACATGCATTTGTGTAGAGGCATTTGAGGCCTCCTGAGGATGTGTGCACTGGCCCCCTGTTCTCAGCATTGTCCTGGCCCCTGTTGCTTACCTGTGTATATGTTCTGCTTGTCAGTCTAGGCTGGGCTGTACTTAGCCTTGAACAATCTGCTGCAGCAGGGTAAGGAAAGTGATGAGGACTGGGTATGAGAGGTTTTTGTTTTCCTGGCCACGTGTTTCTTCATTGCTTCTGCCATGCATTGTTGTTCAAAGACCAGTGCTTCCTTCTGGATTGATGACCTCCAGGATGGACGGTCACAAGCGATTGCTCCCATGACTCCGGGTTGATGCCAACACTCTTTTGGCACCTGTACCACTTCTTTGGTGTCCCACGAAAGTGTACTTGATTTGACAGTTTGCTGTAGAAGATTTCCTTCAACAGGCGAGTGTCAGGTATTCTTGAAAGGTGGCCGGCTCATCTTAGCTGCACCAATTTCATACTGTGAATACTGGGGAAAGCTGATTTTCTGGGCACCTTGGTGTCTGCAATTTTGTCCTGCCACTTGATCTTTAATATCTTTTGCAGGCAACACAGGTGGAAGTGGTTTAGTTTCTTGACATGATGGTGGTAGACAGTCCAGGTTTCACAGGCATGAAGGAGGGTTGGGAGAATGATGGCTTTCTATACCTTCAGTGTCATGAAAATTCTGATGCCACTGCAGTCCCAGACTGACTTATGGAGTCTGCTGAAGGTTATGCTAGTTTTCGCTAGTTTCACTAGTCTCACCACAATTGTAATACCAGAACAACCACTCCTACATCCCCTATGTCAACAGACATGTCTCATGCTGGTATAACCAAAGTTGATTTTAAGAGTGAGAAACCAGTGCAGTTACCCAGGATTCCAGGTCATGGGAACCTTGCAAAGCTAAGTTAGGTCATATCTACAGAGCACTTCTTCCACATCATTTCTTCAGTCATCAGTATAGGCTGGGAGCTGACTGGCTGGGCAGCAGCTCTGCAGAAAGGGACCTGGGGGTGACAGTGGCCAGTAAGCTGAATATGAGTCAGCAGTGTGCCCTTGTTGCAAAGAAGGTTAATGGCATACTGGGCTGCATTGGTAGGAGTGTTGCCACTAGGTCAGGGGAAGTGATTATTCCCCTCTATTCAGCACCGGTGAGACCCCATCTGGAGTACTGTGTTCAGTTTTAGGCCCCCAACTACAGAAGGATGTGGACAAATTGGAGAGACTGTAGTGGAGGGCAACAAAAATGGTGAGGGGGCTGGGGCACATGATTTCTGAGGAAAGACTGAGGGAACTGGGCTTATTTAGTCTAGAAAAATGGAGACTGAGAGGGGATGTAATAGCAGCCTTCAACTACCTAAAGGGAGGGTTGAAAGAGGATGGAGCTAGACTGTTCTTAGTGGTGGCAGGTGACAGAACAAGGACCAATGGCTTCAAGTTGCCACAAGGAAATTTTAGGTTCGATATTAGGAAGAATTTTCTCACTAGGAGCGTACAGGACACTGGAACAGGTTACCCAGAGAGGTGGTGGAAGCACCATCCTTGGAGGTTTTTAAGACCCAGCTAGACAAAGCTTTGGCTGAGATGATCTTGTTGGGGATGGTCCTGCCTTGAGCATGGGGTTGGACTAGATGACCCTCGAACCCTCATTTTCTATGATTCTACATGTAGGTGGGAGAAGAGTGACCCACACAGTAACCTCTGTCAAGTACCCTCAGGAGTCTAACTCTGGCTTTTGCTAGAGTTAGCAATAAAACTTTGACCATTCTTTAAAAATGAGCCTTTGACCATTCTTTCAATGAATCTTCCATAATATATACTTTAGTATAAATTTAATTTCCCTAAGACCTACATTTAATTATGTCTGCTTAGAAGAAGGTCAGGAGTTTCTACTTGTAAAGATTGGGGTATTTAATTCTTCTCAAGCACCGAAGTTAACAAAGCTGCAAAATTCTATTTAGAAGTTCTGCTTGATTGCTTGATTAGAGAGAGGTCTATTATCCTCTTTCCAGTGATCAATTCTGTAGAAAAATAAGTGGGGAGGGAACTAACACACTACTTACTTTTGATGACAATAGGTAACGTGCCAAATTACTACTCAAAAAGTTTCATATTTATAATATTTATTTTTAAGGTTTTTTCCTCAACCAAATAAAGAGTTGTTGAAATGACCATGTTTCCACAGGAAGGTTTGATTTGACAACAAATACATTTTCAAAAGACAGATGTTCCAAAATAAAAGTTTCAATCCACTTTAATTGTTAGTTTTTGTTCTAATTATATGGGAAATATAATCTTTATTTCCACAAACCAGTGTGGCATAGACAGTTTGTCAAGGCACAGAATTCATTAAAAAAAACTCACATGAGAAATACAGTAGACAGCTACAAAATTGCTCTGCCTTTTCAGCTGTAAGGAACCTGTTTGGACTTTTAATTGTGGAGAAACTGCAGAATGTAGCTGTGCTTTACAGTAGCTTAAGTGAAAACTGTCCTTTAAAAATAGAGGATTTATAGGATTATGATATGAATCAATATTTTTACTTTTGTTAATGAAACACAAGCAGAGGTCTTTTCTAGAAGATCCTAGCAATGTTTACAAATGTAATTATTTCAGATTTAAGGGCAAGGGTTCAGAATCTTAGATTTTTATGAGGCAGTATGAAGCAGACAGCAACTCTAGGAGGCAGCAGTACTTGAGGGTTTCCCCTCTACCGTATACCTCTCATTTCTCTTTGATCGTAGAATCATAGGAAGAAGGACCAGAAGGGACCTATAAGATCATCAAGTCTGGTCCCCTGCCATGGGCAGGAGGTAACTGGGGTCAAACGAGCTTACTGAGGTATTTGACCATCCTCCTCATAAAGACTACCAGAGATGGTGACGGTATCACCTCTGCTGTTAGTGTGTTCCAGATTCTGTTCTACCCATACAGAAAAGCCATTTTTCCTTATGTCCGCTGAAACTTTTCCTCAATTAGCTTGTGTCCATTGGTCTGTGTCTTCCTGACAGGGGGGAGGGAATCATGAAAAGTTGTTCCTCTAGGTCCTGGTGTTCTCCCTTGACATATTTGTAAGTGGCTAGCAAGTCACCTCTCAGCCTTCTTTTGCTCAGGCTGAACAGCCCCAGATCCCCAAGTCCTTCCTCATAGGGCCTGTCCCCCAGACTCTTGATCATGCAGGTGGCCCTTCTATGTACCCTTTCAAGCTTGATATTGGAGACTGTATTCAGGATAAGATGGAGCACTGAGCAAATAAGCCAAGGACAGGAAGGAGTAGACCAGACAAACCGTGTTTTCTCTGTTTTTACCTGATGCAGCACTTTTTGGGGCTTTAAAAGTGCTTTTTTTTCTGCTGCTCTTTTCAGCTTCAAGTACTGCCTTGAAGAATCTGGTTCCCAGTCTTGCTCTCATCCACAAGATTTCTAGGTTTCAGCTTGGGATGAACATAATGCTGTGACAAATCAAAATGTAGTCTGGATGGTTTCTTTTGGTTTTACATTACAATTATGAAGCATAAAATACAGGGAATTCTATGCCTACGGATAGACGAGCATATGTTTGCCAGGTCTAGGTACTGTTTTAAACAGTTTATCTGAATTAGAAGTTTGAAGCAAAACCTGAAACCATGAAAAATTAAGAAACTATTATTTTAAAAAAAAGTTGTTTGTATAATTTCCCTGACTTTCAGTGGAGGCAATTTGTCCATGGATGTTTTCCCTGCTGTTAGTTAACTCATTCTGGCCTGGAGGTGGATCTAATCTGTGCTTCTCCTCAAGCCAGCAAGCTTTTTACTTCTGCCATCCTTGTTTCTGTATCTACATAAACCTTAGATAGCTTTCCTCCATTTCACAACTGACCTGTAGTCCCCAGTGATGTAGTATCTGAACACCTCACAAACTGTAAGGAAAAGTTTCCCATGTGTCCTTGTGGCATGGGGGCAACATACAGGAAACTGAGATGCAAAGAGATTAAAGGCCTGATTTTCAGAAGTGCTAAGCAATGATGAGTGCTGTGGTCTTGAACTAGAGGCTTGCTTAGCTGGTCAGCTCCTTTAAAGGTCCAGCCCTTTCAAAGTGACTTGCTAAAGATTACACAAGGAACCCACGACAAGACAGAAATAAAAATATGGGTGAAATTCTGGCCTTATGGAGATGAGCATACAAACTCCCATCATGAACAGGATATTATTCAGATCTTCTACTCTCAAATTACTGCCTTAACCAGAGGACCATCTTTTCCTGCTTGAATGTATGTCTTGTGTGGCAGAGAATTATGGCCAATTTTTGTTCCTGTTCAGATGAAATACTGTACTTCAGTAGGTAGGGTATTGCAGGCCTCATTTACCATTCTTAGCCGCTACTAATGCTACTCAACAACATTTCCATTAATATTTTAAATAAAAAATACAACATTAGACTTAAATGGCAAAGTGAAGTGCAATCAAACATAAGTGGCAAATTTCTCAAAGAAGAAAATCTAGATTCATAAGGTGCCTTTAGAAAAGCTACACAAAGCCAGTCAGTATTTCAGATATAATTGGTCTGATGTCTACTTTCATGGTATGAAAAATAAATTTCCCTCTTGGTATTAGGATTCCTGTGATAGGTATTCCCAACATACCAATTATATAAATCTTGCTTTTAAAAATATAAAATAGATCATTATTCAAAACAGTCTTGCAAGTTTAGCTTTATATGCTTATGCAAAATACATTATTTAAGAACATAGTGACTTGGAACTAGGAGTAGGCTAACATTTCACAGTTGTGGGGAGGGGAGGAAAAGCAGCAATAATCTTATAGATGCAAATAACTCATAAGTGAGTTTACACATACATATATATCTAGCTCAGCATTTCACAGGCCTCTACAAATGCCCCTACCATCTCACACGGATATAGATTGTATGAGTGTGACAGTTATGTTCACAAAAAATGTTATATATACTGGTTAAAAGCATTTTACAGTTTGCTGTATCCTATACTGCTGTTGCCGATGTTCATACTTCTGTTTTAGGGCTCTGCGAAGCTTCGGTCCCTGATTCAATTCGGCAGAGATTTGGTCCAATTCGGTGGCTGAATCTCCAAATCTGAATTGAATCAGAGAACCCTTTAACCTCTCCAAATCTATTTGGAACCCTCCAAATTGATTCAAAGAGATTCAGACAGATTCAGCAATTCAGATGTTTTTTCTACATGCCTCTAGGTAGCAGGTGCTTGTGAATGCTGCAATGCTGGAGTGCATGGAGTGTCCCACAGAAGCACGGGGCACTCCCCAATGAGCTTGGCAGCAGATCTGGAAGTGGACCAGAAGCACTTCTGGTTCACTTCTGGGTCCACTGGGGAGTGCACTGAGGGGCCACCCTGTGCCTCCCCCCCAGATTGGTGACTGGTGCCTCCTGGGTCTGGGGGGGGGCACCCAGGGTCTCCCTGCAGCTGATTGTTGAGCCAGGGGTGCACGGTGGGGCCCTCCCAGCATGCTCCCTGGCACACCCAGAAGTGGACTGGAAGTACTTCCGGTTCACTTCCAGGTTCACTGCTGAGCACACTGGAGAGCCCCCTATGCTCCTGTGGAACACTCCATGAGCTGTAGCACTGCAGCAATCATGAGAGATGCTTCTACCTCAAGGTATGTAGAAAAAACTTTTAAAGCTGTGCCTGTGTCTGAGTCGCTGATTTGTTGAATCAGAATCAAATCTTCAGATTCAGATTCAGCCGAATCAAATCGGGGCAGCGATCCAAAACAATGGATCGAATCACTGTTCCTGATTCAGGCCAAATCTGAATCAACTAAAGCCTGTTTCACACAGCCCTATTCTGTATAGTGCTAGACATCTTCCCATAATCTGTCCATTTGCAAAGAGTGCACAGGGAAATCTTTTCATGTAGTATTTAATGATGGATAAAAAAATACTGAAAGTTTCTAGGTCTTTCATGTAAATATGAATACAGATACATTTGGGAATTGTCAAATATTTCACTGTCACAGGAAAGTTAAATTGGCAGTGATTTTCTATGGAACAAGACAGCCCACCTCACTCTAGAACAACAATTCTTAACCAGGGTGCTGGGGCACCCTGAGGTGCTGCAAGATCATTTGAAAGGTGCCCATGTCAGGAGATAAGGTGTGAAGTGTGAGGAGATGAGCAAATAAAAGCAGACTCAAACATAGGTATGAGAAGATAAACAGATAGGGCAGTCTGAAGCTCAGCCTGCCTAGCCACTCTCCTTCTCCCATTACCTGCTCCTTCTGCAAAAGGGTATGCCCTGTGTAGAGGAGCGAGCATGGATGCAGAGGAGGGAGTGAGCACGGATGCGGTGGAGAGCCCTGGAGAACACTGCTTCCAGAACCGTTACCTTATTAAACTAGAAACTCCAAGATCAGAGTGTGGCAAAAAGATGGGAGTTTCAAGGAGAAAAGAGGCAGAGACTGGAAGAGAAGGAAAAGGGAACCCCAGAGGAACTAACAACTTACCAGAGAGCGTTTGGCAATGCAGGGAAGAGAACAGAACTATGAGAGCAAGGGGCGGATCCTTGATGAGAAAAACCCCATGGGATGCATCCTACACTGGCAGATCTAGAAAAGAAACAAAGAAAAGATGAAAGTGGACTTTACTGACTCTCCCAGGCTTGGCAACAGTGGCAGATAGCTTGGCAAGTGGACTCGGGGCATCAGTCATATACAAGATAAAAGGTAGACTCACAGGCTATCGAGATAACAAGGGTGTCTATTGCATGGGTGGAAGATAGAAGAACACACTGGGAAAAGAAAAGTGATCAGACAAAAAAAATTAAATAAAAAGAAGCTTTGTTTATGAATACTAGATTCTTTTAATCCAAGTTAATAGCTAGAGTATAAGGTCATTATATAAGAAGAGTTACAAAGTTGATATAGATAAGGTTAAAAGGAAAGAAAGATACAAAGAGACAGCTTTTGCCTGAATGTAAAGGAAAGTTGTACAGAGTGACAAAAGATCAAAAAAAAGACAAGTATTAATCAGAATCAAACTGTGTTTATATATATATCTTTGAGCGTGAGTGAATATCCAGAGAAGTGAGTGAGGTAGTTTACCCATAATATCCATGAACCCCTAAGAAAGACATAATAAGAATGAGTGAAAAAAAAAAGGAAGAGAATAGCCCTCCCGACAAGTGACATCAAAATTTAGTATATAATAATAATAACATGCAAGACGTCGCAGGAAGGAAAGTCAGGAGTACTGACGGTTCATGAGGTGACTATATAGGGTTACGGGGGCATTTTTTTGCATGACCACCACACCCTGTAATAAATAGATCAACTGTTATAATGGGGTGCCACTTAATTCACAAAAGTTGTGGAGCAGCACCTTGAGTCTCATGAGGTGTGTCTTGAGTCTGGAAAGGTTGAGATCCACTGCTCTAGAAGATGCTGCTTTTAATTGTTGTATATCATGGATGAGGTGTTCCATTGGCAATACTCCTAGGTATTTGCAGATCCAAATTTTTGAAGAGTTCTGCTTTATCTGGACAAAATATTCCAGAGAGACACTGTAATGACATTTATTCCATTTTTCATTACTTTGCCTGTTTTAATTACCTAGTTTTTGCACTGGTTAAGAATTTTAATTAGGGCCAAGCCAGTTTGGATTAAAAAGGTGTTTCATGAGGCATCTAAACAAGTAAGATGTGTGTGTTTTACTCATTTGGCTCCAAGTCTGAGATCAGAAGTCAAAGTAATGAGATATAATGAGCAAATTTGCTCAGAGTTCTTACCAAACTAGAAAAAAAAAGAATACTACAAGAGACTCTATTAAGAACTCTTATGTGTTATTTTGTAGATAAATGCAAATCAGATAGTTTGAATAATTATTTGTGATATTTTTTGTGCTTACCCAATTCTTTGGGGTTTGGCAATGTACAGACATTCAGTTTCTCCTGGGAGAGTCACTGGTCTCCTAGTAGAAATCACAAGTGTATATATGTTCAGGATTTTTCTCCAAAAGCAAAAATGGCTGTCCCCAGAGAAAAATAACCCAGAAACAACCAGGGTTGAATCACTTCTGGGAGAGTTTCTCCTAAGAAACCAAATATTTGTACAAGTTATCTTCTGAGAGAAGCCACAACAGAACAGTCTTCCAGATACCCAGGGTGCTTTGCTCCCTGTACCCCAGGGAGACAATGTGTCATTTGTTATACTCTGCTGCTTCCAATGAGCAGGGAGAAGAACATGCCTTTTTCACAATTTCCATGTTGTAGTAGGGGGAGACAGGCTGACTCACAATCAAGGCTGCCTTGTCTATTGCTGCCATGTGTTTCCAGGAAGACTGAGGGAGCCTGCACAGTACAATGAGATGTGTGTACAGGAGACCTCTGGCTGTGTCATCACTGCAAGCTCTCTGCTCTTTAGGGGATCAGTAGTCAGATGTCTGTTCAGGTATTTCCAGGTAAGTATTTTTACCAAAATATCAAACCTGGAAGAATTCTCTCAGATCATTTGAACACGTGCACATACTGTGGAAGAACTCAAACTTTGCACTGTGGTTGAATCTGAACTGACAGAGCCAGCTTTTCTTTATTTAGGGCTATACTGTGATCACAGGGAGAATTCCATACAGTAAGGGGAATCACCCACTTCTCTGTTTCAAAGGATTTCTCGAACTCTATAAGTTTACAAGCATATTTATACTTAAGACAGAGAAAGAGAAAAAAAATATGACCTTGGACAAACAAAACAATAGTAAATTACACACAGACATACAGACAGTTTACTTAAAGAAAATATCCGTGCACAGGGTAAGACAAAACAAGGCATACAGGATTCCTTATCTCAGAACATATAACTGAAATAAGCAGTATCAGCACTTCTGGCTTCTGTCTGTTTTCCTAGTCAAACAGGCCAGATGCCCGACCAAATCCACTACCACAATAGAATTTAAGAGCCTCTTATTGCTAATTTTAATAATAGTACATCAAATCCTTGATGATGTATATGGTATAAAAGTGGCATGCACTTATGACTGTTGGCCAATAACATATTACAAGTTGTTCCCATTTGAAATTAAGGCTGAAAAACGATGCTGCTTTTGGTAATGAAATTAGGTAGAGAGTATTTTTCTCATGCTTTCTTACATTAAGTGGCCTAAGAATGAATCCCTTTATAGCATTTTTAAAGAAAAGATCCAAGATGTGGGGGAGGTTTTTTTCCCCTGCTGGGGTGATGCCAAATCTATCAAAATACATACACTACAATGGTCACTCTTCACATTTAACAAAGAGCTCTGATTATATCTGCATTCATGACTATTCAGAAATAATAAGCCTGTAGCTTAAATAATTCAAGAGAATGTAGACAGTATTCATATTTTTCTATGGTTATTATTGCACTTATCTTTGAGCATTTTATGTGTAATCTTAAAGTTCACAAATTACAGTGTTGGAAAATCACTGTAAAATGCAAATGGATAAAAGATTGTCAAGAAGCAATATCAACTGGCAAGAAAAATAGCATTAACGGTTTTGCAATCACCAAGCATACAAGAATTGACAGGGTAAATGTTTTCTTTCCACCAGTTGACTAAATTTATATCTTTGTTGTATGCTAAAACTCAAGTGAAATGCACAGTTATGTGGGCTGAGTTTATAAGACTTCATTATAGCTTATTGAGTAGTCAGGGGAGAGAAATAAAACATTATGTATTATGCTGACATTAATCACACTCTAGTTATTGCAAAACACTTTGTGTAAAGTAACAGAGACCCTGAAGTCGGTGGAAAAACTGGCTGAGTTCACTGAGGACTGGATTGTGTTTTAAGGGTACAATTCCTTAAGGTAGTTAATAGTAATTTTACATATATGACTCTCACATAAATTGCTAGAGTCAAGTGGAAAATATTTGTGCAAATCATAAATTCTGATTTTCCCCTTCCCCACCTTCTCATAGTTACTCACAAATGTAAGTAATGCATGGGTTTGAGGCAGTGAGTTCTTCACTTGACTCTGGCAAAGCACTTCAGTTGATGCTTATAACCCCTACTATAGTGACTGTTGGAACCTTTGGAGCAAAGAGTGCCAGTTGTGCTAAGTTGTACCAAGACAATGTGATACCTTGTGTCCAAGTCATTAACCTTCCAATACTCCTTCTATTGTCCCCAACTGAGAGACTAAATGAACTCCCTAAATTCATGTGCTGAATTTAAAACAAAATTTGACAATAAGAAAATATGCTTACTAATAGAACTGGGCACAAATTTTCTAATGAAAATTTATCTAAAGCATTAGAAAATTTGTGAGGCTGCACTAGATTGGTATTTCTCAATCCATGGATTGCAATCCAAAATTAGGTCACAAACAAGTTCCAGAAAAACATGGGAAACCATAGGTTTCCCCTTGCAGGTTTGCAGCATTCCAGCCTGCAAGGAGCTGCTTGGGGCAATTGGAGGTAGTGGACTCACAAGCATCTGCGTGTGTACATGCACACAGCTGGCATGCAGCCAGGCAGGGTTGTGGAAGCAGCTTCAGCAGCTGGATGCAGGTAAGTGTATGGGATGTGGGGGTTGGAGGTCTGGGGCTTGGCAACTGTCCAGTTGTGTGTGGAGGGGATGGGTGTGTAACAGGGAACAGGTGCTGCGGGAAGGTGGCTGGGCACCAAGGCTGTGTCAGGGCAGGGGAAAGGCATCTGCCCCTCCAGTGGAGGAAGGGGAAAGGAGGGGAGTCCTTTACGGCTGCTGGTGAGCTGCATGGCTGGGCCACTGGTACCAGGGTAGGTGCCTGTACTTGCATGGGCAAGGCAATTGGGAGATGCAGCTCACAAGATAGGTAGGGCCATGATGAGGCCACCTGGTGTGGCATGGTGCAGGAGTCTCAGATTGGGGAGGGGGAAGGGTGCCACAGGCCTCCCCTCTTCCTTCCAGCCCATACCAGAGTTGGACTCACTCCACTGTTGCCCACATGAGCCAGAACTGCTGCAGCCACTGCACTCCAGTCTGAGTAGGATGGGGACAGTTGGGAGCCCCCTCCAGCAGGACTGGGGGTGGGCAAGAGACTGCAGGCACTAGTGAGTGAGAGGCATTAGTATGGCACAGAGGGTCAGGGGGCTGTGGGTTGGGAGTGATGGCATGGGCAGCGCCAGGGAGCTATGGGTGGGGAGTGAGGGGCACCAGCAGAACCAGGGGGCTGTGGGTCGGGATTGACTGTTGATGTTTACAAATGGGTCCTGGTACAAAAAAGGTTGAGAACCAGTGCACTAGATGACCACATGAAATTCCTTCCAGCTCAATTTTCCTGTGATCCTATGTCTTTTGAGTGCAGGTCCCCAAAAATGGGTCAATTTTGATGAATTATTCTTTTGAGCAAGTTTGATTTTACCAAGCAAAATATTTCAATTCAAAACCTAAACAAAATGGTCTAGACCATGCTGGATTAATTTCTTATAGCTTCTGTAAGATGGGCCACTAGTTTCCCAGGAAGCTCATGTGAAGGCATACCTCAAGAATTGAAACTCCCAGGACTTCCAAGTTTGTGACTACACAGACTGCTTGAGGGCCAGAGGCTTCCAGGCTCTTTGTCCAGCTGGCTTTCTGGCCTACACAAGTGTCAAACAGCTTCCCCAAGAGTCAGAGAGCTGGCTGGTCAGGGGGTCTAGAAGTGTTGGGGTGCACAACTTCAGGGAGTCAGATGGTTCCAGAGCTGAGCGAAACAGTCATAGTGGGTCTGCAGGACACTTGAAGCATCTGCCTGAAATTGTCAGTGTCATTAATGTTCTCCAACAGTGGGCAAAAATGACACAGATAAAACGAATGTGATTTTTTTTTTATCAAGAAGTTCTCCTAAAAGCATAATTCATTTGAGAAATATCATGTTTCAATATTTCTACAATTAAAAAAGCATTTTGGCTTTTTATCCTGATTTGGGACAATACTTTTTAAACCTTGGTGATTATGGGTATTCAGTTTCCCAGACCGCTCCAACTACTGTACAAAACAACAGATGTGGTGTTCTGCTATTGGACTGGCCCCTGCCTGTTCCCTTCTATAGGTAGACTCTCTTGATTAGAATAGGGAACCGTGCCCGCCGGGCTTTGCTTGCACTTGAGGGCGCCGCCCTTCAGATGTCGGCCCCGCCCCGGGACCCTTGAGGCCAAAACGGATGTTCTTTCACCATGTCACTGCCCCTCTCTCCTGCCACGTCTTGATGTATTGTCAATCGGGGGGGAGTCATCTGACGGGTTCTTGTTGCCTGGGTCCTCCCGATGGATGTACACAGGGCTCCAACCACTGCTGCACCCCGGCCTCAAGCCACCTTCTGGAGCTGGCCCTGTGGAGGGGGCACGTGACTCCTCTTGCCTCTCTGCTGTCTTCCTTTACCCCTTTTCCCTATACTCAAAGGGTCGAGCCTCTATAGTTATGGAACTGGCTCCAGACCCTCAGCCCCTAGGACCTATGCTTCTAATGGGCTCGGGCATCCGTGGTCCCAGCGGCGACCCCGCCCTGATCTGGCTCCTCCTTAGAGATCCTTGTCGCCCTACCGCGCCCTGAGTGCACCTGGCTCCAGCGGGTCCTCCGCGATGACTTCCTTTTGCTGCGATCCGGTCCAGACGCCTCCTGTCTGCTGCTGACTCCCAGATGCTGCCGTCAGCTCCTTCCCTCTGGCTTTTCCAGCTCTGGCTCCTCATCCTTCCCCGGATGCTGCGGGGCCTCACGTTCCTCTTCCTCCATCGGCAGATTTCCCTCTTCGGGGCCATTCGCCCCTTCCGTTGCAGCCACCGCCGCTTTTATCTTCGCTGGCTGGCGTTCGACGCTGATGTCACCGGCCGACCGCAGCTGTATAAAGAGCCGGCTCACGAGCCACGTGGCTTTCCCCGGGACGTCAACTCCTGCTGCCGGTGAGTTCTTGGTGTTACCCCGGCCTCCGGGACAGGAACAAATAGCTCAGAGATTTGGGCCATTCAGAAAAAAACAACTCCATTTCCTCAAAACAAAGCAAGATAAACCTAGGGCAATACTATTTGTTTGTTCATTGTTAAAGGTGATTTTCTTCCAGTTGCTTCTCCAAAAGTTATACTTGGCGTCAAACATAAGCCAAAGGTGTGTAAATGTGCATGTATGTAATGAAAATGCATGTTTGTGAGAAGGTATATAAATCATGAACTAATGAGGTAGAGTAAAGTGTACTGTAGGGCTGCACACCTGTACTCTCCTCATAGCCATTATATTAAAACATTTAATTTGAAAATAAAGACGGTTTAAACTTACCATTAATGAAATGACCTTTAAAGCAGAGGTTTGAATAGCTGCGACTGAGTCTGAATAAATGTCCCCTGACACTTACATGGAGTTTCTCCTGATTTATACAAGAGTAAATAAGAAGAAAATCAGCTTGTAAATTTTCATATTCCACAATACTAAATGCATTGTGATGGTCATTTCCTCCCATGCTGGCTGAGAGTCAGATGAATTTGTTTAGAAAGAGAGGTTTGGAAAATAGGAATTGAAAAAACAAGTACATTATTTCAGGTGAAGCTACATGTTTTACTTATGCCATACTAAGGATGCTTAAAATAGAAGCAACTGCAGGTTAAAATCCATTAACTCTTTCTAATTGCCCTCTGAGCTTCTCAAAGTTATACCACTTCAGGAGAGGGTTAATTCTGGACCATGCTACTTAGCTCATATTAAGGTAAGTCCAGTCTGTTCCCCAGAGATAAAATGAGCAATTTGCAATCGTCCAGCATCCCAGGGTGCACTACATCCTTGCTTCCACACCCAGAGCAGTGATAGATCCCAGGGGCACAGCCTCACATACTGGGAGATGTGACACAAATTTGTGCCACTGCTTTCTGCCAGTGTGTGTGCCCTTGCATGGGGGGTTGGTGTGGGACAAACTGACCCAAATGGGGTAGGGGAGTTACCTGTCCTGACCCCAGCACCCTTACCTGGAGTTCTGCGATGGCAGTGGTACAGCCACTCAGAGATGGCCAGCAACCAGAGCATGGCTCTGGCCAGGCAAGCTCCATTTCTGGAAGTGCATGCTGATGCCAC
>NW_017728910.1:3157188-3158788 GCF_001723895.1 Crocodylus porosus | reverse complement strand
ATGGGACACCAGATCAAAGGCTTTTTTGAAGTCATGATATATGACATCAATCTCTTCTCCCTTGTCCAGGTGATAGGTCACCTGGTTATAAAAGGAAATAAAATTGGTCAGGTAAGGTCTACCTGCAACAAACCCATGCTGGCTATCCCTCAGGATGTTGCCATTGGATAGTCCATTAAGGATGGCTTCTTTAATAATCTTTTCTAAGACCTCCCCCAGGATAGAGGTCAGGCTGATGGGCCTGCAGTTTGCCGGATCCACTTTCCTCCCTTCTTCACCCCAGAGTATTCTGGGTTGAAGGGAAGTGCACCTGTCACCAGATCAGGAGGAGATAGGTGCTGTAATGTGAGGGATTTGTCTGCCTCAGAAGTTTGTTGATTTTTTTTTTTATCTTGCCTGGTGTCATCTGCTCCTAGTGCAATAATTACATTAAATCATCTCATTATCTCTTAAATTGATTGTTTACTATAGGACAATGTATGGAATCACACTCCGATAGTGATAGCCAGAGGTCATATACATAGATCAGATTAAACATACCAACAAATCAAATTTCTTGTAGGAAATGACTGTTACTAAACTGAGATATAGTTATGAGTGGCTTTGAAACCCTAAAGTTCATTTAGTACCTTCTTCTGCTCTCGAGAAAGTGTTCACAAAGATTTATGTTAAAATGTAGGTATGATAATAGCTACTATTAGTTATAATGAAAAAAATCCTTCACAATCAACACATGATACTGTTAAAAATCAGCACTCCATTGTTACATCAACCACCTGAATTACATGTACGTCTGTCAAGAAATTCTATGAACAATATAATATTTCCCATAATCATGCCTGTTAAACCACCTCAGTGTATGCCTTGAAGATGTTAATGCAATTGGATAATGCCTTAGGATCTAATTCAATCCTCTTGTATTCTTAAAGAGCTACAGATCTAGTATTATTAGCAAAAATAGGTACTTTGTTTTTCATGTACCACAGACACACTGTCAGCACTCAAGAGTAATTATGATCATATCTAATACTTACGTGCAGAAGTTCTTTATAGTATTATAAGTGCGATTGTATTCTAAGGTTGGTAAAATTGTCTGATAAACATTTTTCTACTGGAAAATATTTTTTCTAAATTGGCATTTTCTATAAGAACATTCTATAAGAACAATTTTAATGGCATTTCATTTAGAAACAAATTAAAAGGCTTGACATTATTGTAGCTGAACATTTGTTTGTTTTGAAATATCTTTCTGTTTCAAGATATGCAATTAGAAGTAAAAATGGGAAAGCTTCATTTTATCAAAGCATTCCACTTTCATTTACTCAGTTTTTTTTAAATAACAATTTCATTTTGAGGAAACTTCAGTGCTGTTTTGTTTTCATTCTAACATGGAGTAAAGACTTTTTTAAAATGTTGGAATTGTCATGGAAATTCTCTGAATTGAAAATCTAGACAACAGTGCTTGCATGTGTTAATGTAAACATACTTTCATAGATTTCATAGATTTCAGTTCATAGACATTAGGGCTGGAAGGGACCTCAGGAGATCATCGAGTCCAGCCCCCTGCCCAAAGGGCAGGAAGTCAGCTGGGGTCATAGGA
>NW_017728910.1:3144262-3148494 GCF_001723895.1 Crocodylus porosus | reverse complement strand
ATGACTCCAAGATCCCTTTCTGCCTCTGTACTGTCAAGAAGGGAGTTCCCCAGCCTATAGGTATGCTGCTGGTTCTTTCTCCCTGGGTGCAGTACCTTGCACTTGTCAGTATTGAATCTCATCCTATTCTCATTCACCCACCCCTGTAACCTGTCCAGATCTAGTTGTAGCCTGTGCCTTCTTTCTAGAGTGCCTACCTGTCACTTCTACTGTGCTCACCTCTGTATCCTCTCAAGCTTATCTACACCCTTCCTGAAGTGCAGTACCCAGAACTGGACACTGTACTCCAGCTGTGGCCTCACCAATGCCAAATAGTGGGGGAGGAGCACCTCTTGGGATTTACTGGAGGTATATCTAGATCTACTTTTCTTAAGAGGTATGCAGTAGATGTTTCTGTAAATATAAAAATACCTGAAATCTACAGAAGGTGTAGTCAAAAGAAGAATACAATATTAGAAAACTTAAATAAAACTAAAAAAAAAAATTAACTTTGCCTTGCAGAAGGGAAAAAACTGATCATTTTGAACTCACTCTAAATCTCTCTCTAAACGTTATTGTGTCTTCTACCACACTGGACAAAAAGATCCTTTTTTGATAATGATGATACCTTAGTGAAATGACTGTTTATAATCTAAGCACATTACAAAGAGATCTGTGGTGTTGAAATTGATTTTTATAAGACTATTATGAGACATAAACTAATCAGCTCAAACATATCTTTATCCTTGAAGCTGACCTTATCATTGTCATGGATTGTTGGCAAGTTTTAATATGCAAGCTTCCTAATTCTTTTTTGAAAAGCTGTCATAGGAGTGGTGTGCCATAGAATATATAATGATTTATTTAGTCCCTACAGTCCTTCATGTGTGGGAACCAAAGGAAAAGAGAATAACTCTCATATCATTAATGAACTAGATTACTTGTAAACTGGTTTTACCAGCAGATAGAAATATATGTTAAAAAATCTGTATTTAACTGTATGAAAAATCCTGTCCTGCAGTTTCATAAATACAGTGTTTGAAACACCTACATTTAAAGTGGTCCCTGCCTCTGCTCTCTTATAAGGACTTCTACTGCTTAATTAAGAATCCATTTAAGTATACCATTAGCTTGCAACCAATACAAGTCCTAGCAATGAATTTTAATGCTTTAATTTTAGTGCAAGCAAGGCATTTCACAGAGCTACTGCTCTGAAACCGAGACAAAAGATCATTAGTTAAGATGACATATTATAGGTTGCGTATTACTGTGTTTCGAACAAAGCCTACTCTACTCAGTAGAGCAGCATACAGTAATATCTGTGTAACAAACAAACTACGAGCTTAAAGTCTTCTTAGGGCTAGATTTGAGCTCTTAAATATAACATTTGTAGTGGTTGGAAAATGTGGTTTCTGTGGCTATTAATTTTTTGGCAGATAATATACATAGATGCTTAAAAGAGCTTTAACTGATTATGTGAAAAACATATTTAAAATTTGGGGGCATATCCTTTTTGTTCTAACACAGATTGATTGTATTAAGACAACAAGCAAGCAAGCAAACACACACCTTTTAAGTAATACTTAAATATATATATATGAATGAGGGAGAGAGAGAAATCAGGAATGTGGAATCTATTCTTACCTTGCTTTGTGGGAAAATGCTCTAGGGACTTTGGAGATGTTTATTGTGAAATGTCACACCTTAAATAATAAGACAAGAATGCTGATGGTTTAATAAAAACATGCTTTCTGTAATGCATTCATTAGACCCTGAAATTAAATAAATGTTAACACCCCCCATGCACACACTCAGAATTAATGAATTTTAAAGCAGTTAGCATCTTTTCTCACAGCTTTAAGTTTCTTGAATCTTGGGATCACAACATTTCATTAGTTTCTCAGTCATCACTATTTATTGGTATATAAGACCTGAATTTTACCTTTGGGGATGGTGAACAGGAGACATTGTGTCCTTTTAGTCACAGAGGAGAAATTGGGATGAAGTGGTACAGAAAACTCCCAATTCCAGATGATGCAGTATGGGGGATGTAGCAACTCGAATACTGGACTGATCTGAGAAGATCTGGGATTACTTGCAAATATGTTATATTGACCTTGTTGATGAAATAGGGCTGGTTATTTCACTCTCCTTTGCTTCAGTTTCTCTTCCCATAAGGATAATAATCCTGACATCTTTTGTAAAGTATTATCATGGATTTTTGAGATCCACTAATAAAGAGCACATACACAAACTAAGTATTATATTATTCAGACAGGGAAATAACATTGTGAAGAACATGGAATGACTGATCTTGGAAAAGAGGGAGGAAAGCATAAAGATAAGTAGTCTAAATCCCCCAAAGCAACTAAAAACCTGCAAAACCTGCCAACACATCTCCACCACCCCCACAATTACTATACCCCATAACAGAGCCATCAGCATTCCCGGATCTTACAGCTGGATCTCCAGAAATGTAATATCTCTCATGCAATGAGCCAAATGCCTTGATGGAAAATACATAGTGTAACCACCAGGCCTCGACCAGTTGCTCTCGTGCAGCCCTCACTCGAGTAATTGATGTTAAGCATCTCACGGGTTCATGTCTCCTCCTGAGCTGGTGTTTTCCACCCGAGTCGTTGACCCCGTGGTCGCCTGCCATGACTTGTTGGACCTCAGTGTCCGGGGTCGTTCATAAGGCGTACTCGATGACCTGCAGTGCCCCAGTGGTTACTCACAGGGCTCCGACACCCCTACACCCTGGCCTCACGCCTCCTGCAGAGAGGTGTTCAAATGACCGGTGCCTTTTCCTGGAACCCCTTAAGCCAGGGTCACCCCAGGGCTCTGGTACTATCTACCTGCCTCAATGACCCGCTTTCTTCCAATATCCTTGGAGCCTGGGAAAACAAAATCCAAAGGAAAGAAAAGAGAAAAAAGAAAAGAGAAAAAAAATGCTCCACCACAATCTCTGGGCTCCCTACCCCCTTAACTGCCCTTCTCCTCTCTTGGGTCTCTAAGGGACACAGTGTGCCTTATCCCTTAGGTTGTCTGGTTCCCTGCCTACTCCCAGGGACCTTCGATTCTGGCTGCAATATTTGCCCTGACAGCCACCCTTCCAGGGCTTCCCTGCAGTTATCCTCTCCTAGGTCGGACTTCTTCAGGTGTCCTGCCGACCCCGCTCTCCCACCTACAGTTTGTTTTGTCTCCCTGGGCCATTTCCCCGACGCCTTCGAGCGACACTCCTGGCATCCCATCATTGTTCTGTCTGAGGCACCCTTGAGGGGATCCTCCTCTTCCTGCCTGCACTCATCCCAGCTGGTCCTTCTCCCAGGGTTCTGTGGACTGGGGGTCTCTGCTGTAGGAGTTAGTCGTGGCTCTGCTCCCTGTCTCTCCTTTCGGCTCCGCAGCATGCACTACCATTTTTATCCTCGCTGCTGGCGTTCAGCGCTGACATCACTGGCCAGCTGCAGCTGGATAAACAGGAGGCTGATGAGCTGCTCAGGCTCTGCTTTCTGCCCCTCATGTGCTGCACTCCGAGCTGCTGGTAAGTATTTATCCTTACGGCATGTCCCGGGACACGTAGGAGAGACCAAACAACAACTATGCACCAGAATGAATGCACACCGGAAATCTGTCAAAGACAGGAATACCCAATTACCTGTGAGGGCACATTTCTCACAAGAAAACCGCTTTCTCTCCAATCTCTCAGTCCTGATCCTCAAAGGAAACTTACAAAACACTTCTCAGAGACAAGCCTATGAACTTCACTTCATAAACCTCCTGGATACTAAAAATCATGGACTAAATATAGACATTGGATTTATGACACATTTACTATTCATTCCATCCAGGAAGAGCACACACCAACTGCAGAAATTTCCTCAGCCTGATGAAGGGTTTTTGTTCCCAAAAGCTTGCTTAAAAATTGTTTCCCAACTATTTAAGTTGGTCTAATAAAAAGCAGGGCCCTTGGCACGGCTTTACGAGCACTCATGGTGGTTTGGCCAGGTGCCAGATGATTGGAAGATAGCCAACATGGTCCCCATCTTTAAAAAAGGGAGGAGGGAGGACCTGGGCAACTATAGGCCTATCAGGCTTACCTCAATCCTAGGGAAACTCTTTGAGAAGATCATCATGGAGCACATCTGTGATGGGCCGGCCTCAGAGATGATGCTCAAGGGCAACCAGCACGGTTTCATTAGGGGCAGGTCATGTCAGACCAACCTGATTGCCTTTTATGATCAGGTCACAAA
>NW_017728910.1:3108878-3143486 GCF_001723895.1 Crocodylus porosus | reverse complement strand
CTTTAAGAGGAGGCTTGATGCCTACCTAGCTGGGATCATTTGAGCCTAGTTTTTTCTCCTGCCCAGGCAGGGGGTAGGACTTGAAGATCTACAAGGTCCCTTCTGACCCTACTTCTATGATTCTATATCAGATTTACCCAAAGAACCTTGTCTGCCAAAGCAACTAAAGATTTCAAGTATTGGTACTTCAATTAAGGACCAATTCTAGAAATCTTAATAGGACATGACTAATAAATTGCTGAGCAAACATTACTCATGGTTATCAGACCCATATCATATGTTTTTACATTGGGCAACCAAAAAGAGAAGCATATGACATTACCAGTCATTTCTGAATGCTTATCTAGGCCAGTTATCATTATGCCAAGATGGGTATTAATTTCTTAAAATTAACCTGCTTACAAGTTCATTTAGGCATTGAGGTAAATTAAACAGAGAGAGTGTGCACCTTACCTAATGCTGTGTGGCAAACTTGGGTTAAACAGGATAGCAATGCTTCAGCTTAGATTAGCTAATTAACTATTGTGTGAGAGAAAATCTTCTTATGTTTCACTTTTTGATTACCTGATGTACAAATATCAGAAATGGTCTGATAACTAGGGATCTGGGTTTTTCATTTGCCATGAAAAAACACGGATTTTATCTCTTAAAGACCAACCTCATTCCCTATGTCCTCATGGTCAAATTGGAAAAATGCAGCCTCGACTACTTCACAGTCCGGTGGGTAGGTAACTGGCTCCACGCTAGGACTGAG
The DNA here is from genome assembly GCF_001723895.1 of Crocodylus porosus. Lineage (NCBI taxonomy): Eukaryota > Metazoa > Chordata > Crocodylia > Crocodylidae > Crocodylus > Crocodylus porosus. Next base: position 3,142,732 of record NW_017728910.1, on the reverse strand, counting down.
CTCCCATGGTGCAGGGTGACCAGTGGTGTCCCTCAGGGGTCAATACTTGGACTAGTGCTCTTCAACATGTTCATTAACAATTGGATTCAGGTATTACAAACAATTTGGCAAAGTTTGCTGATGACACCGAGCTATGGGGGAGCATTTTCACGCTTGAGGACTGGCTGGCCATACTTGGACAGGCTTGTGAAGTGGGCAGACCTTGATCTGATGTCATTTAATATAGAGAAGTGCAAAGTGCTCCATCTGGGGTGAAATAATCCACAACACACTTCTGGCTCGGCAGTGATCTGCTTGCCAGCACCAAAACTGAATGAGACCTGGGTGTCTTGAATGACAACAAAATGAACATGAGCCACAATACGATGCTGTAGCTGGCAGAGCTAACCAAACACTGACATACATCCACCAAGGCAACTCGAGTGAGGCAAAGGATGTCATTCACCCACTTTTCTCTGCCTTGGTGAGACTGTAACTGGAGTAGCGCATCCAATATTCTGGGCAATGCACTTCAGGAAGGATGTGGAGAAGCTCAAGCGAGTTCAGAGGAGGGCCATATGCATGATTAGAGGCCTGGAGACCAAGGCCTATGAGGAGAGGCTGAGAGATTTGGGATTGTTCAGCCGGAAGAAGAGAAGACTCGGGGGACTTGGTTGCAGCCTGGGAGTATATCAGAGGCATACATCAGGGTTTGGGGGAGCACCTATTCCCCCGGGGGGGGAAAGACATAATGAGCACAAGCTGATTGAAGATTGCTTCAGGCTAGACACCCCCTTCCCCACACACCTTTCTCTCTTTCTCACACATGGGGGGAGGGAGGCTTGAGGGCAGGGGCAGCAGGTTGGAGTGAAGGGCACTAGCAGGACTGGAGGGGGGATTGTGGGTTGGGAGTAAGGGGCAGTGGCATGAGCAGGGGCAAGGCACCAGCATATAAGGCTGCTCAGCACCACAGAGCAATGGGGAGGGGGACATTTTTCATGATAAAAAAAACAAATCAAATGCCAAAATATAAAGGGATTTAGTATTGATTATATTATATTGATTGAGGCACTGTTAGGCTTCTAAATTGTAGAAATGCTTTAAAATTGTAAACATATCAATAAAACACTGTGCTCAACTAATACCTCTCTCTATATAGTGGCGTTTCATTTTAATTGATGAAAACATAGTTTTGGGGAGCAGTTTTTAATCAGTGAAATTGTGATTTTTAAACAGGGAAAACTAGGCTCCCTGCTAATAACCATGAGTAGTGGTTGCTCAACAATTTTTGTGTTAGATTTAAATATTTTGTAAAAATATTTAAAAACTTAAATTGTTCATTTCAGGCTACTGAATACAGACAGTTTTCCTAATCCAGAGACCCTCTTCCACCCAACGTCTGTTTTTTTGTTAGCAGATGTTTAGCAGATGCTTTTTTATAAGCAGATGGGGAGGTTTTTTAAAATTACCAATTATTCAAAATGACAAAAAGCCCTGTCATGTAATTTAGAAACTGTATTGAATTAATGTTTATTCACATAAAAATGTATCATAAAACAACTCTAGTAATGTAGATTTTACCCTCATTACCAGAACATTCCTGCTTAAGGCTGAAATGTTATCCTCTCCTCACTCTTCTCTGACCAGAGTCCCAACAAAAGGTGACTTTTCCTACCATATCTGGAGTCCAATTGCCCACCATGCAGTGATGTAAACCATTCTTAGTCTTACAAATAAAATGTCAGCCTAGAATGAAAATTACTCTGGACTCTTACAAATTCCTGGAGACAGCACAAAGTGTGCAGGTTTTAACCTGGAAGCAGTATTGCTAAACACTGCCATAATACGTACAGTGACTTACATGAAACTAGAAATACTTATTTGCTCTAGCAAAAAATAAAGAAACAAATAAAAAGAAAAAAATCCATAAACTCAACCAAAAGTGTACTGCTGTAACTGTTCAAAACCTTTTTTATTTTTTTTTATTTTTTTTTTTTATTATTATTATTTTTACCAGCAGGGTAGATTGCTATCCTCTTGGGAGTTTTTCCACTGTTTGTTATCTCTCTGCTGGCAGTAAAGTGTACACTGGAAAGCAGAGCCAGCTTAAGCTCCTAACCATCAAGGAACTTCACTAAAATGCAGCTGCTTGAATTCCAAAACACATTTATTATAGTTTTTCCCAGGGAAGATCTATGAGCATTTATGGGTTTCTCAAGTGAGGATTAACTATGTATGCCAAACTTTCCACAAAGACTCTCCCCCAAGGGTTATAAATCCTTTGAGAGAGAGACAAAACACAGTTTTTTTCAGTGGCACTAGGTCACCCATAGCTAATGACATCTAGACTGCCGCACCAGCCTCTGCTCATTTCAATCTGATGGAACAATTATTTACTCCATTTGCTATTACATTTCCTGAAAGCCACTGGTACTTATGAGGTACGACATTCATTTTGATGTAATTCTACTTTCCTCCTAACATAAGTGGTGTTATCCCATCACATTGCTGTAAATACCAGAATAAAAACATAGAGTCTCCTGGGGCAGTAGAAAATTATATACACATAAAAAGGAATTAATCATACATTGTTTCCAACTTCCCGCACTACTGTTTTTCATTGTTTCTCACTTAGCAGACATTTACATTTTCATTGTACTGCTCACATTTTTATAGGACAATGTCAAATGCCTTTAGGCCACAGAAGGTGAAGATGTGTGACTTTAGAAGCTATGACTTCCCCTTTCAATGACCAATTGTAATGGTGGATTTGAATAGCAGAATTGCCATTTGTCTACTAAATATTTTGTTTGTAATTAGTGAAATAACTTTTCACTTTTCCAACTAGAACATCATGGTGTATTAATAGCAATAAAAAATGGCTCTCATATTTATTCCAACTAGGTTTGACTACATGTCATAGTGAATGATAATTACATGTTTCATGTGTCCATGAAACCAGGATTGATTTTCAAGGCATATTTCAATACCATAGCATCTAAATTCTAAAATCAAGTTGTTTAATTCATATCCCATGATAGAAGAAGATGAAACTTGAAATACCATGTGATCAAGAGAGGTGACCTTTCATTCTTGTGACCTTCAAATAGTCTTAGCATAGAGATTAACTTCTCATACATACATGGATGACTGTTGCCTCCTGAATCTGGAGTGGGGCACCAGTGGGCCAATTCCTGACCAGGAGGGGAGTTCCCCAGTGGCCAGTCACCAACTGGGGGCAGGCCAGGAGCTGATCGCCAACCCTGGAAGCTTTTCTTGGCACCCCCGCTCCCCAACCGGGGAGGGCCAATCTTGGGCGGGGGGAGGCACATGCCCCTCCCATGCATCACCTCTACACACATACCTCTTCATAGATCATCCTCTGTGTTTTTATAGGACAATGCAGCTGTCTGCCTATCAGGAAATTCTTGAGCAAGTGGCATGGGAACAGTCCTTGGTAGAGGAAATATTGGAACAATTTATCCAACAAGACATTGTTTAGGATATTCAGAGTGCTATCCTTTTCCCTAGAACATCCCATAATAACAAATTAAAGGGTAATACATAAACTCAGAATATATAAGAAGCCAGGACCATGGAAGGTGAAAAGCAGAATCTACTATAGTCATTACAACAAGATCCTTTGGCTACGATGATAGATCCATTCACTGATGGATAATTTAGGAAGGCGTATTTCTGCAGGTCATTATTGTATAACTAATTGTTGCTTTTGTTTTGTTTTAATGAGAAGTCAACAGTGATATACTGATTATAAGTAGAAGCCAATGTCTTTAATCCCCCTAATTCTGCATTTGGGCATCTTAATTTTGCAAAGGTCTTTTTTATTTTCTCTCATGAATTTTAAGCACAGTGACTTATCGTTGTGAAAGGCACAAAGCAGCTGTAATGCTCTCTTAAGGCATGAATTACAGTTCTTCTATGTATTCCTTTATATGAAAGCTCATTTATTGTGTCAAGAAATTGTGTTTTAATAAATCCCCAATTTTGTATTTACCTAATCTGGAGACTATTAAACATTTTAACAGCTCCCTCACTTTAGCAAGATGTATTTATACAATAATCTATAATGGTTAGAAAAGTGTATTACTTTTCCCTTTACATATTTCCATAATAAAACATCTACTTAAACCAAATTAAAAATTAATCACAGACATGCAAGAGCAATCTAGTGTTCAGATGGAAAATCCAGGGTGGCTCACTAGGCTAATTCATGGCAGCTATGGTGGCTTTTCCCAGCCATCTTCCTCCTCCTAATAGAATGGGAGTGTAGACTTTTCACACTCAAATTTAAGTGTCCTTGTTTTCATGGGTTTAAATTAAACTTTGTGAATTATAATTAGTTGTATTTATCTATTCATTGTTCCTGAGAGAACATCACTTTCACTTAGGAAAAATGGAAAAGAGCTGTTGAATTTAATAGAAAAGATTAATCTTCCTACAGATTAAAAAACATAGTCACATAGCGAGGTTAACATTTCTTATTCAACTGTTTTTTTAGGAGTATAATGGTATTAAATGTATACATCATAGAAACCACTATATAGTTCCTATCTCTATTGATTCCATAGATCCCTGTTGATTTCATCCCTATGAAAGTCTATGCATTTTTTTCCTAAGAGTATTGACGGCTTTAAGGAGGAACCCCTCATTGCACATTTGAATCAAAGCACACAGCATTTAGGTGCATTCATTCATGTGAGGTTTTCTGGAATTTGAGTAGTGTATAGTTAAACCATGTTTGTAACAATGAGTGATTGAGACACAGTTATCTGGCAAAGATCTGAAAGTTTATATTAGCAGTAATATAACATCAGTTTGATGATAGGATCATTTGAGGTATCTCTGTAACTGTTATGTAGTTATCTATTGAGAAATCTAAAAATATTCACTAATTAGAACATTATAATTAAGCCATTCTTAGCATACAATAATAATGCGCAGCAGTTACATAACCTTGCTCTCAGATGTTCTAAAAGGTGCTCTGGTCAAATGACAGACAGATTCCTTTGGTCACTTACAAGGGAGACCGGATTGTTTCTGGTGATAGTGCACATTGCGACTATTGGGACTCGAACCCCCGGTCACGTGCAGCCTTGGTTCGAGTAGTTGGTGGTGTACACCTTACTGACTCAACACCACTCCTTGAATGGTCTTCCCCGATCTTGTCTGCCTTGACTTTGAATGTTTCTTAGTGGTGGGGTGACTACTCAGGGCCCTCCTGCAGCACGAGACATGCCCAATGGTCACTTGTGGGGCTCCACCACCCCTACACCCTGACCTTACGCCACCTTGATGGATCACCAGGTTTTCCTGGCCACAACCCCACTCTTGCATGGTTTTGGCAGCCTTCCAAGTCCCTTCTTGTCTTTGGTACTGGTCCTCGAAGCCGCTTTGCTCAACCCGCCCCTGGTTGCTTACAGTCGGTGTTTTCGGTCGTGAGGCCAGTGCCTTCTAGCGTACCTTTTTGGTCGTGAAGCCAGTGCCTTCACTAGGGTCCTAAACCCAATGTGTTGCCCCTATGGGCCCTGTACCATATACATTAACCATATCATCTCCCCTGACCTTCAACCCCTTCAAACAGGGAAATGCAAAAGAGAAACACAAAATAATACTCTGATCTATCTGGGAAATCTGCATGGCCCCTTTCCTGATCCCTTAGGTCAGGGTGCTAGGTGCCTCATTCCCTAAGGCCTTTCTATGAAGGGACCCCTACATTGGGCCAAGTGCCCGTGTCCCTCTGCTTGAGTCATTTCTCCTGCTTTATCTACCTCTTCCTGGAGTACGGTCCTTCCCCACTATCCCTCCTGTGACCTAACTATTCGGGTGCCTTGCAGCCCCTTTGTGTACATCTGGTCACTCTCTGTAATCAGGGTAGGCATCCTACCTCTTTACAGCCCTTCCTGCTGCTCCTGCCAGGACTCTCCTAGAGGAGGGTGTTCCTCCACCACCCCACTGATCCCGATATTCCCACCTGTTGAGGTGTGGGTCACCACATCCACCGTTCTGTTCCCTCTGCCTTTGCTGCCTTTGTTGGCTGCAGGGGCTCGTCTCCCTCTCTGTTGAGGCGTTCCTTGCCACTGTTGCCAGGGTCAGTGCCCGGAGTCTCCTCCGACTCTTCGGGCTGTTGCCCTTCTTCCCCAAGAGCCTCCCGATGGACACTCTGTGGTTGTGTCCTACTCAGATCTGCTCCTCCTCTTCCTCTGTTTCCACCGGCAGCTGGTTTTATTCCCGACTAGTGATATCATCGGCCAGCTTCAGCTGGATAAAGACACGGCTGATGAGCCACATGGGTTTCTTCTGTTCCAGCTGCTCCACAGCTCCTGCTGTAGGTAAATAATTTCTTTGCTTTATCTTTGTGTTTATTTCTTCTCTTTTCTGGGTATTCTGTTCCCAGGGACCTTCCCTTTTGGTTTGGTGTCCTTTCTCCCACTCTCTCCCAGGACACACGTAATCTGGGATGATGAACATGACTTGATTTTGTCTCAAGAGAGGATACAGTTTGTGGCATTCAGCATAACTTTGTAATTCTGTGTTCTGGATGCCTTTCTCAAAGATACCTTCCAGCTCAGTTAGAGGCTTATTTAAAAATTGGATGAGGTGGTTTTGATTGTGTTATGCAGGTGATGAGTTAAGATTATAATAGTCCCTTCTGTCCTCAACATCTGTAAATCAAGAGAGAATCATACTGTATCAAACTTGCTTGCTCTCTCTCCTTTTTCATGATTTTTATGTGCATTTCCATATTAACTCCACAATTATGACAGTCTTACTTCCCCCATGCTGTAAAGGTTTATTTCTTCATTAAAAATATACTTTAATAAAATATCCAAGGCAGAATAGCTCTTAGAGCACTTGGTTAAAAAATAACTAGAGAATATTACAAGCTCCTTAAAGCTAGGAAAATAGACATTGCATTTGTTCCTGGATAAGTTGTGCCTGCATTTGTCCCAGAACAGAAATATCCCTGGATTGGTATGTATGCTCATTGTCCTTCTGATCGTAGTTTAACGAGTGATTGAATGCACTGCCATTTTTCTGCCAGTGACTCAATAATGTAATCCCAGGATAACTGTTCAGTTAGACTTTGTGATGTCCCAGGATAAACTGTTAGTACAGCAAACCTTTTTAGGATTTATCCCAAGACAATGGACAGAACATCTACATGATTGCCCTTTGTCCTGGGACAATTCAATGCATCATCTATTTTAGCCTAAGAGACTAAGGCTGTTCATCCTATTTTAAGATCACTAGTTTACTAACACATAACCATAACAGTCAATTGTCCAAATTATGTACGCTTCTGGTGCAGTCTATAAAGGCATCTTACTATTTAGTCCACACACAGGGGTGTCACTGAGTTGATAGTGCTAATGAATGCATTGATTTTTAATATTCTTGGCAAAAATAATCTATGACTATAAGACATAAATGTGATATTCGCTTAGTAAACTTTGGTCCTGGACTTGCTAGATCTATATGTAGTAAAGAAAAAAAGTCATTAAATATAAGAAATGAATCTTCCTCATATTAGTTATATATTTTGTATGTTTGATTGCTGGTATCTTAGGATGAGTACAATAATCGCTTATAAGGTAAGAATCTGGTTCTGCAAAATTCAGACATTCAAAGTTCATTTGACATTTTGTTTCTATTTCCCAGATTCAGCATTCATCCATGTTGATATCATTTTAAATTAGAGTTTGTTTACTGAATTAACTTTGCATTTGGCATGAGACAAAAGGTTTTGCAAGTTAGTACTGACCCTAACCTTATAACCAACAATTCAGAAAAATAAATAGTGTTACAAATTCACTTGAACTATGACAAACATGGTGGTTCTGCTTCGTGGGCACACAAGGACATGATTGTTCTTCACTATTGATCTACCTGGGGTGCATCCACAAGCTGTGCTTTGACCTTCTGGTTCAAATGAACCCAAGATGTCCTTCTCCCCTTCCCTTCACCCTGTTGTAGAGTGCAGGAACAAGGCATATCAGCAGACACAATAAAAAAGAATATGCCAGGTCTTTCAACTGAATCCCAGATGAAAGTAGTCTCCCATCCCTTTGGGACTGCTCTGACATACAAGCATACAACTGTTACATTTCTACCCATGGAAATACAGTTTCTTCAGGAGAAAGCCTCCGTGTCTAAGCTGGTACAAAAATATCAGATCTGGTAGAAACTTTGAGCTGATCCAGGGAGGTAGATTTCATTGCCTCAGCGGAGTCACAGACCAAACCTCTCTCCCTAGGAAAGCCCAGACCCTCTTCACAGGCCTGGGCTCTGCAGCAGTTAAGCCCCTGGCCCACCAGCACCCCTGGGATCTGGACTGTATGGACTCTGCACTGTTACCTGTGTCCCCTGACCCCATCCCACAGACCCTGTGCCATTCCCTGATCCAGATCTGTATCTCCACTAACATGGACTGGCCCACCCCTGCTCTCGCTGTTCACAGAATTCCCCAATCCATCCTGACCCACCCCAGTCTATGTCGAGGGCTCTGTTCCTGGTGAAGGCCTGTCTGTGTTGTTTGGGTATTGGAGGGGGCAGGGATCCAGATCCTCCAGACCCCTCCTCCATATGCAAACAGCGCTGACAGGTCCCCCTGGGGAACAGGGACCATAATGCTCTATGGCAGCACTCAACCCCACCCATCAGTACTGAACCCACCAGCACCCAACCCCAACCTGGATCCTGATTAGACTCACCTGAGCTAGGCTGGAACATAATCTGTCAGCTGGTCCCAGAGTGATAAGGAATCATTGCCTGCTGTTGAGGGTAACCTAACAAACCTAACAGTCCTGAAAATACAGGAGATCAGGGGAGGAGGGAGAGAACGACACATTATATAGAGCTAGAAGAATGAAGGAAGGAGGAACAGATAAAGCTACCAGGGGAGGGGGAAAACAGGTGTGAAACAAATAAGAAAAAGAAGGAAAACCAAATGGAAGACACGTGCGCACACACACACAGACACACACAGACACACACACACAAAGGGTCAAAATCTAACTTCACTTACAATAGTGGAACTCCTGGTTCTTTTCAGAAAAGTTGGAAAGAAGTTGGGCAAACTTATAGAAATACAGCAATAGAAAAGGAATGCCAAAAATATTCTACTACTGATTTCAAAGCAAAATAGGGGTTTGCATAAAATAGAGGAATGGGACTGAGGTAGGAATACACACTGACAAAAGCCAATTGCTTGTCAACAAGGGTGGCGTATAGCTTGCATCAAAAGAATGGACACTCCTGAAGTTAGCCTTTAACTTAGAAAGATGCATTACTGTATGATTTACCATAGCAATTACTTTTATTTTACCTATAGAGCCCTCATTCAGCTTAATGCTCACAAAAGCAGATGTACAAAACTCCAGTATTGCTATTTTCAGTTTCCCCTATGGAAAATGCTCTCATATGAATGGTCTCATATAAAACTTGAAAAGTTCAATACTTGCGTTTAATTTTGTTTTTGAAACCACTGTCAGTTTGCAACTGGAGTTCCTTTATTCTGCTCATCTGCATGATTCAGACTTCTTTAAGCATTTTGGAGAGGAAAATGGTGTAAACCTTATTGGAATATCTCGACTGATTGCTCCTGTCTAGAGATGAAACACCAATCATCACTCACACAAGCCAAAACCTCTACTTTTTATTGCCATAGACATTGTACAGTGACATTCTTGAAAATTAATGTAGAACTCAGGTGAAGACACAGTGTCCTATTCAGCTGCTGGGAGAGCGTGCCATTAAAATAGTACTTGTGTAGGAATTTCACTCTTAAAAAGCCCACTAAGTAACAATATCACATTGTATCTTGAAAAAGGAAAGGATGCAGCCATCCTATTTTTAGGCTGATATGCCATCCATGCAGATGTTCTTCAAATTTCAGAAGCACACAGGTAAAATGAGTGAGAAGTGAACAGTTTTAAATGGACATTGCAACATACCAAGTAATGCTTTTCTTGTACAATGCCTCATCTCCACCACTTTTTGTACTACATCTGTTGATATTCTTTAGCCAGAGAATTTATCAAATTAAAAACACATTTCAGGAACACTAGTTGTTGCCAGAATGAAAATACCTATTGTAACAGGCAGGGAAAAAACACTGAATAGCAAATGATGAGTTTATATTCCTAATGATGCAGGTACATCAGAACCCACAGATGATGGTAATGAATACGAAGATAATTTTAATCTCTGTGTACATAGAAGCTTTTCCATGACGCTAATAATTTTCATAACCTTTCCAGAGTCTCTCCCCCTTTTACTACTTTTTAAAAATGATTAGATTATTCTAAGTGCATGTGTTATCCTCCATATTAATGGTATTGTAATATTTTCAGTATTATTGAAACAGTCTGACATTCCTGTGGGCTATGAAATTCAGCATATATGAAAAAGCATTCTTAGGAGTAAACTTTGAAAGCTCTCATACAACAGGATAGAAAAATATAAGAGGAGATTCATCTTTTGACTTACTCTGACCTTATCAACGTTTCTGGCAAATTAGGGAACTATATATTTTGTTGATTTTTCAGAGGAAAAATGTAGTCTTTTCTAGATATCAAAACAGGACACAGACATATTTTCTTCCTAATTTCTTCCTTGATTGCAGAGGGTTTGTATAAAAGGATATCCCTGTATACACAAATAAACTATCAGATATGATGTCTCATGAAGTGTTTAGAAAACATATAAACAATATGCATTCTGTGGGATTCTTTGTCAAGGCGGATGCAACAATAGACTGTAGCAGGCATGAGCAGATGTTATTCTGCATATTTTCTATTTCATAGTCTTTAGCAATTCATGAGGCCTTTTGTTGGTTCTTATGAATTTTCTAATACAACTGCAGCTGTTCTATTCAGAATTACTGAAGACACCCTGAAATGTTTACTTGAATCCCTGCAAATGTAGAAAGCAGCAGTAGGATGGTACATTTTCACTTACGGCTGGCAAGATGGTATCAAGGGCTAAGTACAAATATTGTACATTAAGCAGGCAGAAAGCGCGCTAAAGCTACAACTGAACAGATGTTCATGGTTCCAAAAGTAGTTTAAAAATGGCTAATTTTGCTCTATGTTAACCCTTGATGAATGTGTGCTAACCTAAAGCACTTTCTGTTAGAGTGCTTAATTGAATGACTGTGCCAGATCCCATTGAGGGTTAACTTAGAGTGTGATTGCTGCCGTCGCAGACTGTGTTGCATACAGCTCTGCTCTAGCCTTAGGCAGAGCTCATTTATTCTGCCCAAGCCTGGGGTGGCCCTGCCCTCTTGGCTGCATGAATAGCCCCTCTCCCTAGCCCTGCCCTGCCTCCCCCCCCCGTCCCCATCCCCAGCTAGCAACTGTAAGCAGTGGCTCGGAGGGAGGTTTGGGGGATGGGGGCGGGGGGAGGAGAGACCCCAGACACCTTTTTCCACAGCCTTCCTCCCCTGTCCACAGGGAGAGAGCTCTGGGGTTTCTCTCTTTGCAGCTGCCCCTGCTAAGCCATACCTTGGCACAGCCTGGGTGGAGGGGCTCAGGGGGATCGGCTCCAGGGTCTCTCTCCCAACAGCTGCCCTTGCCATGCTGCTGTGCACCCCAGGCAGAGGTCTGTGGGGAGATGGGTCCAGGATCCTTCTTCCCCCCTGCAGCAGCCTAGGCCAGGCAGCAGCATGCCAGTATTTCGCAAGGGGTGGGGGATTGCAGGGGAAGGGCTCTGGGGTATCTCTTCCTGCAGCTACCCCTGTCAGGCTACACTACCGTGCAGCCTGGGCAAGGGGGCTGTGGGAAGAGGGGTCCAGAGTCTCTCCACCCCTTCCCTTACCTCAGTACAGCAGCTCTGCCCAGGCAGTGGTGGGCCACAGGGAAGGGTCCAGCATCTCCCCCTCTCCCCACCCCCCCCACCCCACCACTGCTGGCAGTCTCCATCTGGCAGAGGGGGAGGGCATGGCTAGGGAATGGGGACATTTGGTCAGCCTTATGGGAGGCACGTGACAGCATCCCCAGTAGCCAGTGCAGGGAGGCTCTGAGCCCCTCACACTCCCACCTCCCCTGCACTGAGCAGCAAACATCTATTTGGTTTGCTCAATCTCTAACTTGTAGGCTTGTAGCGCATTAAGTAAAGCTTGATGCACTCACTGCTTCCATCAGGGGCTTTTTGAATGCCTGTACTTAGCCCAGAAGAGTGAGCTGTATGGAATCTATGAATGTTATAGCACTCTCTGAATGACCTTGTCCAAGGTTTCAGGACTACAAATACTATTAGAAAGATTTCAGGGCTTGCATGTTTCTGTGTTATTTTAATAGAAGTCTCAAAGATGGTTCAAATTGCTCTGAACATTCTAGTTTTGATGTGGACAACACAATGACCACTTTTTGGTTTTAGATATATACAATGTCTCAGAAATTCATATATTAAAGTACACTATTGCATGTTCATAAATATATTCTTGTCAGGTAAAACAAATTGCATTGCAGATGGTTACATTAGAAAATGTGTATTTGATCAAACACATTTGCACTCTGTTGAACTTAATCTGATTTTAAAGAGCCAAGCTGTTTTATACCAATCCTCTCCCAACATAGTTGCAGTCCTTTCTGGATCATAACTGTCCAGATGGATGAGTTAGATTTGTGTTCATTTTCCATTTTTGCTGGCTTGTCTTCTATTGTGGTTTTAACTCACTGTTAGTTTTATTTAGTTCTTTATGTCTTCTGCTAATTGAGTCCTATAAATAACATTCAATTTTACTTGCACTGTAATTTCTAGTATCACCTTTCTGCTTATTTTCTTGATGACCCCCACAAAGAGAAAAATTCTGATGTTATACTTGCCATTCTTTCCAAAGGTTTGACATTATATGACAGTCCAGACCTTGATATGGCTAAAAAAATATTTGAAACATGCATATAGATTAATTTAAGTTTTCCTCTAATGATGTAAAGCAATCATCCCAGTACAGAGCCATTATAATAATAATTTATCAGATTTTATCACTTTTCATTTTTATGAAGTTTGATTTGGTCTGAGTTGGAGAATACATAAGAAGTTGGTAAATTTCCCACTGTCATTGAGCAATGGTGTGGGGGGGCTGTCAAGATCTGTGCCTCCCAAACAGGCTTTCTATGCACTGTGATGGAGTCACAGACCCTGGAAGATCGTCTTCAAACTTACATGCTCCCACCCCTCCACAGTACAAATTGAGAGACCTGGCTCCAGCTGGGATTCTTGGAGCTTCCATCCTCCCTGCTACAGAGCCAGGAGTTGTGCCAAGCCGGGCTCCCTGACCTTGAAACATCCCCATGCCAGGGCTCTGACATGGCTGCCTGCTCTGGAGCCATTGAGCCTTGGGTTCCCAGCAGGGCTGTTCCAGGGCTGGCAAACCACCAGCCAGAGCCAGAGACCCAGAGAAGAACTGTCAAATCCAACCTATTTTAAATGAAAAATAGTGGGCTCAATAAACTGGCATTTTCCAACTAAATTTTGCTTTATCAGGAAATTTCTGACCATCTCAAATCTAACCAGATAATAGCAACAGGGGACTTCAACTTCACATCTAAAGGGCTCAGTGGGTCAACATTTAGAAAAGCCGTTTCTCAACAGTTTAAGTCAGCAGAGGACAACCTTTTTTTCACGCGTGCCACAGATTAGTCCCACACTCTGATATCTTTCCACTGCCCAGTTTTATACTTTGCTTTCTGCCCCCTCCTGGATCTGCCCTGTGCCACACAGAGACTGCCCATGCCACTTTCCCAGCTTTCCCAACTTCCAGAGATGTGCCCCTAGGATCTCTGGGAAAGTCAGGGTTCCTCACTCACAGAGACGCACCAGAGCCCAGAGTTGGGAGCTTGGCGATTACCGAAGCGTATGTCTCTGCAAGCAGGGAACACCCACTGTCCCACAAGATCAACAGCCAGGCAATTGGGCAACCTTGCCCAATGAAGTAAATCAGCTGTGCTGGGACATACCTTGACACAGCTGATCCTCTTCATTTGGCAATTTCTTAGAGACTCAGTTGTATCTATGCATTAATACAATGACTGATGAAGAATAAAAGGGACATATGATATTCAATAAGAACTATACCCCTGAGGAAATAAAGGAGAATGCCATGGCATGCATGACATGACCATAATGTATGTATAATCTAATGTCTGATCAGAGTGATATCATATTCATTAATGTCATTGGTGATTTATTTTTTTAAGTACTAGCTTCCTGTAGATTTCAGCGTGTTCAGCATTTTTATGTTCATACTTCAAACATGTATTTTCTTTATTAAATTACTTCCTATCCAGCTCTTTATCACCTTTCCTGTGTTGCCTGTGGGTTTCTTTAAAATTAATTTATCTTTCTTTGGTGCCTGGTTTTTCTCAGTTGTGTGACTTGGTTTGGGGGCTCAGAAGGGAGGGTCTATCTGAATTTGCAATATACGTTTCATAGGAAAACTGTAATCTGTTTGATTTTGTGTTTTCACTTTCTAAATTAGTTTCTTGTGGCTCAGCATTTCATTTATTACCTTCAGTTGATATTTACTCACTGCCCAGGCTAAGCAGCCAAGGCAGTTTTGCATGTCTTACAAAATAACCATGATTTCAGGTAAATAGAGATATTTTACATTTCTTATTCCTGCTGTCCTTATTTTACCAAACTTTCATTAATATTTTTTCCTTAATGGGGAGATAAAGACATTTGATTTTGCTCACAGTCCATTTTAGCTTGATCTAGTATAACTAATTTCACAAGACAAGGTAACAATTGCTGCCTTTTGATATTAGGTTCTCAGGTCCATCAAGTGACTATGTCTCAACAACTTAAGAGGCCTAGACTGGTAACTAACCTTTCACCCTAAATGAGCATTAAAGCCTCAAAGTGGTTTTAAGATCTGCTTATGCTACATATCGCTGACTATGCTCCCTGTGCCATGGAGATTAACTGGTTCAGAGAGGCATAAGCTTTTACAGTTGGTCTCTACTGCCCCTGGTAAATGTTAATTGACTTGTGTAATGGGATCTGAGAAATTTTACCATGGATCCCAACAATTTCACATCCTGCCATGCCAGACATTGAAGATCTGGCATGGCAGGACATGTGATTGGATCTGGGATAAAATTACTCAGATGTAATCACTGTGACCTCTTAATGGCTGGTTTGCCATTTTTATTGTGTGATAAACTGGCTGAACATGTGGCATACTTCTGTTAATCATGCAATGAATGATTAAATAAATCTATCAGTGGCCTAAGTTGCTACCCTGGCCTGCCTTCTGTCTGACTTTAACACAGCTCAGTACCTCTGTCTGTACTACAGCCAGAAGAAATAGTGGCAGAAAGATGCTTATGGCTGAGCAAAATAAAACAAGTAGAATGGGAATGCCAGTTTATGGTCCAATGTACCCTCATTAGCCTATACTAACAAAATTGTCTGTTCTTAAAATTAATAATCTGCTCTAACAATTCTAAGCCTGTCTATCCTATATGTTTCATGAAAAAGGGGTTTAGCTACCCCAGCTTACACTGGCTTACATCAGTTAAACTCATCAAATCACTATTTGGGCGCTCTTAGGGTATGGGCAGATGAATAAATTATTCTGAAGAAAGTGAAAGCAAAACCATGATAGCTTTGTTTTTTTCACTGAGAACTAAATTATGACAGTTTACTTTTTACTTATTGCAAAGTAAAAGTTGGCACAGACAGTTATCGTAGGGTAGCTGATACTTGGTAAATCTCTACTTCCATTCATCTTAGTGAAATGTATTTGTCCATATTCTTATTTGATTTCAATCCCCTTTGTACTTTCAGTTTGAGCTTGATTGAAATAGATGAAGTTTAAATACAAAATAAGATAGTCCACACAAGCTTTTGTAGTGATTTAAAAGAACTGATTTGAAGTCAATCACTGAGTTAAACCAGTGCAATTCTGTAGAGGAATCCTAAGATTCTTATTGTCCAAAACACCACTAACTTCACTGGGAGATACAGTTGTTTGCGCCTCTCTGGTTGTTTGCATCTCTCTCTCAAAGCTAACATCTTGCAGTTGAGCCTTTTCAGGCATCTATCAAACAGATGCAAGATAAGGGCTTCAAAGACATAGGCATTCCCAAATCTATCCCTAGGAACTGGGAGGAAATTGGCATAATTCAGGGGCGGGCAATTATTTTGGGCAGAAGGCCATTTACCAAGTTGCGGCAAGATATTGAGGGCCTCATGGGTAGCCCCACCCCATGACAGGTGCCCTGCCCCCTGGTAACCATCTTGGGACCAATGTCCCCATGTCTTGGGACCAAGGGCCAGCACCAGTGGGGCCCAGAACAAGGTGCAGGCTGGCTGGGCTGCACCAGCAAGGAGAGGGGAGAGCTGGTCTGGCTCCATAGAACCCCCGCTGCCCTGCTCTGGGCCCTGCTGGTGCTGGCCCTGGGACATGGGTGTGGGCCCTGCTCCCGCACCCAATCATTCCCAGTGTCCCCCCCAGCCTCACGGTACAGGTGGGGGCAACACAGAGCAGGTAAGGAAGCAGCTGGTGATAAGCATGGACGAAAGGCGTCTTCTCACCCACCCTGTGGCCCATGCTCCCTGCTGCAGCCACTCACAGCCCATGCAGGGCTGTCCTGAGCAGCCATGGGCAGCCCCACGTGGGCTGCAAATGGCTGCAGTATGGGGTGCCGGCCACAGGGAAAGGGAGGGACCACTTGCCTCCCACCGTGCTCAGCACCAGCTTGTAACTCGCCCCCCCAGCCTCGCTGCCATCCTGGGCCCTGCGCCAGCTCCAGGCTTGCCCATCAGGGCTGCACCAGTGAGAGAAGCTGCAGCCCCCCTGCTTGCTCCGCCAAGCTGGTGCAGGGCCTAGGCTGGCAGCAGGGGTGGGTTACAAGCTGGTGCTGAATGCAGGGGGGAGAAAGTGCCCCTTGCCTACCACACAGGCTGCAAGCAGCTACAGCGGGAAGCTCTGGGCATGGGGCGGGAGAGGAGCCACTTTTCCCCAAGCTCCACACCAGCTAGTCCCCTGCCCTTCCCGCTCCTTTACCTGAGCTTCCCACACTATCATCTTTGACAGGAACCAAGGACAGATCAATTTTAATTTTCTAAATACTTTTAGGGGCACCATGGACCAGACAGAATGGCCTTGAAGGCTGGATCTGGCCTATGGGCCATATTTTGCCCACCTCTGGTATAATTGCATGATCGTGTCCATAGAACCAGAAAACAAAAGTTGGAAAATAATATCCCAATGTCTTCTGCAGTATATTTTTGCAGATTACTTGTACAGTCGTTGTTCAGATAGGCTGTGTTCATACAAGATGCTGATTTCTCCAGAGCATCAGACTGATTTCTTTGATCAGTAGCATTTGTTTCTATGAAAGTTTCCAGTATTGTAGGACTTACTTAGAAAATGGAAACATGCCAAATTAGGAAGGCAGAGAGTTCACCTGACGAGATAACTTCCCAATGTCAGCATTTTGTCTGCCTACCCAAAAAATACATTAAAATCTTTGTTTTGAAACTCTATAAGGAAAGCCTCTTCAGCACAAACTAAGGTTCTCTTTTCTGCATACAACTCCCTTCTGACTTTGTACTAAAAAGCACTTCCAAATATTGTATTCTTTTACCTGACAAAGAAAATACAAGGCTTCATATATGCTGAAAGGGCATCAGGAACTTCAGGAATCCAGAAACAAAGGACCTTGTATTTGTTTTGGCACATGCTGTATGTATTTTATTTTCCAAGACAGTGCAATCCAATCCATCAAAGAGAGATGTAGAATTTCTATGGCTTTTAGGAAAAAAAGGCTATTTTTGAGCCTATAAGTTGAGATACTAAGGAAAAAAATATTGCTAAGCACAATGGTTATACATTTGATTCATGTTTTTCCAGTTTAAACTGGAGACTAAACCAGCTTGTATTACATATAATGCTAACCAATGAGAATGGCAAATTTATAAGGAGGCCAGAAAATGTAGATTTATTGTCCCCAAATGTGCAGTTCTGATCCTGTGATCAGAAATCCCTGATTGGAGATGTTCAGAGACAACATTCCCAAATTCAGGTGACAGTCCAGATTGCCAGGGCATTCTGGTATTGTCTTTATTGTCTATTCCATATCCTCTGCTGGGTATGGAATTTCTTCAGCTCAGAGTTATACGTAACTTCAGATGGTTTCCTGATATATATGGGGATGGTCCTGCTTTAAGCAGGCAGTTGGACTAGATGACCTCCTGAGGTCTCTTCCAAACCTAATTTTCTATGATTCTATGAAAACTCAGTGCTGTTCATATTAGCTGAGCCTATTCTATCCTCAAGGATACATGAGCACTGATCCTCCCACACAAGCGAGATTTCTGCATATGCTCAGGATCAAATTCTATCCTGAGGTATTTGCATACATATTATTTTGTTTATGGTCACACACAGAGATTGCTAAATGCTTTAAGGATGCAAAAAGTGGTGATAGTAGCCTCTTCAAAGAGAACAAGGTACAAAAACAAGACAGGCAAAGTTTTGGGATAAAAGGTATATTGCAGTGATTGAAGTTTTGCTAGGTTATGTCTTGACAAAATAAGGTTAATAAAATTTTAGAAAACACCCCACCCACCCACACACAGATAATAATTTAGCTAGAAACCATATTACTTTTTGCCTAATAGTTCACTCTTTATCTTACAAAAGAATGGGTGTTCACATTTTTTATAAAGAAAAAGAAAAAAAAACATTAATTCCTCTGCTGCATCTCATCTTTAGCTTTTAAAAGCTCAGCTTTAAAAATAATAACACAAGAGTTAAGACTGTAAAGTAATCCATGTGGGTTTGCTTGAATTACTGAGACTATTAGAAGGATCCAGGTTGCACTCACTTGCCACTTCCTGTTTAGTTTTCTCCACAGTTAGTTGTGAAAAACAGCAAATTTTACACCCCTAGGAGTAAAGCGCTGTTTTTGTTGCACTGACCAAGCCTCTTACAAAACTAACAAAAAAGAAAATATAAAAGAATGACAATTTATGAGAAAATCAAGTTTTAATGAAAAAAAATGAGGATTGGAGAGAACATACTGAAAACTGAGATTCTCTCAGTGCTTGTGGCAGTAAAACTTACTTGTCCTGAAAGTGTAAGAAACCAAGAGACAAAAGTTTAGAAGATGTCCAAAAGATTTTTACACTGGAGGACCAACATTATTGCAGAATATTTCAAATTTCATAGCAGCATGAGGAGGCAGGCTAAATCCATAGCTGTGAGCTAACTGCTAATTGGCTAACTGAACAGCTTTCACTTGGAAATGCCCTGGAACATGTTGAGTTAAATATGTGATTGTGATATTAATAATTCAAAAGACGATTGTTGGTAGAGACCAAAAAAGGAAGGGAATTAGTAACAGCAATGGAGCAACAGTGAAAAATCCTATAAAATTTGCTCGTAGACTATTGGGACAACAGGTCAGCAGGGGGAACCCTGAGAAAGGAGCCCAGAGAGTCTGAGTGGGAGCTGTGTACTGGTGGGCAAAGAGGGCAGCCTTAGGAGGTTTAGGAGATGTTAGAGGTAGGGTGAGGCTACAAAAGTACAGAGGATCATAGTAGGTGGGAGTAGATAGCTACTCTCCATTCATATCATGTTTATAGTTTTGACTGACAAGTCTCCAGCTTTATTATAATTATTAGATAATATACAGTTGGTCAACATTATATAAAGAAATTAGAATGATTTAAATGGTTTTCATTGATTTCTTTTTAAAAATCATATTTGTGGATTCTAAATATAGCTATCAGACTGAATTCTAACAAGTTCTGCTTAGATTCAGGGGTTCCTGCTAACTAGGGTAGTGATTGACGTTGTAAAGACTTTTTACCAGTAAAGATATTTTCAGTTCATGTACATCCTAATTACAAAAAAAGGGAATCTGATACATACACCAAAGCTTTGAGTATTTTGGATTCATTGCTTCTTTTCCCCTTCATTTGATAGCTCTACTATTAATATTGGTAGCGTTCATCCCAGATAATGAACCAAACTTTATAAGTATGGAGATTAATGAACAAAAACATTGTTGTATCATCCAGGTTCGAGTAGTCAAGAGACAGAGCTACTAGAACTTTTAAAGAGGGGGTGATGATTAATGGAAATTAAAAAAAGAAAAGAAACTGCCTCGGTTTCTTTTGAAAGACAAAACAGCTCCCCATATTAGGAAAGCATGAACTTGAGTTAACTTCTGATAAGATGAAGTGAAGAACTAATTTGCATTTACTCCATTCTCACATGGAGGGTGGAAGTATTAAGGAAACAAGCTTTTAAAAAACAAAATGATGATTAGACTAAAGATAGAACTGGGGGCAGAGGATATTCAGAATATTCCAAAAATCCCAATACTTGCCAATAAATATGTATCTGAGACACCATGCTAGTGGAAATTGAACCTGACATGGTAAAGTCTAAATCAGCGGTGGCCAACCTTTTTGACACGCGTGCTACAAATCAGCCCTGCACTCTCCCCAATGTGCCATTCCAATACTCTTCTCCTACTTGATCTGCTACTATATTTTCTGCTCCCAGCCCTGTGTTCCCTGACCTATCAGCTGCTTGGCTCACTAAAGTTACTCAGCTGGATTCAGCCAACCAAGATCACCTAACCTGATTTTTACTGGTATCAATCCTGCCCTACAGCCCTAGCCATGCCTTAGGGCACTGTTTCACCTTGGGGCTGATGATGTATGAAAGAGACCCTGCAAGATAGAGGGTGGAGTGAGAGAGGCTCTAGTGAGAGGAGGGCAGTATGAACTTGTATGTGACTGAGGCCTGATGGTGTGGCCTAAGTTTGGTCTGGCTGTAGGCCAGGAGCACTGTAATATCTGGATGCCATCTGCGAGGCATGGGCTGTGGTGTAGGGGAGGTTCGGAGTCACAGATAGTACCCCCTGGCATCGGGACATAAAATGGGCAGCCTCCCACCTTAATTAACAACTATTAATTAGTTAAGAACAAGGCATCGTAGGAAAGTCAGGTGGGTGGCGTGCCTCATGGCAAGTGGGGAACCTAGCACTGTGGCTTAGACTTTGGCTTAGACTGTGGCCCCACTTTGCCTTAGACATTAATCTCTTCCCCCTTGTCCAGGTGATAGGTCACCTGGTCATAAAAGGAATTAAGACTGGTCAAGCAAGACCTACCAGCAACAAACCCGTGCTGGCTATCCCTCAGGATGTTGGCCAGGGTGCATGGAGCAGCAAGAGTCCCCCGTCCCCCCTCCCCCCATGCCCGCTATGACATTTTTAAGTACTCCTAGGGGTACACATACACTCGGTTGACAACCACTGAGTTAGAACAATGTGGGGTGCCATAGCTGGGTGGAGCCCTGGGGCTTCAAATTAACTCTTCAGAGGCTGCCAGCTGGACAGTCCTGTGCTATTCTATTAAGTCCATTCTGTAACATAATGCAAAGGAAATTCGCTTGTAAAATGAAGACGATAGATACAATCTCAGGTTAATAATGGAACCTATTCAGAGAAAAAAGTTTGGTAGTGTTTCCATAATAGCTCAGGATTTGGAGCTCACCAAGAGTTTACAAATGAAGCACTTGAACAAATTAAAAATACTAGGAATCAATGAGAACACAACAAGCAGCAAGGCTTTCAGCCAATCAATTAATGAAACAAGCCCTAACTACACTAAGCTACTTTTAAACAAATTATCAGAGCCTAATAAAAACAATCCAGTAAGTCTCAAAACTAGGGAAAATTAACTAGGCAGTTAAAACAACTTAATGTACTCTAGCTAATGACAGAGAGTACAATCCTCAAACACTGGTGCACTGAATCACACATAATCAATTTCCACTAACATGGTATAGTAATCCTGCTTGTCAGAGAGAAAGAGAAGAAGAAATAATTGGAAAAAAATGGCTTAACTTGTACTCAGAGAAGCTTAGAACATAAATTTTGTGTTTCTGAATCTAGGCGTTGTTATTGTTGTTTCTTTTCTGTTTTAGTTTCCTTTTTCCTGATAAGAAGTTAAAGATGTTCAATAGGAAAATACATCTTTTATCAGCCTTCACAGAGCAGATCATGGTCATGCTTAGGGAAGAAAAGACCTACATTGTTTAGAAATTAAAATGAAAAATCCTAACATTTGTTTTCAGTAAAAAGAGGCCTTGGCTTTCTGTCTGGGTAGTAAGTACTGGTGAAGCTGCCCTATCATTTTGATACTTTTTTCTTTATAAATAGACAGCAGGCTCAAAATCAAGCTCAGAATTTGCCTCTATATCAGCAATAGCTACACACACAACCTCAGAATAACAGAGAAACCAAAGACTTCAGGCAGAATTTTCCAAAACATATTTCTGTCCTGCCAAGAGACCTAAGTCCCTGGCTGACTCCCTAACTCCATTCGACTTCCTGCTAGGCCTTTTTCCAGAGAAAAACTCCCCTCTCCAAAAAGAAAGTCAGCAATTAAAGCCAGCTTTCCTTCCTGGGTTGTGGGGCTGTCTCCCTTCTTCCTCCCTGCCTCTTGCCATCCCACCCTATATTCCTAAGTCAAATATAAGGGAAAAAACAAGGTTAGCTGCCAGCCCAGTGACTGTTCTGAGCTCTGAATATTTCCTGTGGGAAATGCTAAGGAAGGACTCCTTGGGCATGGAGAGATAGGTGCTGTTTTGCTTTGGCTACGTTAGCTCCCTTGTGGGCACTGGAAAACTGAAGGATGTAGCCAGTAGTAGAACTTTTGAGTCCTACCCAAGATGCCACTCTACACCACTCCTTGGGGTCCCTTGTTGAGCCAGGCTCCAAGCAGAGTTGACAGCTCTTAAATAGAGTAAATCCTGACTCTGCCCCTAGCTTGTAGCCAACCTGTGGGTGTACATGTGTGAGCTTTGCCTGTTTTCACATCCTCACAGCTAACAGTTTGCACCAACACAAAACTCACCTGGGAGATGCAACTCAAGGTAACATCATCCTTTTGGATTCAGTTCAACTCTACAGCAAGCCATCAAGAGGATATGAGCAAAACAACAGCTGGAATTGCATTCTCCATTACAACATTTTAAAAAACTACCTTGTCCATTGCTTGACCTACAGATATAAAACAAAAATAATGAATGGTCCCTGAAGGCATCCCTTTGCAGCATGCACAGCTATTCTGGCTGGACTGGCAAGAGTTCCGAGATCATTCCCAGCCCCCAGACCTAGTGCGTTCCATTTTAAACTGAGAACATAATTTTGTGTGCCAAATAAGGGCTGGAGGGATTCTAACTGTAGCCACTTAGATTTACAGTTAATCAAAAGTTTTAAAACTATTTTTTTCATAGAAAAAATGATCTTTTTCCAAAGTGAGGTTTTCAGTAAAAAACTGTTGAGGTCTTTGGGTGTCTGAATTTCTACATAAAAAAAAAGTTGTGCCTTTTATTACCCTTATTATTGTTAAATTCTAATAACATCATGATAAACTAATTATACCGTAATGTATAATTATAACTAATTTATAAAACTTATAAATATGTTTTAAATATGTAATGAAATGAAACAGGAGTTTTTGTGTACAAACAAAAACTCTTATTGCTATAAAAAGTTAAATTTCAAGGTTTTTTCCAACTATTTCAGTAACAATGTTTTTGGAAGAATTGGGGATCTTTTTTTAAAGGCACCATATAAAAAAATACACTTAAAATAATTTTAAAAAAGGAAAAATCTTTTTTTTTTTTTTTTAAAGCAATCGGGCTGTATTTAAACAAACTCCACTATAATCAAAATTATAAATATTTTCAAAATGTAACTGTCTTTGATATTATTAAAAGATTTATTTGAATTTGAAAGCCTCTAAATTCTACATTGGACCAAGCATTAGTGTCTCAGACAATGTGATTTCAGCATTGTTATGAAAACCTGAGAAACTAGTTTTATTTTTTTATGAGTGTTTTGAAATGCCTGGTCATAAAACTTTTAAATCCTACATGTACAATCATGGACCAATAAAGTGGCAACACTTATATTGACTTCAACAGAAGCAGGATTTTTCCTTTTTCTGTAAATAAATGGTTTGAACTGTAAATATGAACATGGTATTTTAAAGCACCTACTAGAGATTTCTACTCCTTCTCCCTGACTTCTCCTTTTGACAGCCAAGATCTTGTTTCCAACACTGAACACTGGTATCTTCTAAACTCCATTCTGAGACAAATGTGTGCAAATGATTTGTCTCAAATATACCTGTGTTGTGCACTTACAAGTCCCTTCACAGTCAGATATATACGTGTAATCTGCAGGCAACATCACCTCTTTATTACTGTTCCAAACCCCCAAAATGGAGGCATTTCCAACCACAGCTTAAACAGTTCTAAAAAACTTGAATATTAAAGGTTTAAAAAACAACATTCTAATTTCCATTTCTAACACATACGGCATTAGCATTTACAATTAAACCTGACCTTTCAACATACATTGCTCATATTGAGGCTAATAGACAAAACACACTGTAGACTGTTACCGGCTGAAGAGAGAGAGAGAGTTAAAAAAGAACTGATGGAGCAAATTTCACTCCGGTAAAGGAAACAGAAATCATTTCTAACTTCAGCCTGACTCAATTTTGAAAATACAACAAAACGAACAACACGTAGTAGATCTAGTGCTAAATATTACATTGGTTTGGGGATAAAAACCTCAGATAAGATCATTTCCTCATTAGAGACCAGAATGCTGTTGCTTCATGTTGAATGGTACCTTGGACTGTGAATATTTACTCCTATTAACAAAGTGGGACCACTGCTAGAATAACATACTCTTCATTAAAGCTAAAAGTTTCACTGTTTTGCCTACTTCTCCTTCAAGCACTTGCACATATTCACAGAATAGAGACAACTGGATGAATTTAAAAAACAGAGCAAGATAAAATGTTTCCATTTCAGTTCCTGAAGTATGTCAGTTTTTCCTCAATAAGTGACACCAAGAGGAAGATTATTTTACCCACACATTAAATTAAATGCCAGAAGTCTTCAAAGTGTCGAGAAGATTTCTGAAGTCTAGAAGAAGGTATGATAAATTATCAGTCATTTCTGATAGCTCATTTAACCAGTGGGAATTTAGCATTTCATCATGTTACAAGTGATATGAACTTGCCCTTTTGTCGGTTTTGACCCTGAGACAATTGAAGGTAGCACATGTTATGCTCAGGTGTCGGCATTTGCAGAATAGGAGTTATAGAGTGAACTGTTCCCCTTTCCTATCTAACTGTAATTGTACTGAACTAACACATGGAAGACCACATGCTAGGCATCAAAGGAATCATTGGTGAGGATTACATCAAATATATTAAGACCTTGGATTTAGTCCATTATCTTAGTCAGGACAATACTCAAGAGAAAGTAAATCAGGTTGGGTGTCATTTTAATCAACATCTGGTCAACAGGTTTAGTTTTTCAGTGAGTATCTTATTCTTCCTAAAATACACAAACCTGTGACCACATGAAAGTAATGCAGCCAAGAAAGGCGATTACTAAAGCCACTTAAAGCATTATTTCCTGTACAATGTGCATAAAATCTTGGCTTTTTGTAAAGCTCCTTGCTGTGGAAATATTGAAGCATTTTATAAAAAAATGTGGAATCCCTTTCAAAGTTGTTGTTCTCTGTAAAAATTCAGCTTTGAATATAATACTGCTTCTAGGCACATTGTAAACCTCAGCAGGAAAAGAGCCCTGCAGTGCTCTAAATAAACACCGTAGTGTATGTCCTCTGTATATACCCAGCATGTGATACATAGTTGCTACCTCATATTTCCAATATGCCTGGAAGCTATTGCTTAAACAAAACACCCGTAGCTCTAGTAAGAACATGCAGTTCCCCAGGGGGGTATTCTGACATCCATGAAGGCAGTTATTACCAAGGAAAACAAGCTTTGGCTTTAAAGTAGTATGCTAATGATAATTTACAGCTTACAGTGCCATCTTAGGTACGTAACAAACTAAAACAGAAAATGTGATTTCTTTCTGATTGAATGCAATACAATAACAATTCACTGCTTTTAAGGAGTTGATAACACAATTATCATGTGGTAGTTAATTTATAAGGGTACCACAGCTTTATATTGGCCCCTTCTGCCTAAAGATGAATTTGGCCCAACAGAACTACCTCAGGTATATGGACAATATATACTTCAGTGTAAAAGAACCAGCAGAGATGAGTTTCCATCAGAACTGAAATCTTCATCTAACTTGAACCCAGAATCGAAATCTGGACATGTATCTAGTCTGAATTTTGCAATTTGCCTGTGTCACTGATGTGCCAAATGTCCCTGGTGTTTGAAGACTGAAATCCAGATCTCCATCTGTATGGTATACCTTACTCAAATCTCTCTTTTGTAAAGGTAGCACTCAATACTATGGCTAGCACTAAGGCCAAAATATCCATTCATCAAATGATTTTGTATTTGATCTTACATTTTTGTTTTGTTTTTTTTAACCAGCAGTCTTATGAGTTTGGGCTTTTTTTGGTAACATTTGTGAAATTTGAGACTAAGCAAA
Source organism: Crocodylus porosus (assembly GCF_001723895.1). Lineage (NCBI taxonomy): Eukaryota > Metazoa > Chordata > Crocodylia > Crocodylidae > Crocodylus > Crocodylus porosus. The sequence continues at coordinate 3,116,256 of NW_017728910.1, read as the reverse complement.
AAACTACCCTGCCTAAGTGGCTCCAAAGTAGGATATTCATGAAGCTTTAAGGTACTGTCATTGTGAGCTTTAAAATACTGTCACTGTGGCCAAAGCTTTACATTATGGTAGTAGAAGTTACCCATGATGATGCGCCCTTTTCATTAGAATGTTTAATTTTAAAAGTCTTTTTTGATAACATATTCCCCTAGTTTCAGATGTCTTCTGATTGGTTTTGAGTGTTCTATACAGTAACAGTCTTAATGAAAACAAACACACATTTGGACACATCTTATGGCTGACATAATCATACACTTTTCCTGCTCCACTAGATATGCATTCAGTGCTGATGATATGGGCCCTGTGCACTATGCAAAAACTTTTCATTTATAAATGTTTTTAATTAAGCTGTCATAAAAGAGAAAATCTGTAGTGCAATACCCTTATATCAAAACTTTAGTAAGAGCCTGGCAGCTGTGGATGCAAAAAAACAGAGAAGGACAGTAAAGGTAAAAAGGTTCATGAGCCCAAATCATAGCTCATATGAGTGCATTAGATGTATTTACAAATAGACTCAGTGAAGCTGCACTAGAGAAAAAACTGAGATACAGAAAGAGGCAGTCACAAAATTGTGGCTATACATGTTCATCAGTTCACTTAAATAACATTATTATAGTATTTGTAGCACTGCCTCTGACTAAAGTTACTGGGCCTTTCCCCTCATTATACCTATTCTCAATTGCTTATAACTTTGCCAGACTTCAACCATTTGTGCTAACATTATTCATGCTAAATGTTTACCTTCGTCTGATTATTCCTCTTTTAAATCAAAAGTTGTTCAGCTATTTCCAAGAATAACGTTAGGAGGGAAAAAACTCACATTTTTGGCTTCTATTAAAAAACAACTGAAAACAGTTTCATTGAGAAGATTTAATGCCTCTTTTCAATGGAGAGTAGACTTGAATTTGACAGGGGATCATTCTTATATCAAGGATATGCTGTCTGCCTTCCTTATGAAGTATCTCAGATTTGGCCAAGGGAAAAGTCTGAAAAATCTGAAAAGTTTGCTGAAAAAGCAAACGTTGTTCTGGCATTTCTGAACTTTTGAGTCCTTGATTTTGATGCTATAATTCCTTTGATATGCTTTACAGTGAGGTGGGTATCAATGTCTACACCCCCAAAAGTTCAATAACGTTACATTGTTAGTTACATTATAAATTACTTAACATGCCTGGCCTTTTGGGAATTCCAATATATATATAGATATATATATCTATATATATAGTTAAACTGAGATGAACAAGACTTAAGACAGTGATTATAGCACCAGGGAAGTATCTAAGAGCAGAATTTTGTCCTCACTATAAAAAATTTCTGAGAAAATTTATTCGTCCTGAGATAATACAACAGGTTTATTCAAATCCTCAGGTGATTTAAAGACTTCAGAGTGCTGCCAATTTACACTTGCTAAGAATCTGGCCTAGTAGCTGTCTAGCTACAGGATATCATTTATGCCTTCAGAATGTCTTATAATTTAAAAATAGATGTTTTTTCTCTGTGAGCATTTTACATCTACAACAGGGTAAGGTAAAGGCAAGGTAAAATGCTGGCTCTTGAGCTCCCAAAGAGACTACTTCAAAGTTTGCATGTTCTGTTCTCCATGACATCTAAGCATGCTCAGAAGTGTTCAGGCAAGTATGACTACATCACTCAGCAGTATTCTCCGTCTTACTTTTCATTACTTGTCCCCCAAAATCAAAAGACAAAGAGCAGTCATCCTTTTGTTGTCTTGGATTTCCCCTCTCTATTAGCTTTAACAAGATTAGAATGCTTAACTGGTGTTAGATAGATGTTATCCACTTGCAGTTATAAACGAGTTGAGTGTTGCTAAGTAATTCATTTGTAACTTGAACCTCAACTGCCATTTCAGTTTTCTTCTGGAGTTCCAGTTGTCCTAAAATTGCTACTGGGCGTCAAATTTGCAGTGCAAAGCAATGTTTTCTTTAACCATCTTAGTGGAAAAGATTTATTCCATTTCATCAAGCAATCACAGTTAGGCTACACCCATTCATTTTCTCCAGATTTGTCTCCAGTTTGAAACTTATGTGTGAAAGCCTCTCATCTGGCACAGATCCATGCCATCTGTTCCTGCGTCTCCAAAGCCATCAACAGCGAGGAGCCCCGACAACTGGTGCAATGGAGCATAAGTGTGCTTACAGTAAGAGGCAGACAAGGTTCTTTGGGTAAAAGTGATATCTTTTATTAGACCAACTAAATAGTTGGAAAATTTGTTCTTTGCATGCTTTTGTACACAAACACCCTTCGTCAGGCATAGGGAGGAGTTTGCTGTTGTTTTGTGTTGTCCTGGATGAAATAGAAACCAATAACGCTTATAAAAAACAATTTTTCCAACTATTCAGTTGATCGAAAAGATACCATATTTAGCTAGAGAATCTTGTCTACCTATATCCTTACACCAACACGGCTACAACCAACACCACCAAACCTTGCAGTAAGATCATTCTTGTGTCCAAGTAGACCTAAAAAAAGGGTTACGGTGGTCTGGACTATCCTGGTCTATAGCTTCCTTCAGCTTCTATTTCTTTTCATGTATATTCCTTTAGAAGTTGGGAGTAAATCAACTGTTAATTTTTAATATCCAGTAGAAGGGGAACACATCTTCCAAGTTTCTCTAAGAGAATAACATAAACATTTTTCATGTTTCCCCTCCAGAGTAAAATCAAAGAAAATTAAATACCGAGATAGATGAAGCTCTAACAAGGTGGAAGTTCTCTCGGTACCTGAGGGATACAGGCAAGGAGCTTCTCAAAGTTCTAGCAAGACATGAGCATGGCATTCTAGCACAAGAAACTGTTTAAATAACATGGGTACATCAGCACCTATAACATTTTTCATAGACTAGCATTGTTAAGCCAGACAGACTTGCCTTTCTGGATTTAGCAGAGAGTAGGATAGCTGAGCCAGATTTCAGGACTGCAATTTTTCATTCTTGCTTTCAGGAGCTATCCACTTCAATCACTACTGCATATAAAGCATTAATGTTTCTATGAAGATTAACTGTTACATATGCAAACAGGAGATACAGCAAAGACGTTATTTTGCCAATTTGAGCAAACCCCTCCTAAAATCAAAGAATCACAAAAGTCAGAGATGGGAGCTGGGATGAATAGATTACACCTAATGAACTAAATTTACATGTCACAGAGAGTGCTCCAGAGGCACCAGACTCAACCTTCTGATAAAGGGCATGTTGATACTTGTGCATGGAAATGCCAAATTTTAGAACTGGTCTTGTGTGTGATGCAACTTCTAGTAGTATTGCAGAATATCTAACAGGAACATCACAGCTGCCACCTCTTTTGGTTCATTTGCCTCTGTATTTGACAGTGACAGCAGCACTGTCAAATACTTGCCTGGAGAAGGTTCAAATAATAATTCATATACTTTAATTGATTTTAATTTAACAAATGGGGAACTATAGCCCAGAGAGGCAAAGTGACTTGTCAAAGATTGTACAATGTGTCAATGCTGAAGTTGGGTCTCTTGATTCTTTATTACTTTATTACTTTTATCCCACACTTGAACCTCTAATCTCTGACTCTATGTGAAGATAAATCCCCTTTCTCCTAGGGGTCCAGAGAATCATTGCAAAAGGGAGAGGTGGGTGGGGGACAGGATTCCTGGAGTATAAGAAGGAGCTACAGATGCTGTGGGTGTTCAAGAACACAGCTCCATATGGTTTCATTGCAGCTCATAGTTGTGAGTGGGTGAGGATATGAGGGAAGAAGGTCCATGACTGGCTTTTAGATGCAGTGGCCTTTTTTCCCCTTCCCACATAGGGACCCACATCACATGCAGATAGATGTTGCTATAGTAGTGAGACTGCATTAGTAGCTGAAAAACATCACCAAAGCAATTCTGGGGCCTAGTCAGAGTATTCTTTTCTCTCATAAAAGATGCTGTGCCAGTGTATAAAGATGCTGTGTATATAGATGCTGTGCCCCTATGAAAAATCCAGGACTTGGTCTTGTGTAGACTCAGGAAAGCTTGGTAATTAAATATAAAGCTGTGTAATTTCTGCTCTGTACCAATGAAACTAGCTCAGACAATGAATTCAAGTTAGCAAGGAAGAGGAACTATATCGACCTGACTAAGCATACTGACTGGCAATCTGTCAAAATCTTTAAAGTATTTAGCATTTGGTTTGTCCATGTGTCCTGCTTTGCACATACTCCAAAAAAGCTTTCTGGAAGGTGAATAAGAACCAAATGTAATGTTTGCAGCCAAATGTATCACCCAGTAGCAGTTTCAGTGACTCTTCTGAAGTACTGAAAATTCTTTAATTTATAGACATTCAAATAATCTGACTCAAAAGAAATAACTCCAGGAAGTATCTGTAAGAAGGAAATATTATCTAGGGTCCCACTGCTCAGAAAAATGCCTAAAGAAAACTGTTTAGAAAATACTAAATAGTGACATAACAGAAATGAGAACTTTTTTAGTCCTTTGAACCCTCAACAAAATGTATATTTAAGTTATCCTCAGTCTGTCAATAACACACAAGCCATCTTCAACATCACTAAGACCTTCTAAATTACAAATCAGTTATGCATAAATTAACCCAGAAGCTATATATGGACATGGCAGGAATCTGATTCAAGAAGGACAAATGAGTTAGATGGTGGCATTCTGTTAAAGTGAATGATCAGTTCCAGAGCTTTCAGCCCTGCAATATGGCAAAGGCCCTGAATCAAAGCCTTCACAGCTTCCAGATATCTTATCAGGTGTAAACAGCAGCACAATCTTTTAGGAAATTCAGTTATGTATTCAGTTAGAAGAACAAGCAAAGCAGGATCTTCTGAGACAGTCAGTACTCCGTCACAGTTCTCTGCGTCACAGCAGCCATTCTAGTAGTCAAAAGCTCATGATGAGGAAAAAACATGAAACGCAGAAAAAAATTTCACATGGTGCTTGTACCCTCTTCTATGAGCATAATGACCCATCGCTTCCTGCAGAAGTGGGCTACTTGCTATATAAACTGCATGTACATAATAAAAAATGGCTTAATAGGCTTAAACAGGAAAACAAAAGCAATTATTCACCTTTAATGCCAGCAAATGTTCAGTTCACTGAATGGATTGTAGTTATGTCAGTCAGAAGTTTCCTGAAAATACAAAGACTTTTTCATTGTAGAAGTTTACCCTTTTTCTTTACACATATGAATGGGGTCCTGTAAATGAAACTACTCATGTCAATCAATCAGATATGGACAAATATTATGTAGGGAGCCACCTTTTACTAAAGCAGCCAGCACTCTAATTCACAAGAAAGCATTCACTCATCGGATTATGTGATAGAGATGTAACAATGACTGATATACAAGCTCCACTGGGTTGCTTGGATACAACTGTATACTTGCCCAGTATTTTCAAATATAGGCCACAAAGTTGTCACCTGAAGTCAACAGAAGTTGTGAGAACTCAATTTCTCTAATAATCAGATTGCAAACAATTAGTTAGGCAGCTAAGTTGAGGCAGACTTATTTACAAGTTTTAACCAAAATTAAATGAATGTTCAGCCTTAGAAAATGATCGGGGCCCAAGCCTATCAGCCAGTTCCTGTGGATTTCATGATCTCTAACACAAGACAAAAGGAAATGTTAGTGTTTAAAAATATAAAAATACAATAGGGCAATTTTGGTACTTTTACACTATTGGTATTCTGGATTTAATTTCTAATTTTTGTACATTTTAATAATTTTAAAGAATATCTGTATTCTTTAAATGCATCCATGGAAGGGTCTTTAATATTTCAAAGTAGAGAGAAATACTGTCTGCCCAATCCAGACTTGTTAATTACCAAAAGGTAAGGACATATCCAGGGAGGGGGAAGCAGTGGTATGGTCTCATCCATCTTTGGCTATGTGGCACATGCACAGTGAGCTCTCTGAGTTAATTGGCATGTCAACAGTTTCTGCCAAAAATCTGCATATGTCATGTGTTCCGAGCTCACCAGCTGATCAGAATGACTAAGGACAGACATTACACATAAGCTGGTTTAAATGATTAGAAACTAGTTTAAGATAAACCTGGCTGAATGCAGTATCAGACTTAACTGACTTGGGTCAAATTGGTTTAGGCAATGCCTATCCCAGACTCCTTCCTGGTTTAAGTTAAACCAGAGTCCCCCAGCATCCCAGATGCTTTGCAGCCCTGGGCTGGGCTGGGCTGTCTGCTTCAGAGAACAGGGCTGGTACCATCCCTCTGCTTCCTAGCTGGAGCTTCAGGTGGAGACTACAGGGCCAGCAGGGTCTGCTTGGCTTCCCCATGCCCCACCCCACCCCACCCCTGCCACACACTTCTCAAGCAGGAATTTGCTTTCCCCATCATCTCCCATAGCATTGACCCCAGCCACCTGGACCCTAGGCATGTGCTATGCTAGCTAATGCTGAGAGGTGTCTCTGTGTGTGTCTGTCTCCAATTTCATTGGGACAGGACAAAGGCACACAGGACAGCAACAGCCTCTCCTTAGTAGGGCTGTGTGAAATGGCATGGTTTCATTTTGACTTGAATTTTGAAGCTTAGGTGGAACAGCGTTTTGTTTCGAATTTCATTTGGAGTCGAAACAGCTGTTCTGTTTCACTTCGTTGAAAAAGCGAGGCTATTTCAATGCTGTTTTGACTTTTGCCCATTGGCTATAATGGGGAAGCTCAAAACAGCCTCTCTCATCTGATAGGCAGATCGGGGCCCAAGCCTGGGAGGGTTTCCAGGGTTGTGCTAGTCTTCCCAGGGCTGAGGGTCCCCAATCTGCCTGCCAGATGAGGGAGGGAAGCCAGTGCTGCCACCTGGGACTAGGATAGAGAACTGAGCCAAATTTCTCAGTTCCCCTCCCCAGCGCTAGATCGGGCTGGAGAAACTACTCAGCCCAGCTGGGCTGAGTTCCCAATCCCAGCACAACTTTTGAAACATTTTGACTAGCCTCATTTTATTTTGAGGCTGTTTTGAAGCCCTTCATTTCATTTTGATTTCACTGTTTGGAGCTCAAAATGAGTTGAAACACTGTTGAAACAGAACAGCCAGCAAAATTTTGCACAGCCCTACTGCTTAGGGCTTTTTGGGGTTAATCAACAGATCAGCTGGTAATGTCCCTCTGTTCCTTCGTTGGAAAAAGCTGTTTAAGAAAAGTCTGAACTAATGGAAAGAGGATGTTTGTTTTCTTAACGAGCTGATAAACACTGAGTTAGGGGTGATAAACCCTGTTAGCAACTCCCTGCAGGGCTGCTCAGGAGGTGGGAGGGTGAACCCCTCCCTAATCAGAGCATCCTGCAGGGGCCTGACCATGCCCCTCCCTCAGCTCAGCACTATAGAAAGGAAGGGAG
>NW_017728910.1:3095896-3108748 GCF_001723895.1 Crocodylus porosus | reverse complement strand
AGCTCAGAACATGCCGTGTGTAAAACTCTAGCAGGAGGTGCGCTTATATGCAGGTTTGCTCAGAGAGCTCAGTGGGCATGCACTATACTGCCAAGGGAAATTGAGCTCACACAACCCCAGTCCTGGATCTGTCTATGCCAGTCAACAATATAACCACTGCAACTACTACTAAGAGCTCATTTGGGAGTTCACTATATTTGCACAAAGACAGCATTAGGGCTTTTGTGGGCTAGTCACATTGCTAATATCAGTGCAGAGGATGGAACAGCAGCCTCTTCTTGGGTGCTAGTCTCTCTAACACAGAGATGTGCAGTAGATACCATCAGCATTGTAATTTTACAGATACCTTTATCAGGGCTTTATATTTATTTATTTTTGCTGTAGGCTTGTATATATGGGAAGCATAAACCTGACTACCTTTATCTATTGTTAGCTGGCAATGAACAGAGGAGATAAGTGCCAGGGTACAACAAATTTAAAGTGGGGAGTTTATTTTTGTTTCTTGCATGCATGTATTGTTTTTGAATCATTGAATTACAGGTCAATATGGTATGCACAGCTAAGGAATATAAACTATTTTTATTTCTTTATATTTGAGTGCATCAAAAATTTGCATGTGTTTATTACACTTAAAAAATTTTTTTCAGTATTAAGTTGACTAGGCAGTTATGACTTGACAGCTGATTTCAGAACTTCCTAATGAATTGTAGCTGTTGCTTTTCCTGGGTAGATATGGCTTGTTACTAGGTTATTTTAGATTCTTTTTTTTTAAATGCTAAAAGGCTTTGCAATGTGCAGGAGAACAAACCTTTGTAGCCAGACTAGGATGTGGAGAAGTTTGAGAGACTCCAGATGAGAGCCACGTGCATGATCAGAGGTCACCTTATGATGAGAGGCTGAGAACTATGGGACTTTTCAGCCTGGAAAAGGCTGAGGGGTGATCTGGTGGCCACCTATACATTTATCGGGGTGCTCACCAGAATCTGAGGGGATGTCTGTTCAGAGCGCCCCAAGGGATGACAAGGTCAAATGGTCACAAACTCCTCCATGACCATTTCAGGCTGGACATAAGGAAGGACTTCCTTACTGTCTGAGCCCCCAAGGTCTGGAATAGACTGCTGCCAGAGGCAGTTCAAGCACCTACTTTGAACGCTTTCAAGAGATATTTGGATGTTTATCTTGCTGGGAACCTATGACTTCTGCTGATTTCCTGCCCCTTGGGCAGGGGCCTAGACTCAATGATCTTCCAAGGTCCCTTCCAGTCCTAATGTCTATGACATTTATGAAAAAAAGAAGAGAACTTTCATAGATTATTATTCTTCCCCTGCATGGATATCAACAGTGTGGCTAGCCCACAAGAGCCCTAATACTCTCTATAATGAACTCCCAAATGAGCTCTTAATAGTAGTTGCAGTCACATGTGGTTATATTGTTCACTGATCAGTAATAAAGAAGGAAATCTGTTCTGCACCAAGGAGAAGCCAAGAACCAGATTGTGACTCCCAATTTGGTTCTCAGTGGGCATGTCTACACAAGCCATTAATGTGCAGCAATGAACTACTGCACAGTTTATTGTTCCTGGGAAGCTCACAAGCATGCTGTTTACATGTGTCTCTGGACCACAGCACATGGAGTGTGGTTGGAATAGCCCTAGTTGACAGGGGGCCCTGAGGAGTTAGCCTACCAGCCCTGGGCTGCTCCAACTGGGCTAAATATGCTTTGGAGGGGCTGGCTGGGGCATGAGGGTACTTCATTGAGGGGGTAGCTGGCAGTTTATTAGTTAGGTGAGCCCTAATAGGACTGCACATCTACATGCTGAAATATTTACTACCATGGGTGACTGGTGCCACCTTAGTTGGGGCAGTGCCCCCCGCCCTTGACCAGTCCTGCCAACCTGGAGGGGGTCCCCCACAGCTGATCCTGCAGACTGGGGGGGATAGACTGCTTAGACGATGGGGAGGGGGGCAGGTGGGAGTGCCAGTGCCCCCGTGCAAGCACCGGTCAATTGCTGCAATTATTGCAGCCACTTCTGGGAGTGGCTGCAGCCACTTGTAGGAGCAAGTGCCGGCCAATCATTGCAGCTGCTGCTAGAAGTGGCTGCAGCAATCAGCTGGTGCTTGCAGGGGGCTGAACCAGTGAGCATGGTCAGTCAGGGCGTGCACTAGCACTAGCACATACACCCCATTCACCCCCTACATATCACCATCGTTTACTGAAGAGCTAATTACTCAACTCCACAGTTATGCTAATGTAAAAATGGAGTAGTTGCATAGAAATTCAGGCTCTAAATTTACTCCAGTATATCTGACACGTGCACTGAGCCCATGGTTTAAAAATTCCTCAGCCTTACATTCTGTTTCTGATAGAATAATAAAATAGGCAAGAATAGTGCAGATCTGATTCACAAAGGTATTTGTAGTTCAGTGTGGTAGTATATGCTTACCTGTAAAATTAATGGTCAAATAATTGGCTGAAACTTACCATCTAGGATGTCACACAAGTGAGTAGTGTCATAATGGAGCCTAAGAGCAAGCCTATTGCATGGCTTTCAGTCCATTGAGACATTAAAATGCTATGTGCTTCTGACAAATAGATTCTTGATGTCTCTCACATACTATTTTTCATTCAAAAGCACTATTGTTAATAAAATGAAGGCTATTGTCATTGTCATGGCTGACATTCAATGCTGAACCCAGATTTCCGGTGGACATTAGCAATTATTTTTGTGCCTAACTATAGTCTTTTGAAAATCTTTGTCAGTGCCAAACACCCAAAATGTGGCACTTGTGACCTGTTTAAAATTATAGGGATAGAGCCAGGAATTGAATTCAGATTAAGTTTGAATCCAGCATCTCAACCACAAGCCCTGCCTTCCTCCCTTTCTTCATGTGGTGAATTCTGTTATAAAATTTTACTTATAGCACAAGAAAAATTACACGTAATCTTCAGAGAAAAGCTCACGAAGGGAAAGAAAAAATTGTGACTAACTACAGAGCAGCAATCAGGCTCTAAATTACATGGCTCTCACTGTAGCTTTGCAAACCTCCAAATGTCACAGAGTGAAAACTCTGTGTTTCTTGCAAAAGTGAAACTACAAAAGATTAAAACTATATTGTACAATGCAAGCCAAATAAACAAAATACCTCTGGAGGGCACCAGCTGGAGCCTGCAATTTTTCCATTGAAAATGTCCTATTGACAGCACTTTTGAGAGCTTTTCCACCACTGATAGCTTTGAAAATATTGGCTCTTTTTATCAGAATAACAAATGCAGCCATTTGTTTTTATGACTGTTGTAACTGCAGATTTATTTTCTCTATTAAATTGTCAGTAACTTTTCATTGAAACTGCTCTCATTTTCAGAAATCTGATTGCCTCATGGCAGAGAGGAAATGGGGAAAAACTATCTATTTAAACTCATTGAAATCTCTTATTTGGTAACTAGTCTATATATAATATAAATGGTGCAATGTATTCAGTGCCTCTAAAATTGCTTAGGTCACTTTTTTTCCTTAAAACTTTATTCATAGTGTGTATTGAGCACAATTTTCTATTCTATGAGATCTTGTAACCCTACTGCACAAACTTAAAAACAATATTTGAACCAATTTGGTGAAAACACCCAGGCAATCAGTCATTCTGATCAAACAAAATAGATAGGAAGAAGAGAAGTATCCATAACAGCTAAGAAGCTTTTACATGATTGTGGAGAAAATGGATGTGTGTGTTGTCTTTACAAACACAATACATTCTCCTTGTCTCTCCCTGCAACAGAAAATAATTGACATCTATCACATGAGTAGCAAAAATGACAGCGTTGGAGAATGGAACAAATCTGTTCTGAAATTCCTGACTGGAATCAAGTGATTGAAACTCTAAGCAGTACCTTCAATGTAGCATATACTAGGGCTGTGCGAAACAGCACCATTTCATTTCGACTTCCGTTTTGCTATTTTGATGGGACAGTGTTTCATTTTGAGTTTCATTTTTTTTGTTTTGAAGCACTGTTCCATTTCATTTTGTCGAAACTGTTTCATTGTTTCAACATTTTACCCGTAGGCTATAATGGGGAAGTACAAAACTGCCTATCACTTTGTAAACTTTTAGCAAATTTGGGTGCACACAGCAGAAAGGCTAGCCCCTTCTGAGGGCATGAAGCCTGCCAAGTTTCAAGGAGATAGGTGCAGGGGTTTCTGGAAAACTGCACCTCAAAGTTCTTCAAGCAAAACTCATGTCACTTTTAAGTGTGAAAGCACAGGGGGTGAAAACAGCAGGCATGGTAGCCCCTGCTGAGGCCACAAAGCCTGCCAGTTTTCAGGGAGATAAGTGCAGGGGTTTCTGGGAAACTGCACCTCAAGCTGCTGACAAGCAAAACTCGTGACGTGTGACTGTGTGTCTTTGTGTTAAGGTGCGCCCTCACTGGCGCTGGGGACTCCACATGACATGGTAGCGTGCTCCAGTGAGGTCTCCTTCTCCCCTACAGCCACAGCTCAGTCCACCCCTTTAAATAACAACAGGTAATAACTTAGGAAGCAGCACAGTAGCATCAGTAGCATCTCAGGAAGCTCAACAGTCACAGACAGTATCAGACCAGTCCTTCCCCGCTCTTCCCCCTCCCTCTCCTTACTTTCTGTTTCCCTGCAGGCAAGCCCAGCTTCAGCTTTGAAACTCAAAACACTTTGAAACTTTCAAAACATTTTGACTACCCCCGTTTCATTTCAAGGCTGTTTCAAAGCCCTTCATTTCATTTCAGTTTTAGTGTTTTGAGCTCAAAATGAAGTCAAAACAGCATTGAAACGAAACAGTTGTTGAAATTTTGCACAGCCCTAGCATATATGATAAATGACTGCAGTTTTCTCTGGCAGCTTTAACATTCTATTCCCCCTTACTTAGGTAAGTTTTTTTTGTTTTAAAGCAGATACTGCTCTTGTATTAATGGAATATTCCATCAGTAGAAACACTGATTTTTTCTCAGAGTTGACAGCAGGTATTATTTGTTGGAAGATGGACATGATTAACGACAGTAAGGAGATTACTGCTAGTTTCATTTATACTTGAAAACACAACCAGTGTTTCTACCATTGGGTGGCCATTTAATGGAATGAAGGCCAAGTCTGCAGCACAAAACAACTCACACATCTGGCAACAAACACCACATTTTGTTTGCATTTGTCTTTATTCCTAATAAAGAAGCTAAGAATGAATGGATCACTGTGACTAAATTAAACTCCAAAGTTGGAGAGCCTGGAAAGAAAAGGTGACTTTAAGGGCATGCTTGGGATGGATGAGCTACATCTCTCCCCTAAAGGCAAGCATGTCTTTTCTTCCAGGTGGCTGATCTCATATGGTGTGCCTTAAACTAGCTTTGCTGGGTGATGGGGCCACAGGAGGACATGAGGACACCTCCCAGTCAAGACAGGTGACATGCACAAGGAGTACCTAGATAAGTAACATGGGTCTGGATAGTCCAAAGAATTGGGGGGGGGGGGTGCATGCACCAATGCAAGGCCTTAAATGCCTCTACACTAATGCTCATAGCATGTAAGCAGGAGGAACTCGCCCTCCAGATAGCTAGTACAAACCCAGACAGGGCTCACAGAAACCTGGTGGGATTCAACCCACACCTATAGAGGAAGGATAGAATGGGGAGGAAAGGCGGGAGTGTGGTGCTCTACATCAAAGAGCATGTCCTCAACTAACAGGATGGGGTCAGAGGAGGGGCAGACTGAAGTGCTCTGGGTCAGAATACATGGGGGTTGTGGGGAAAGGGCATCTACTACAGCCCACTCAACCAAGGGGAAGAGCTGGACCATGAATTCTTGGGTCAACTTGTGGAGGCTCTTAAAGCAAGGGATGCAGTTGTCATGGATGATCTAAATTACCCAGACAACTGCTGGAAGGAGCAATCAGCTAAGTCGGACTGCTCATGAGGGTTCTTTGCTGAGATACAGGACCTCCACTTAACTCAGGAGGTGCACAGTCGCAGGGGGACTGCCCTGCTGGACCTGGCCCAGGCTACAGGCGATGACCTGGTGAGGGGACTCCAGGTTCCTGACCACTTGGGAGACAGTGATCATCGCTTGCTGGAATTCACCATCCAGCACAGAGTGTCAAGGGCCTGCAGCAAGGCAGTAGCCCTTAACTTCAAGAGGGCCAACTTCAGTGAGTTGAGATTGGTAGGAGGGGAACTGGGTGTCTTTCTTAAGAAGACGATCCTCTGAGCCCAAGAGGTGACAGTCTCAATGAGAATCAAAGGGGGCAAGAGTGCTCAAAAGCCCCTCTGGCTCAGCAAAAGCATTCAGGAATGCCTGAAAGCCAAAAAGAAGGCATACACCCAGTGGAAGGGAGGGGCTATCACCAAAGAGGAGTATACCTCCATTGCTCGGGTCTGTAGAAGAGCTGTTAGGAAAGCTAAGGCAGATGTGGAACTAGGGCTAGTATCAAGGATCAAGGACAACAAAAAGTCCTTTTTTAAATACATAGGGAGTATGAAGAAGGCACTGGGTAATGTGGGGCCCCTGCAGGATACACTTGGCAATCTGGTGGTTGCACCAGAGGAAAAGGCAGACCTTTTTAACAGTTTCTTTGCCTCCATTTTTTTGTGCAGGGACCAGGACTACCCCACCAAGATTCAGGACAGACTCAGAAGAGACTCCACCAGGCCTAGGGTCAGGAGGGCTGAGTTAGGAAACTTCTGGTGGGGCTGAACATGTTCAAATCAGCAGGTCCAGATGTTCTCCACCCTAGGGTTCTGAGAGAATTGGCAGGGGTTATCACAGTGCCCTGGCATGACTTTATGAGCACTCATGGTGCTCTGGTCAGGTGCCAGATGACTGGAAGAAGGCCAAAGTGGTCCCCATTTTCAAAAAAGGGGGGACGGAGGACCTGAGCTACTATAGGTCTGCTAGTCTTACTTCAATCCTAGGGAAGCTCTTTGAGAAAATTATCCATGAGCACATCTGTGAAGGGCCAGAAGGGGGAATGATGCTCAGGGGCAACCAGCAAGGGTTCATTAGGGGTAGATCCTTTCAGATCAACCTGATTGCCTTCTATGATCAGGTCACAAAATCATTAGACACAGGTGTCACGGTGGATGTAGTCTTTCTGGACTTCAGGAAGGCCTTTCACACTGTCTGCAACCCCATTCTCATTAAAAAGCTAGGTAATTGTGGCACTGATGCCTACACAGTTAGAGGGGTCGCAAATTGGTTAGGGGCCCTCACCCAGAAAGTGGTGGTGGATGGGTCTTATTCAGCCTGGAGGGATGTGGGCAGTGGAATCCCCCAGGGCTCTTGGTCTTCGGGCCCGTACTGTTCAATTTCTTTATTAGTGACTTGGACAAGGGGGTGAAAAGCACCCCATTCAAATTCACTGACTACACCAAGATTTGGGGTGAGGTGGGCATGCTAGAAGGGAGGGACAGGATACAACTGGACCTGGACAGGTTACAGGGGTGAGTGAATGATAATAGGATGGGATTCAATACTGACAAGCGCAGGGTACTGCACTTGGGCAGTAAGAACCAGCAGCATACCAATAGGCTGGGGAACTCCCTTCTTGAAAGCACAATAGCTGAAAGAGATCTTGGAGTCATTATCAATTCCAAAATGAACGTGGGCCACCAATGTGAGGATGCGGTCAGTAGGGCTAACCGCACCTTGTCATGCATCCACAGATGCATCATAAGCAGGGCCAAGGAGGTGATCCTCCCCCTCCATGCGACACTGGTCAGGCCACATTTGGATTACTACATCCAGTTATGGGTGCTGCACTTTAGGAGGGATGTGGCCAGCATCAAGAAGATCCAGAGGAGGGCCACTCGCATGATCCGGGGACAGCAGGGCAGACCCTACGAGGAGAGGCTACGGGACCTGAACCTGTTCAGCCTTCAAAAGAGAAGGCAAGGGGGGACCTGGTGGCCATCTATAAACTTACTGAGGGGGGACCAGCGGGAAATGGGAGAGACCCTGTTTCCCTGAGCAACTCCCGGAGTAACAAGGAATAACGGCCATAAGTTGTTTGATAGTAGATTCAGGCTGGACATTAGAAAGCATTACTTCACAGTCAGGGCAGCTAGGATCTGGAACCAACTTCCAAGGGAAGTGGTGCTGGCTCCTACCTTGGGCATATTTAAGAGAAGGCTTGACCTAGCAGGGGTCATTTGAGCCTAGTATTCTCTCCTGCCCAGAGCAGGGGGTCACACTTGATGATCTATTTAGGTCTCTTCTGACCCTATATCTATGAATCTATGAGTACAAGGGGAAATAAGTGCAAACAAGTCAGACTCCAGGCACTGAAGGTGCAGATAGAAGTGTAGCTCCTGGGTCTTGCTCATGGTGTTTCATAGAAAGCGCCATGAGTTTGACCAATTTTCCTGACCCAACAGACATTAGCTGTTGCATTGGGAGGGTGTAAGATTGAGCTCCAATTTGAAGCTGATCTAGGGAGAGAGCTTGTGCCTTTGGAGTCTCTTCCCTTGGTTTCACCACCCTTTCCCAGCTCCTGAGATGACTCAGAATGGGAGGGGGAGACAGCAAGAGCGGTAGATCTGTTTTGGGGTTTGCCCAGCTGAGCTGAAGTGGTGGGGGGGATAAGGGGAGAGCTGTCTATTAACATCACTCTCCAATGCCAGCTGGGCAACCCTCAGAATGAGATGTCTCCACTCCCACCCCCCTTCCTATTATGAAAACAGTGACAGGAAAAGTGCTGGGCTGCATCAGCCAAGCCCTGCTCTCAGCAAGCACAACAGAAATTACTGAGGGTGCTCCACTTTGGGGTGCCTTCATCTGAACCTTCATGTAATGAGTTGGTTGAAACCAGATCTTGCTTTGAGATTTTAAACCAGTACTAAAAGATATTGCACATTGTACTTACATAGTGTCTTTAATTCAAGAATCTGACAGCACTGAACAAACACTAAATCCCTTGTGAGGTAGATTCTGTTGTGTTCCAGATTTTAAGAAACAGTGTATGGAGCTCAGTGGTCATATTTTCTCTAACAGCTTTGAAGACGTTAGCTGGTATGCCATCAGGGCCAGAAGCTTTGTTGTTCTTTATCTGTCTGATTAACAGGTAGGCTTCTTCAGAGGCTGGTAGAATGGGAAGTTCTTTCCTTACTTCAGGAGCTTCTGGTAGTGCTCCTTCCAGTGGTTTTTAATGGACTTGCCTTGAGGTGTGTACTGCCATCTTCAGATCAAAGTGGGATGAGTGCACAAGAATTTGGTCTGTACACAGCCTTGATCACACTGAAAAAGCTCTGCATATCATGATATTCAGGAAATTATTGGATTTCTTTTGCCTTCTCTTCCCACCATTTGTTCTTGATTTCTCAGTTCTTCCTCTGGGCTTCAGGTTTACGCTGTGAAAAAGTTCCCTGCTTCTGACTGGACATAGGGTGGTTTTGCCAGTCACAGAAAGCTTTTCTCTTCTGATTGAGAAGGGTATTGATCTCACTGTTGTTTTCATCAAACTTGTCCTGATTGAATCAGGTGATAAAGCCAATTAATTTCACACAAGCCTCATGGATGGTCTCTCTTAAATCTTGCCAGTCTTCCTCAATGCACATGTTTTCAATACTAAGATTGGTGAGTTTCTTACTGATACGTGTTTGGAGGGCTTTATTGACAGGCAGGAGATGGAGAATCTTTAGCACTTTGCATACCTCCACAGCCATCTCTCAAAGAAGGGCAATATCAATGAGGAGATCCAGTGTAAGATCTGATGTGCCAGCTCTGCCTTCAGTAGACTGTGTCATTGTGTATTCAATCCTCATGACATCAGGACTCAAACAAAGCTCCTATTATATAAGGCTGTGGTAATCCTAACTCTTATCTATGGCTGTGAAACTTGGTCACCTACAGGGACAACCTGAAAAGCACCTTTACCAGCACCACCTTCAAAAGATCCTTGGCATAAAGTGGTAACATCATCACACAAATGCTAGTGTCCTTAGCAATGCTAACACCACTAGCATAAAAGTGTTGATTATTCAATATCAGCTGCAGAAGACAGGGCATTGTGTGTGCATGCCTAATGTACATTTACCAAAACAATGGCTATAATCCCAACTCAGCCAAGGCCAAAGGGCATACAGGGGCTAAAGAAAACATTTCAAGGGCATCTTCAAGGCAAACATTAAGAAGTGTGACACTGACATCACAAATCGGAAAAAAAACCCTAGCCTAGGACAGGGCTACATGACAACACCTTGTGAGAGAAAGTATGTCTTGCCCCGGAGGCAGAAAAGTGACAGAAAAAGAAGGAAAGGAAACAAAACCAAGAAATCTATGGTCCAACCCTCCCTTTAATCACCACCTGTGGCATCTGCCAGAGAGTTTGCAGCTCTAGGATCAGCCTTTCTTACCTGTCAATGGACTTATCTGCAACCTTTACTTGACCCTTGGGAGTGATTGTCCTCAAACTTGAGGAATCACTACCACTTCTGACAAGATCCTGTTGTAAATGGGTAAACAGAGCTTATCTAAGAGGACAGAGAGAAACTGTGGGAAAAACAAACAAAAAAACCCAACAACACCACCAACAACAGGAGTGCTTTTACATTCCTGGTGTAACAAGTACTAAGCTTTGAAATCTATCAGCAGCATGGAACTCAGCTTACAAACAAATTTACTGTATCTGTTTCTGGACTCTAACAATTATTTTGGACTTTATATACAAAGTAGCATTTAAGTTTGCAAATCCCCCAAAAGTTTCATTCCATGTATGACCTTATACTTCAGCATTTGGCCCCAGATTTTGAATGAAGAAATGGAATAAGTGATGGCAACAGTTCTATTAACCATTACATTATGGAATCGTTAAGGAAACAGATGAATGACATGTTTGACCCAGTTTCATAGATTCATAGATTACAGAGTCAGAAGGGACCCAATGGATCATCATGTCTGACCCCTGGCCCCTGACAGGAAAGAGGACTGAGGTCAGATGACCCCAGTCAGGTGATTGTCAAGCCGCCTCTTGAAGACTTCCAAGTTAGGTGGCAGGACCACCTGTCTTGGAAGCCTATTCCAGACTATGGCCACCTTTATTGTAAACACTTTTTCCTAATGTCTAACCTAAATCTACTCTCCACTAGTTTGCAGCCATTATTCCTAGTTACTCCCTGGGGTGCTCTGATAAACAGCACATCCCCAATTCCTCCCCTGATAAATTTATAGGTGGCTACCAGGTCACCCCTCAGCTGTCTTTTGTATAGGCTGAAGGGATCATGATCTCTCAACCTCTCTGCATAGGGTCTTTCACAGAGACCACTAATCATACGAGTAGCCCGCCTCTGAACCCTCTCCAGATCCCCCATGTCCCTCTTGAAGTGCAGCACCAAAAACTGGACACAGTACTCCAACTGCAGCCTGACCAATGCCGCATAGAGGGGGAGCATCACCTCCCTCAATCTGTTGGTCATGCATCTGCTAATGCACGACAAGGTGCATTTGGCTTTGTTGATGGCCTTGTTACACTGCTGGCTTATGTTTATCTTGGAGTCAACTATGACTCCAAGATCTTTCTCAGCCTCTGAGCTGCTGAGAAGGACATCCCCCAACCTATAGGTGTGCTGGGGATTCCTCCTTCCTAGGTGAAGTACCTTATATTTATCTTTGTTGAATTCCATTCTATTATGTTCTGCCCATTGATCTAACTTGTTCAGGTCAGCCTGTAACTGCTCCCTGCCCTCTGGTGAATTCACTTTTCCCCATAATTTGGTATCATCTGCGAACTTGGAGAGAGTGCTCACCACACCCTCGTCCAAATCACTGATGAAGATATTTAATAATGCCGGCCCAAGAACCGAACCCTGCGGGACCCCACAGCCCACCTCCTTCCAGGCTGGGAATGAGCCATCCACCACCACTCTCTGGCTGCGGTCCCTAAGCCAGTTAGCCACCCACCTGACTGTGTAGGCATCCACCCCACAGCCCGTTAGCTTCCCTCTGAGAATAGAATACAAACCTGCGTTGAAGACCTCCCTAAAATCCAGGTAGATAACATCGGCTTCCACTCCTGTGTTGAGGCAGTGTGTGACCTGGTCATAAAAGGCTATCAGGTCTGTCAGGTAGGATCTACCTGTGACAACCCCCTGCTGGTTTCCTTTCAGCATTGTTTCCCCTGCTGGGCTTTCACAAATATGCTCTTTGATGATTTTTTCTAGTATTTTCCCAGAGATAGAAGTAAGACTTATTGGCTTAATGTTAACAGGGTCCTTCCTTCTCCCCTTCTTAAAAATGGGCACCACATTGGCCTTTTTCCAGTCCTCAGGGACCTGTCCAGTGTTACCTGTCAGCTCCATGTTCTTGGGGAACCCTGACACAGGACACAGACTGTTTGACTTAGAATCGCCCTCCCCGACCTAAACAGAAACTGATTAAGATGCAGTGAGAGACGCACCTAAAACCTTCCAGATAAGGGAGACAAAAGTGAAACAACTGCCCTAGCTCTCATTTGCATCTGAGATGGGAACAGATGACCATTCATTTACATGAGAGATGGAGAACAGAAAGCCTGAAGCAGAGGAGCAGTGCATGATGGGGAAGCTGTGCTCCAAATGCTCATCAACCCCCACACCCAGCTCAACATTTATCAGACCAGTTCTAATCTGGATTTACAAAGGACTTTTCCTCCCCGCCCCCCCCCACACCTCTAAGCAAAAGTAAGTTTAATAGGCATCTTGGGCCATACATTCCCCCATCCCACTATGGGAGGCCTATGTAAACTTAATTGGCTACAACTCGGTTGCCGGGTTAGGGAATGCTGAGGCAATAGACCGAGTCAGAGGGGGTGTGGATAACATTTGAACAATGGTACAGGGTTCATCACAGCGTCCAGCCCATTGGAGCCC